>NC_083706.1:33689832-33997140 GCF_033118175.1 Dama dama
GACCAAGGTCCAGATGGTCAAAGCTATGGTTCTTCCAGTAGTCTTGTACAGATGTGAGACTTGTGCCATAAAGATGGCTGAGCACCAAAGAATTGATGCTTTTGAACTGTGGTGCTGGAGAAGACTCCTGAGAGTCCCTTGGATGGCAAGGAGATCAAGCCAGTCAATCTTACAGGAAATCAACACCGAATATTCGTTGGACAGACTGATGCTGAAGCTCCAATACTTTGGCCACCCAATGTGAAGAGCCAACTCATTGGAAAAGAACCTGATGCTGGGAAAGATTTAGGGCAAGAGGAGAAGCAGACAACAGAGGATAGGATGATTGGGTGGCATCACTGACTCAGGGACAGGAATTTGAGCACACTCTGGGAGATGGTGAGCCTGGCATTCTGAAGTTCATGGGGTCGCAAAGAGGCGGACACGACTTAGTGACTGCACAGCAACTCCCTATAACCATTTCCAGGTTCCATTGTACAAGTCCTTGTTGGTACAATAAGTCAATAAAAATATATTCATGTATAAAATTTGAGGATGAAAAATTTTTTATAAAGGATATGGTCATAAATATAGATATTACTAAAAATTTACCAATTATTAGTATTTTGCAATTTGTTAGTTATCTAGCAAGCTGTTAGATAGAAGGCTTATTTAAATGAATTATCCATATCAACAAAAAGAAACTAAATGTGCAAGTGAATTAATTTATAAAAAGCCTGCCAGTCATTAAATATCTAGTAATAAATTTAATGAAAGATGAACTAATATATATATACAGAGATCACAAAATACTGAGCTAAATTAAAGACCCAAATAAAAGGAATAGCATATGCTCATGGATTTGAAAACAATATATTTTGCTAATATTTCCACTGTTCTTAAATTGATATATATAATCAGTATAACCCTAATCAAAAGAAATTAGTATTAACCCCTATTCTCAATCTCTACACAAAAAAATCACTTCTAACTAAATGGATTATAAATCTAAATATAAAAGTTAAAACAGCAAAACTGACAGACAAAAATATAGGCAAATCATATTTTGACTTTATATTACAAAATACTGACAGTTTCAAAACTGTCAATCCTATAGAACTTGGAAAAATACAGTCACTTAAAATAAAGTGTACCAAAAAGCCAATGGACACATGGAAAGATACCCAAATTCAATAGTGATGAAAGCAATGTCCATAAAACGACGACTAAACACTTCTAATCACCATCCCTAAGAGCAAAAGAAAGAAGACAAAGTACCAAGTATTGGTTATAAAATACCTTAGGTGAATACCTCATGCTCTGCTGATGTGAGTGTATATTTGCATACCACTTTCAGAAACCTTTTGGCTCTTATCTACTAAAGTTGATCTCACATATTCTCTTCAATTATACTTTTAGATCTATACCTAGGATAAAAATATATATATTTTCCAAATATGTGCAAAAGTTGTTCATACTAGCATTATTTATATGAGCCCCAAACCTGGAACAATGCCAAATAGTTGGATATAAAAATATTGTATAATTATACATTATAATACCATAGGACAATGAGAACATTTAACTCTTCAGAAGATAGAGATTTAGGAAAAGAAAGTTTAATTTTGGACATGGCAACATTAACAAGACTACTAGACATCCAAGTAAACATTATTTGACTATAAGAAGCTGAATTACAAGGGAAAAACCAGTAATTGAGGTATAAATTTTGAAGACATCACTTTTTGTATGACAGTAAAATCTTGGGACCAGACAAAATCAGCTAGAAGAGAAAAGTAGAGAGAGAAAACGGCCAAGAATTGAGCTTGGGCTTTCCTAAATTTATATTCAATAAGATAAAAAACAGCAAAGAAGGTTTAGAAGGCATGATAAATCAAGAAAAAGTGATGTCAGACACATCACATGAATAAAGCATTTCAAGAAGGGGTGAGCTTATCTCCTGTTTCAGGTGTATCTTTTAAGGCTCTAGTAAGGGTATTAAGAACTGAGTTTCAAATTTGGCAATACAAATATCACTGGTAATTTTAACAAATGTTGTTCATATTGAGTAGTGAAAATAAAATCTGAACTATAGACAGCACTAGAAAAAGTGGAACAAGAGGAAGTAGAGAAAATGAGTAAAACAATTTTGACAAACATAAAAGCTAAGAATCAGGGTTGAATGTAGGAGAGGGAGATATAATGAGGCTTATTTTTAATTTTTTAAGATCATAAAAGTTTATAGACTACAAAAGAGGTATTTAGTAGACAGGAGAACTTGATGATGGAGTGAGAAAGATTAAGTGCAGGAACAACAATCTTGAGTATATTCTTAGAGGAAATCCAGAGTACTGGTAGAGGTTTTAGCCTTAGATGTGATCAGAAACATGTTAACTTATGTAATAGAAAAGAGAACAGAATATATAATTATGGATGCAGAAACTGGATATAGACCAGGTGAGTTATGTAGAAGATAGAATTAATTCAACATCCTTATTTTTCACTGTCATTACCTTACATTCTCTATATTACATGGAGAGTTTAAATTTTAAAATTGGAACATAGTATATATCACTATTCATTTCAAATTTGTTTTAGCCACATAGCTTCCCAAACAAATAATAGATAATTATCTGCTGAATGCATATGTAGAAAAAAAATCCAACCTGTTTGAAAATTATATTCACCCTTACTGAGAAAATTCCCATAAGGTCTTTGATGACATTCTGTACCAAATTCCTGTAATTACTTATATATGTAATTCTTCTTTCCAAGTCAGTTACATATGCTATTTTTATGACCTTGTTGAAAACAGATTTTATTAATCCAACAAGGAAGCTTCAAAGAGAGATGTGGCCTTGAATATGGAATTTCAGAGAGTAATTATCTCCTTCCAGCATAAAATCACATCTTCAGTTAGCAAAGAATATAAAGTAGAAACGTCTTCAGATAGAGAAGAAAGATATTCAGAGGTTAGGGGGAGTCTTTCCAAATTGTTTGCATATTCTAAGATATTCCCAAAATAATGGCCTCAGTGTATTCTAACAAACACCCAAGCTTTTATATAACAAACCTGACTGAACTGTGTACTAGTACAATTCTGAAAAATTTCAGGAACATTTTGAATCAATCTCTGAATGTGGATTTTATCCCTCTTCTTATTTTTATTGGCAAAATACTCAGCTTTTTGCTTTGTTTTAGTTTCGTTTGGGGGAGTTTTTACCCTGCTTAGAATCCAACTTAAGTTTCATATCATTATTTGAAGGAAGAATTTGGGATTCTTATACTTTATGTTAAATATTCCATTGTATCTGAAACAACTAGCCCTTCCCACAGATTTGCCATTTCTTCAGCTCAATTCAGCCTCTCAGTCATACCCAACTCCTTGTAACTCCATGGACTGTAAAATGCCAGGCCTCCCTGTCCATCACCAACTCCCGGACCTTGTTCAAACTCATGTCCATCTAGTCCATGATGCCATCCAACCATCTCATCCTCTGTCATCCCCCTTCTCCTTCCTTCAATCTTTCCCAGCATCAGGGTCTTTTCAAATGAGTCAGTTCTTTGCATCAGTTGGCCAAAGTATCAGAGGTTCAGCTTTAACATCAGTCCTTATAATGAATTTTCAGGACTGATTTCCATTAGGATTGGATGGTTTGCTCTCCTTGCAGTCCAAGGGACTCTAAATAGTCTTCTCCAAAAGCATCAATTCTTCGGCACTCAGCTTTCTTTATAGCCCAACTCTCACATCCATACATGACCACTGGAAAAACCATAGCTTTGACTATATGGACCTTTGTCAGCAATGTCTGCGTTTTAATATGTTGTCTAGGTTGGTCATAGCTTTTCTTCCAGGGAACAAGCATCTTTTAATTTCATGTCTTCAGTCACCATCTGCAGTGATTTTGGAGCCCCCCAAAATAAAATCTCTCACTGTTTCCATTGTTTCCCCATCTATTTGCCATGAAGTGATGGAATTAGATGCCATGATCTTAGTTTTTTGAATGTTGAGTTTTAAGCCAACTTTTTCACTCTCTTCTTTCATTTTCATCAAGAGGCTCTTTAGTTCCTCCTCAGTTTATGCCATAAGGGTGGTGTCATCTGCATATCTGAGGTTATTGATATTTTCTCATGGCAATCTTGATTCCAGCTTGTGCTTCATCCAACCTGGCATTTCACATGATATACTCTGCATGTAATTTAAATAAGCAGGGTAGAAGTACTTTACATACTCCTCTCTCAATTTGCAACCATTCCATTCTATGTCTGGTTCTATCTGTTGCTTCTTGACCTGCATACAGATTTCTGAAGAGGCAAGTAAGATGGTCTGTTATTCCCATCTCTTTAAGAATTTTCCACAGTTTGTTGTGATCCACACAGTCAAAGGCTTTGGCGCAGTCAATAAAGCAGTAGATGTTTTTTTCTGGAACTCTTGCTTTTTCAATGACCCAACAGCTGTTGGCAGTTTGATCTCTGGTTCCTCTGCCTTTTCTTTTTTCTATTTTTTTAAATTTTTATTTATTTTTTTTATTTAAGGATAATTGCTTTACAGAATTTTCTTGTTTTCTGTCAAACCTCAACATGCCATAGGTATACATATATCCCCATCCTTTTGAACCTCACTCCCAGCTCCCTCCCCTTCCCATCCCCCTAGGTTGATACAGATCCCCTGTTTGAGTTTCCTGAGCCATACAGAAAATTCTTCTGCCTTTTCTAAATCCAGTTTGAATATCAGGAAGATCTTAGTTAATGTACTGTTGAAACCTTGCTTGGAGTATTTTGAGCATTATCATTGCTTATACCCTATAAAAACTAGTCTATGCAAGCACTTACCTTTTCACAGCACTTCTGTCAGTGGGAAGATAGTCTCAGAGGATTAGGAATCAAGATCTGATTAGGTATTTTACCATTGCCAGATATGACTACTGCATTACCATCCAGGGGGTATTACTTTCCTTGTTGCCCTCTTTCGGTCTGAGGAATTCCAAAACCACATTTATTATTCAAGAACAGTTGCCTGTGACCTACTCTCAGGTACTAACTTTTGTATTGCTTTAATTTATTGATTGATTGATTTAATGTACTTGAGTATCATGTACCACAAACCAACTAAATAAAATCAGGGAGAGAGCTGAGTGATAAGAAATTCCTAGACAGGTTTTTCAGTTAATCATGAAATGAGAAAAAGCCGAAGAAATAGTTCCTGGGAAGAGCAAGGAAAGGGGAAGATTTGGGAATTTCAGCAGCAGGAGTTTGATGTTATGAAACCTTTAAGGTTGTCGTAAGTTAATGCCAACTTAATTCTAACAGCCTTCACTCTCTGTATGTTACTCCATAATTTTCAAAATTTCTAACAGATAAACTATAACTGACACAGTCTCTGTCGTATGTCTGCATTTGTGACCAGATGAAAAGATATTTTTATCAGATATATGACCAGGGTGGTGGGTGACAGGCTTCTGGTAACATGGAGAAAGTATGTGATATGTATTAATACATACTATATGATAATTTAGTAGCTACCATCCTGGAAAATGTAGAGAAATCGTCATACTGTTGTCTGTTGTCTTTCTTCTTCACTTATATTGGTTGTCTGTTTTCCTCGAATGTATATATAATTACATCACCAAAGTAACTTTCAATTACATCACCTCCTCCTAAAGTCCTGGGATGACAAGTGTCATCTTCCTTCTCTTAGTTAATTTTTCTATTCAGTTTCCATTGGCTTTCTTGCACAAAGTCTAAAACTATAAAACTATATGTGTGAAATTCTACTCTCAAAACTTAAAATCAATCAACCATCTCTTGACAATGCCTGTGCTGCTTTTCAAAAAAATAAATAACAATATGAAGTTCATTGGGATGAGTCGGCGTTTTAATTAACCATACTGTATCCCAAACTGTGAAGCATTACACTTTCTAACACCATACACAAAAATAAACTCAAAATGGATTAAAGATCTAAATGTAAGACCAGAAACTATAAAACTCCTAGAGGAGAACATAGGCAAAACACTCTCCGACATAAATCAAAGCAAGATCCTCTATGACCCACCTCCCAGAATATTGGAAATAAAAGCAAAACTAAACAAATGGGACCTAATGAAACTTAAAATCTTTTGCACTACAAAGGAAACTATAAGTAAGGTGAAAAGACAGCCCTCAGATTGGGAGAAAATAATAGCAAATGAAGAAACAGACAAAGGATTAATCTCAAAAATATACAAGCAACTCCTGAAGCTCAATTCCAGAAAAATAAATGACCCAATCAAAAAATGGGCCACTAAACAGACATTTCTCCAAAGAAGACATACAGATGGCTGACAAACACATGAAAAGATGCTCAACATCACTCATTATCAGAGAAATGCAAATCAAAACCACAATGAGGTACCATTACACGCCAGTCAGGATGGCTGCTATCCAAAAGTCTACAAGCAATAAATGCTGGAGAGGGTGTGGAGAAAAGGGAACCCTCTTACACTGCTGGTGGGAATGCAAACTAGTACAGCCGCTATGGAAAACAGTGTGGAGATTCCTTAAAAAACTGGAAATAGAACTGACATATGACCCAGCAATCCCACTTCTGGGCATACACACTGAGGAAACCAGATCTGAAAGAGACATGTGCACCCCAATGTTCATCACAGCACTGTTTATAATAGCCAGGACATGGAAGCAACCTAGATGCCCATCAGCAGATGAATGGATAAGGAA
This sequence comes from Dama dama, assembly GCF_033118175.1. Taxonomy (NCBI): domain Eukaryota; kingdom Metazoa; phylum Chordata; class Mammalia; order Artiodactyla; family Cervidae; genus Dama; species Dama dama. Next base: position 33,696,529 of record NC_083706.1, read on the forward strand.
GCTGTGGTACATATACACCATGGAATATTACTCAGCCATGAAAAAGAATTCATTTGAACCAGTCCTAATGAGATGGATGAAGCTGGAGCCCATTATACAGAGTGAAGTAAGCCAGAAAGATAAAGAACATTACAGCATACTGACACATGTATATGGAATTTAGAAAGGTGATAACGATAACCCTATATGCAGAACAGAAAAAGAGACACAGAAATACAGAACAGACTTTTGAACTTTGTGGGAGAATGTGAGGGTGGGATATTTCAAAAGAACAGCATGTATACTATCAAGGGTGAAACAGATCACCAGCCCAGGTGGGATGCACGAGACAAGTGCTCCGGCCTGGTGCACTGGGAAGACCCAGAGGAATCGGGTGGAGAGGGAGGTGGGAGGGGGGGATCAGGATTGGGAATACATGTAAATCCATGGTGATTCATATCAATGTATGACAAAACCCACTGGAAAAAAAATAATAATAATAATAAAAAAAATAAAAATAAAAAAATTTAAAAAAAAAAGAAAATCATATAGGACAGTGCATTCTAAAATTTTATTTAAGAATCATACAATACTTTAATCATTTGAAAAACAGATTTCAGTTTAAAACTTATAATATTTATTACCTGTAGCATCTTAATTATGCAAGTGGTTTTCAAATTTTAGTTCCAAGTCAATAATTTAGACTACTTCATAAAAATAGAGTTCCTTTTCTTATAATTTCTTACTTTGGCCCATAATATCTTTTGGGGGCCCAGAAAATAGTATGTAACAAACACCACACAGAATCTTTAGCAGACTCTCTGAAGATTAAAAAGCTGAGAAAAATTTAACTATAATTTCAGCCCTATGTGTCAATCATAAGCATTAACAGACATTATGAAATCAGTTATCACTACTGGCTATTGGTTGCTAATCATGCAGGTTTTTTTTTCCATTTATTTTTATTAGCTGGAGGCTAATTACTTTACAATATTGTGGTGGTTTTTGCCATACATTGACATGAATCAGCCATGGATTTACATGTGTTCCCTATCCCGATCCCCCCTCCTGCCTCCCTTTCCACCTGATTCCTCTGGGTCTTCCCAGTGCACCAGCCCCGAGCACTTGTTTCATGCATCCAACCTGGGCTGGTGATCCGTTTCACCCTTGATAATATACATGTTTCGATGCTGTTCTTTCGAAACATCCCACCCTCGCCTTCTCCCACAGAGTCCAAAAGTCTGTTCTGTACATCTGTGTCTCTTTTTCTGTTTTGCATATAGGATTATCATTACCATCTTTCTAAATTCCATATATATGTGTTAGTATGCTGTAATGTTCTTTTTTTTTTTTTCCAGTGGGTTTTGTCATACATTGATATGAATCAGCCATGGATTTACATGTATTCCCAATCCCGATCCCCCCTCCCACCTCCCTCTTCACCCGATTCCTCTGGGTCTTCCCAGTGCACCAGGCCGGAGCACTTGTCTCGTGCATCCCACCTGGGCTGGTGATCTGTTTCACCATAGATAGTATACATGCTGTTCTTTTGAAATATCCCACCCTCACATTCTCCCACAAAGTTCAAAAGTCTGTTCTGTATTTCTGTGTCTCTTTTTCTGTTCTGCATATAGGGTTATCGTTATCACCTTTCTAAATTCCATATACATGTGTCAGTATGCTGTAATGTTCTTTATCTTTCTGGCTTACTTCACTCTGTATAATGGGCTCCAGCTTCATCCATCTCATTAGGACTGGTTCAAATGAATTCTTTTTCATGGCTGAGTAATATTCCATGGTGTATATGTACCACAGCTTCCTTATCCATTCATCTGCTGATGGGCATCTAGGTTGCTTCCATGTCCTGGCTATTATAAACAGTGCTGTGATGAACATTGGGGTGCACATGTCTCTTTCAGATCTGGTTTCCTCAGTGTGTATGCCCAGAAGTGGGATTGCTGGGTCATATGTCAGTTCTATTTCCAGTTTTTTAAGGAATCTCCACACTGTTTTCCATAGCGGCTGTACTAGTTTGCATTCCCACCAGCAGTGTAAGAGGGTTCCCTTTTCTCCACACCCTCTCCAGCATTTATTGCTTGTAGACTTTTGGATAGCAGCCATCCTGACTGGCGTGTAATGGTACCTCATTGTGGTTTTGATTTGCATTTCTCTGATAATGAGTGATGTTGAGCATCTTTTCATGTGTTTGTCAGCCATCTGTATGTCTTCTTTGGAGAAATGTCTGTTTAGTTCTTTGGCCCATTTTTTGATTCGGTCATTTATTTTTCTGGAATTGAGCTTCAGGAGCTGCTTGTATATTTTTGAGATTAATCCTTTGTCTGTTTCTTCATTTGCTATTATTTTCTCCCAATCTAAGGGCTGTCTTTTCACCTTGCTTATAGTTTCCTTTGTAGTGCAAAAGCTTTTAAGTTTCATTAGGTCCCATTTGTTTATTTTTGTTTTCATTTCCAATATTCTGGGAGGTGGATCCTAGAGGATCCTGCTGTGATTTATGTCAGAGAGTGTTTTGCCTATGTTCTCCTCTAGGAGTTTTATAGTTTCTGGTCTTACATTTAGATCATGAAGTTTTGAAAAACTGAGGAATCCTTTTCCTCTAGAACTTTGCTAAGTCACTTCTGTCGTGTCCGACTCTGTGACCCCATAGACGGCAGCCCACTAGGTTCCCCCGTCCCTGGGATTCTCCAGGCAGGAATACTGGAGTGGGTTGCCATTTCCTTCTCCAATGCATGAAAGTGAAAAATGAAAGTGAAGTCGCTCAGTCATGTCCGACTCTTAGCAACCCCATGGACTGCAGCCTACCAGGCTCCTCCGTCCATGGGCTTTTCCAGGCAAGAGTACTGGAGGGGGGTGCCATTGCCTTCTCCATCTAGAACTTTAGACTTCTGCAAATATCAATTACTGTACTAGTGTATTTTGTATCATAATTATTTGGAAAAGAAAGAGCACATATTCATTTATGTATTATCATCTTTCTCTTAAAAAGAAATGTAGGGGAAACTAAAATTAAGGCATGGTCCCAAGATTACACAGCAACTGAGACTCAATTCTTTTTTACTATTCATTTCACTTTCTTCCACTGTCACTAAATTAGCTTTCGAAGAATGTTCTACAAAAAATATAAGTATTAAAAAATAAGTAATAGGTTAATTTCACCAAATAATGTAAGTACTTTTTTTCTTTTTTTATCAGCTGGAAGCAGCAGAGGAGTGTTATTCTTCCTGGTATTTCTCAACCAGACTCTTTTGCATGATAAAACAATTTTACTCTCATTGGCCTATTGTAGCATTTAAGTTCATTTCCCATCCATCTACAATCCAGTTGGGCACTATAGAGGTTTACTTTTCCATCCATCTGTTGTAGCAATCAATCCCTTCCTGTCCATGCTAATGATAGAAGAAGGATATATATATATATATATATTTTTTTTTTTTTTAAAGGGGGGCCCTGTGATTGTTCTAGTTTAGTTTTATTTTGCAATGCAGAGGCATTTGGACCAGCAGGTCAATGAATCCTGGGAACTGCATCTTTTTGACACATGAGACCTTTGAGGAAAGAATCAAAGTTAAATCCCATGAATAAATGCTAGTGTTTAATAACCATTCCATTTATGGAAGCTTTATTGTGAATTCATAAAAGCAAGGACAACATTTCCTTGCTAGTCTACAAATCATCATCATAAGTAAGGCAATCTTGAATAAATTGAGCTGGACTATGTAGCCTGCTTGGCAGTTGAGAGTTTTTAAATATGGATGGGAGAAGCAGACACTGGAGAAGCTGTCCTGAAGCAAGCAAATGACAGCTCTCACAAATAAAGGGGAAAATGTTAAAACAATAAACGAAAGAGAAACAATTACTTGCTCATTACAAACATGTCATATTGCATTCTTTATTCTGATTGTGGAAAATTAGCCATTGACTACCAGGAACAATTGATTTTCCTTCACAGCTGTTTTCTAATTACATCTGAACACTGAAAATTCTAGTGCAGCCATTCAGCTGTACAAAGAGAATTTTCTTTTCTTATTGTTGCTTTCGCTGCAAGCTATACCCAGCAGCATGACTGGAGTGAGATGTTCTGTACTGTATGTCTGTGGTGCTTGGATTGAATGCCATGCTTTTCAGGGGTGTTATAAGAACTCAAATATTTTAAATTACACAGGGCTAGACTTAGTGAACAAGCTGTTTGGCCAGATGCTATTACATAGCTTTCTCTTTCTTTTTAACACCATTATCAAAACAAGGAAAAAAGAGTAAGATAGCTTAAATCCCAACATCCACTTCTTAGTCACTGTATAATTGTCAATGGATCTATTTTTGTCTTTGTGGTTTCTGATGAGTGCTTTGGCACAGTCTTTCAGGGGAGGGGGGTCGGAGAGGGTGTGTGGGTGATAGGCAGTTTCCTGTCAGTTGATTCTGTGTGTAAATTCTAAGCAAAGAGCATGGAGATTATTAACAGGCAGGATTCCAAGGTTTCAGAGAAGCAATTGAAATTTTGGATGCTTTCTCTAAGCTCTTCAGAATTTCTCCCAAAAATGATTTCAGTCTTAAACAAGGCCAGAAATGTGAAACTTGCCCTTGGGAGTTTTCTAGGACTTGTGGTTAGTAAATTCTGTAAAAAGAGTTAAGCTACTTCCTTCAGAGATTCGGGTTTCTAACTAACCTTTGCCATAATTTAGGTAAAATCAGCAATGTTAACAACTCTAATAAAGTGAAACCTTGAAATAAGCTTATTTCTTCTCAATGACATAGTTTTTTTAAAAAAAAATCTTCTAGGTTTTTAATGCTATTGTACCAAGATCGGGTTTCTTTGTTGTCATTTATTAAATATTTGCCCTCCAACTAAGAAGTAATCTTAACTGCAAGCCTGTTCACTAGACTGAGATTTTTTTTCTAGTCTTGAATGTGATAGCTAACCTCTGTAGTTCCTGAAGCAATGCAATATAACTTGACATTTGCTATTTTACTTGGAAGCCTCAAAGAGTCTTCCATAGTACAGTCTATTTTAGTATCTCTTTTGCCAAGATTAAGAAGATTGGGTTGATACTTTATCTCATATTTTTCAATGTTTTTTATTCCAATTTTGGATAAACTTCATTTACAACATATACAATATAAATAAATCTTAACAAGAAATAGAACAATATAAAAGTAAATAAAAAAATCAGAGCCAGGTTGTAGATGAAGCAGAAACAAGCAGATTTTACAAAGGAATTGTTACAATAGTGGGAAAGAGAACCTCAGTATATATTGATCTCATTTCCAAATACAACATGGACAAGTTGAGATTTTAATCAAAGGGGCAGTTTGAGAGGGTCAGTGGATGGGAACCTCAGGGGTAAGTGGTGATTCTAGCTTAGCAGATTCAACACAATTCTTACTAAATCAGACCAGGGTTATCACCTAACCCTTGTGAGTAGTGGAAGATGAAAAACTTGATCAGATACCCAGAGTGGTAAATTCTCACTTAACAGGATTCTTATGTTTAAGCAAGAATCTTGAGGACATGCCTCAGAGAACCAGGCTCAAGGGGTCAGTCAATAATCTGGTCAAGGAGAGAGTCTTTGTCATAATGTACTGATACTAATTTTATTTTATTACATATTTTCTCAGTTTTTGATATGGAAAATGTGAAAACCATTAGCATCAAGTATTTTACTCTCTCAAGAAGAATTTTTTTAAACAATTAGGGAAAACAGAGCTTTGGGTATGATGGAGACACATAATTAATATAATAAAATCAATTTTAAAAGATTCTGGGATTTTCCTCACATCTAACCATAAAACTGTTAGTAAAACAAAAAGAATTTGCTATCAGTATCCAAGAATGCCAAAATGTACACTACCCAATATTCAGGATTTGGTTATCAAAATCGAAGGCATTGCAAATATTTCACATCTAAAAGGGTTTAATATATAGAATTAGAGGCCAATACAATTATTGGCAGGTGAGGAATGAAGGTCAAAAGGGCTGATTTCAATGAATTCTTAAGTAAAGGAATCTTAGGAAGTCATTCATGATTTCAGTTGCCTACCATCCCTCTGAGAGTAACCATCAACAAGATAGCCCAAGATCTCTGGGAAAAAACCCACATCTGCCATCTGCCAAAATCTGCCCATTTACCCTCCACTATCACATGAGAACACTGGCTTCTAATCCTACACAACCTCATGAGGTAGCCTCTCACCAGGTCAGTATAATCAAACCCCAACGGCAAGGATGGTAAGGACTTATAGTTTCCAGTCTTTATGCCCCTAAGGAATAGGAAGTGTCTTAGAAAGTCAGAGATGATCATATAACAAAAATATCTAGAAGAACTACATTTGAATACAACAGGAATCCAATCCCTGAAAGTACTAAAGTAATAGCAACAATAACGATACCTCAGGTACAGCTCTTCAATGAGATAGTCATTGATTTTTTTTTTTTTTTTTTTACCAATGGGCTTCCCAGGTAGTGCTAGTGGTAGGAAAAACAAACAAACAAACAAACCTGCTTGCCAATGCAAGAGACATGGGTTAGATCTTTGAGTCGGGAAGATACCCTGGAGGAGGGCATGCAACCCACTCCAGTATTTTTGCTCGGAGAATCCCATGGACAGAGGAGCCTGATGGGTTACAGTCCATGGGATCGCAAAGACACAATTAAGGCAACTTAGCATGTACATACCATATAAATTTTTCTCCAGACTTAACTCTATGTCAACTGTTCAACGATAGCAGCAGCAATATATACCAAAGGAGAGAAATGGAGAATATAATCATGTAATTGATTTTTCTTTTCTTCCCCTTCTTTCTTTTAGCAAAAGAACCACCACCACAACATAACTTTCATTTTGAAACAGCAGTATGTCTGATATGACATAAAATGAGAAAAAGTGTCTACACTATATTAACTCTCTTTATGAGAAAATCATAAAAAAAATACATATTAATTGACAGCCAATATACATATCACAGTATTCTGTTTGAGCACCTGATTGTTCTAGGGTTAGGTTACCATGAAGATGAATTATATGAAATGTGAAAGCAGAGAACATGTATGTTCAGGATTTTCCAGATGGCAGGTCTAGGTCTAATGTGTGAATAATATAAGAATACTTATTACAGGCCAATATTAAGAATATTGTTTTAAATATTCAAGTAAACATAATTCATTGCTTCCTGTGTCTAAGAGTATGTTTTTGGTAAGAACACATAGAAATAAATTATGTTGGATATTTACTGTAGATAATTTCAAAGTTTTATCCCAAATTTTATATCCTATATGATTACAGTTTGTAATAAGTTCTTAGAAGCCAAAAATCAACATTGAATAACAATTTATTTGTGTATAATTTCAAAAGCCTCTCAGTAATTAATGAGAGACCATTTCATTATAACTTATTTTAAGAAATCTTGAGAATAGGATGTATATTATGGACTAAATGTCTGTATCCCCTAAAATGTGTATGTTGAAGCCCCAACCCCCATTGTGACCAAGGATGGAACCTCTAAGGAGGTAATTAAGGTTAAAGGAGATCTTAAGACTGGAAGTGTTGGTCACTCCGTTGTGTATGCCTCTTTGAGACCCTGCGGACTACAGCCCACAAGGTTCCTCCGCCCATGGAATTCTCCAGGCAAGAACACTGGAGTGGCTGTTACCATTCTCTTCTTCAGGGGAATCTTTCCAACTCAGGGATCAAACCAGGGTCTCCTGCATTGCAGGCAGAGGCTTTACCATCTGAGCCACAAGGGAAGCCCCGATAAGGGTAGAACTCTGGTCTGATAGCACTAGCGTCCTTGTAAGAAGAGTGAGTAGGGGAGCTCCTCTCACCACCCTCTTGCTCTCTTTCCCTCTCAGAGCACGCACCAAGAAGAGATCAGGTAAACACAAAGCAAAAGGTCGCTGTCTGAAACCACAGGGGAGGGCTCGCACCAAGGATAAGTCAGCTGGAACCTTGATCTTGGACTTCTAGTCACCACAGTTGTGATAAAATAAACCTCTGGTGCTTAATAAGATACCCAGTCTGTAATACTTTATTATGGCATCCTGAGCAGACTAATATAAGGTGTAATAAAATTAAATTGTTGATTCTCCAAAGAAAATACAAAGTTTACTTTCTATTTGGTTTGTTGAAATTGTCTGAGAATCAGCATCCCCATGGTCACTCATCAGAACTTGATAACCATATTTATTCCCAAGTACACATTTAATCCCATTACTTGGTAGTTCACTTGAATGTGAGCTCTACAATTATACCAAATTGTGACACTCCTTGTATTGACACCATATAAGGTGGCATTATAAATTTATTTTAAGAATTAATGTTTCCAATTCAGGAACAATTAAATTGATACAAACTCTTAATTCTTCTAGAAGGAAAAATAAATTCTTCATTTATTTTGCTACCATAGTATGAAATGACAAGACAGAATAACCTCATTTTTTTCTAATTTTTCATTATTATAAACCATACTGCATAAACACTCTTATATCATTTTAGTTTGAATGTCTCTCTCTCCAAGCCAACTGAGCCAAGAATTTTGGATACAGACAATTTATTTCAGAGGATATCCCAGGCACCACAAATGAGGAAATAGAAAAGGGAAAACAGGAAAGAGAAAATGGGCAATAAAGCATGCTTTAACAAGATGAATACCACTGGGAGCAACTGGGATGTGATTCCACTGGGGATTGTGTGGCCCATGCCTCAAAATTACTCTACCAGCATACAAGGAGGCTGAAGCATTTAGCTCCTGCCTCTCCACTCCCTACATTGACAGCTGCCCTTGGCAGTTTTTCACACAGGCATTTCCTAATTGCTCCCATGTCCATCATTTAGGTCCCATTTGTTTCTGGAGAAAGGGAGTTCAACCAGAGAAGGAAGACCCAGACACACAAGTCAGGGTCTGGCAGCAGGTCAGGAGCCGTTTACAGAAGCAGTAGGTGAACTCAGGCAGGCAAAGGGACATGGGCCAAGTGTCAACAGCATCTACTAAATCTTGATGCATATATGTAAGAGTTTCTCTAGGATACATACACGTCTAGGGATGCTTTCACTGAGTTATGTTAAACTGCATCTTTGATTTCACCAGATAGTACCAAACTATTCCTCAAAGTGGCAATGGCCAAAGACAATTCTGCAAAAAAAAATATGAAAAGTTTCAATGGTTTACCTTTTCACCAATATTTGCTATTATGAGAATTAAATTTCTTGTCAATTTGATATTGAAGTAATGGTTTCCTGTATGTTAACTTGTAATTAATTCCTTGACTGTTGGTGAACTGACCATCTTTTCACATGTTTAACTGCCATTTGTATTTTTTTTTCCCTTTCCTGACTTGCCATTTATACGTTTTCCACTTTGCAGTTGTTTTCCTTTTTTCTTATCAATTTGTTAATGGTTTATATACATTCAATCTTTAGTGTCTTTCCAATTTTTTGTCCTTATTTATGGCTGGTGGGAATGTAAAATGGTAGGGCCCCTCTGAATGAAAACCTGCACATTAAAATTTTACAATTTTACTCAGGAATCACACTTCTGGGCATTTATCCTAGAGATATAAAAACTTGCATCCACACAAAAAGCTGAATGTGATTTTTCACAGTAGCTTTATTCATCATGCTGCTGCTGCTAAGTCACTTCAGTCGTGTCCGACTCTGTGCAACCCCATAGATGGAAGCCCACCAGGCTCCCCATCCCTGGGATTCTCCAGGCAAGAACACTGGAGTGGGTTGCCATTTCCTTGTCAAATGTAAATAACCCAAATACCCTACAATGTACGTATGGCTTAACAAATGGGTAAATCTATATGGTGTGTACATGCATGCTAAGTCGCTTCAGTCATGTCTGACTCTTTATGACTCTATGGACCATACCCTGCCAGCTTCCGCTGTCCATGGGATTCTCCAGGCAAGAATACTGGAGTGGGTTGCCATGCCCTCCTCCAGGGCATCTTCCTGACCCAAGGATCAAACCCACATCTCTCATGTCTCCTGCAGTGGCAGGTGGGTTCTTTACAACTAGCACCACCTGGGAAGCCCAAATCCATACCATGAAATAGTAAACAGTAATAAAAAAAAAAAAGAACAAATTATTTATACATGCAATAATTTGGATTGATCTCAAGGCCATTATGCTGAGTGAAAAAATATCTTGCATCACAAAAATACAGAGCTGAGTGACATAAATGTGGAAATTGAGAACAAAATGGTTTTCAAGAGTTAGAGTTATTGGAGAGAAAGTTGTGAAATCCTTGTGGATGAAATAGTTTTCTATCATGGTTCTGGGTGATAGTTACATGGCTCTACACATTAAAAAGTGACATAGATCTATATACACATCTTGTACCAAAGTTAATTTCCTGGTTTGGATATGATACTACAAGCAGGTAAGACATGACCACTTAAGGTAACAGTGAAAGACACACACAGAACTTCCCAGACTATCCTTTATCTTTGCACCTTCTTATTAAAATATATTATTTCAAAACAGAACATTTTTTTTAATCAAGTCAGTCAGTTCTAAAGGAAATCAACCCTGAATATTCATTGGAAGGACTGATACTGAAGCTGAAGCCTGATACTTTGGCCACCTGATGTGAAGAGCTGACTCACTGGAAAAGACCCTGATGTTTGGAAAGACTGAAGGCAAAAGGAGAAGCGGGCAGCAGAGAATGAGATGTTAGATAGCATCACATACTCAATGGACATGAATCTGAGCAAACTTAAGAAAATAGTGTAGGACAGAGAAGCCAGGCATGTTGCAGTCTTTAGGGTCGCAAAGAGTCGGACACAACTGAGCAACTGAACAATATCAAGAAAACAGAAAAGGAACCTGCCAGACTAACTGAAAATGTGGTTGAGTCATTTTATACTCTTGCCAAAAATAAATGAGTTTTTATTTCAGCACATTAAAAATATCACTCCATTATATTTTTTTCTTGAAGCTCTTAGGAGAGAGGTCTGTTATATTCTTAACTTGCTTCCCTTTAATCAGTATGTCCCTTTTATCTACTTGCCTTTTTTTTCTCTTTGTTGTATTTGCAGTTTGAATGTAATATACATTGGTTTTTGCTGTTTGTTTAGTGTGAACTGCTAAATACTTCCTGATCTCAGAATACTGGGTATTTTGGTTGATATATGTCACTAATTTGGGCTTCCCTGGTGGCTCAGCTGGTAAAGAATCTGCCTGTAATGTGGGAGACCCAGGTTCAGTCCTTGGGTTGGGAAGATCCCCCGAAGAAGGGAAAGGCTACCCACTCCAGTATTCTGGCCTGGAGAATGGACTATATAGTCCACAAGGTCGCAAAGAGTCTGACATGACTGAGCAACTTTTACACTCACTAACAATTACTCCATGAAGTATATTTTGATCTTAGTTGCATCTTTCTTCTCCTTCTTCTCCTGAGGTTTCAGCTAGATTTATGTTAGATTACATGACAATAGTTATTGTTCCTCAAGTCACAGATCTCCTTTGTTCCCAGTCTTTTCCCCTTTAAATTTAGTTTTACTCCTCTCTCTGGAAATTCTATTGACCTGTCTTCAAACTGTCCGAATCTTTCCTAGGCTGTTTTCCTAGTCTATTCAAAGTCTACTGATGAGCCCATCTAACATATTCTTAATCTTTATTTATGTGTTTTTTTTAATTTCTATCATTTCAATTTAATTATTTCTTACATTTTCCATTTCTCTGCTAAAACCAACAATCTTAGCTTTCATATTGCCTACCTATTCCCATTAGAACCTTTAACATACTAATCATAGTTATTTCAAAATGCCTTTCTGAGAGGTCTAGAATGTTTACACATCTAACTATGGCTCTGATCACTGTTTTGCCTCTTCAGAGGGAGAGAGGGGGGAGGGAGAGAATGCCTTCTTTTCAGGCTTTAGGTTTTTTCTTGTGTAGTGTGTTTCACCAGACAACAGTTCATCATGCTTTACAATGTGCTGGATTTTGACTGTCCTTTTCTGACCAGTTCTTCTCTTTGTGCTGCTTCTCAGAGACTCTCTTACCACTATCCGAGCTGCATTATAATATTATGTGTTCCCAACACTTGTAGTGGTAGCTGTCCCTTTAAGGATAGAGGGAGAGGAGAAGAGAGTTCTCTAAAGTTCTGAATGTGGGTCTCAGGGATACAGCCTTTAGAAATGTTCCTGCCTTGTATGACAAAACCCACTGGAAAAAAAAAAAAATAATAATAATAATAATAAAAATTAAAAAAAAAATAAAAAAATAAAAAAATAAAAAAAAAATAAAGAGAATACATGTCTGCATAAAAAAAAAAAAAAAAGAAATGTTCCTGCCTCTCCTCCAGATATACATTGGCTCTGATATGTATGCTGTTCCCTCCCCCAGCTTTTGAGTTTTGTTTTGTTTTGTTTTTTAACCCCTGTTCTTCAATTCCCAGCTGCAGTTGGTTACCACCAATGCCCTCACTCTACAATTTTGTTGTTTTTCACCCTGAAGATTAAATATTTTGTTCCATAGGGAAGTTAGGGACATAGTTTCCTGGCCAAATTTGATAGTGGCTGCTATTCTCATTCCCTAGGTAGCTCCATGAGGCAAGCTTTCTTGTGGTTTTCCTGAATAGTCCTTTGAGCTTGTAAAAATGAAGTATATTCTCCTCCATCTGTGGGTTCCCGCTAGCCTTTAGCAATATACGGACATCGAGCTTAGATGGCCATGGATGGTGTCTTTGTCAAACAGGCACATAATTTGGGTTCTGTCTCTCCCTGCAGAGCTCTCTTTAGATTTCAGGTTAGCTGTTTATTATCTAATCTCAGTATCTTATGGATTCAAAAAAGTAATTAATTTTCAGTTCTTTCACTTTCATGAATGTGAGAATTACCGCCTTTTTATCTCTCTACAAGGCTGAGGTGAAACTGGAGTACTAATCATTATTTGAAAAAAACAAATTATTAAGATATTATATTGGGTCCAATTTTTATCATTTACCAGTGAGAAAACTAAGGCTCTGGAATTTATATACAAAACATAATTAGCTAGTTATTGGGAAAACAAGGCCAGAATCCAAGGTTTCTGAATCTCAATATAATATAATTCATAGCAAACAAGATTGTATGTCATTTCCCCTTTACTCTTTCTATTAATTATGGCTTTTTGTAAGACAAATAAATATGGAAATCACTGAAGCAGGTCTTTAATTTTGTACTTATATTAAACAGAGATGTGACTTTTAGGAAATATGTAGAATTTTAGTGGAATATCTGAGACTACTAAAATTCACTGTTAATGATGTTATCACATCATATTTCCTTGGTAAGAAAAAAAAATAGCCCTCATATATTTTAAAGACTTTCATGACAGATTACTTTGAAGAAATATGACTTAAATTCTGAAGAGCCTGTGAAATAAAAATGATCTTTACATTTAATGTAAATCTTTCACAATGAACCACTAGTCATTATATTTATATTTTTACATTTTGTAACTTGATAAAAATACAAATAAACCAAACATTTATTATCACTTTACTGTATATTTTCAGTTATTAAAATGTGCTAAATGATTATTCATTCCCTCCACACATTTAAGGGAAAAAGTCCCTAGTTTATGTAGACACTTCCAAATAAGCACTGCAGATCTTTACTGCAAATATAAATTGCTTCTTTCTTTCTTTTTAGTTTGGTTTGCTTTAAGAAGAAAGCACTACTGCAGTAATATTAATATCTAGGGAGTATTTTATATTTTTAAAGTAATCTCCAGTGTGGTTTTAGAATATAAAGAGACTCAAATGGATCAGTGGGAACAGATTATAGAGTCCAAATGAGGCATATATGGTCAATTTATTTTCCAAAACAAGTAATGTGAGGTCTTTACAAAAAATGAACAAAGAGAAAAGGATAATCTTTACCAAAAAAAGGAAAAGAAAATGTTCTGAAAAATTAATTATTTCTGTCTAGAAGAATGAACTGCATCCCATAGCTCACTCTTTGACAAAAATTAACTCAAAATGAACTACGGCAGTGAAGTAAGAGGTCAAATTATAAAGTTTCTAGAAGAGCAAAGAAAAAAAAAATATCCCTGGTCCTTGGCATATAGCAAAGGACGATAGGATATAAAATTTAGATTTCATAAACATTTAACTTCCATTCTTCAAAACAAACTAAGACTGGTTCAAATGAATTCTTTTTAATGGCTGAGTAATATTCCATGGTGTATATGTACCACAGCTTCCTTATCCATTCATCTGCTGATGGGCATCTAGGTTGCTTCCATGAAGCTGGAGCCCATTATACAGAGTGAAGTAAGCCAGAAAGATAAAGAACATTACAGCATACTAACACATATATATGGAATTTAGAAAGGTGATAACGATAACCCTATATGCAAAACAGAAAAAGAGACACAGAAATACAGAACAGACTTTTGAACTTTGTGGGAGAATGTGAGGGTGGGATATTTCAAAAGAACAGCATGTATACTATCTATGGTGAAACAGATCACCAGCCCAGGTGGGATGCACGAGACAAGTGCTCCGGCCTGGTGCACTGGGAAGACCCAGAGGAATCGGGTGGAGAGGGAGGTGGGAGGGGGGATCGGGATTGGGAATACATGTAAATCCATGGCTGATTCATATCAATGTATGACAAAACCCACTGGAAAAAAATAATAATAATAATAATAAAATAAATAAAAATAAAAACACCTTCATTTAAAAAAAAAAAAAAAACTAAGAAAATACAAAATCACTTCTGAGACTGGGATAAAATACTTGCAAACCATATATCTGGTAAAGGCTTTCTATTCAAAATATATATAGAAATCTCAATAACAATATTAATAGTTCTCATTAACTGAATAAACAGTAAAAACAGACAAAATATTCTATTGTATATTTTATTGGAAAAGAATTAATTGCATTAAAAAAGTACCCAGCACCATTAGTCACTAGGTACATACAAATTAAAGCCACAGTAAGTAAGATACTTCTACCTACCTATTGGAATAGATAAAACTAAAGGATCTGAAGGTAGCAAGAGTAGGTGAGACTGGGGAGCCACTGGAACTCTCATATACTGTTAGTGAGAATGTAAAAATGCAATAACCATTTTTCACAGTTATGTATTCATCATGTGAAGTATATGTTCACAGAAAGATGTTAAGTGTTTATAGTAGACATATACAGTAAAGCCCCAAGCTATAATCAATTCACCCAACTCAAATGAATATTGAAAGAATTACTCTAATTGAAAAGACATACAAGGAAGATAATATGTAATTCCTTTTATATGGAATTTACAAAAAGTCAAATCTATACTGATAGAAAATCAAATCACTGCTTGCCATAGACTGGTACTTGGGTATGAAATTAACAAGAAGAAAGCTCCAGGGAACTGGTTCAAGTGATGAAGATAATCTCCATTATAATTGTGGTGGTAGGTCCACACTGTAATCATCTGTCAAAGGGCATCTAATCTTACACTTAAAACTGATCAAATTCATTACATAAAAATCATGCCTAAACAAAACTGATTTTTAAAAAGTATACTACACAGAGTCAGTAAATGGAGAAAATACAGTCTTTTAAATAACAGTACTACAGTAACTGGACATCCACATGCAAACAGCAGATTCATGACACAGACATTTTACTCTTCATACAAAATTGAATTATAATGGAATATATATCTAAATGTAAAATACAAGAAGATAACAGAAGAAATTCAAGACAAACTTGGATGCAGAGAAGACATTTTTGATGGATCATGGATTTCTTCCATGGACCATGCCTTACAACATGTAAGTGGCAATGCCTTTTATGGACTGGTCCCTAAAGACATACATTGTTTCTTCCAATTAATTATATTTTTTTTAGAAGCAAGTCCTTAAATTCAACCCACAAAAAAAAAAAGGTGTGTTGGATTAGGCTCTCTAGTTTTCTCTTAGTTTCTTTTTTCTTCACTTTGCTCTTGACATCTAAAGAGAAAAATAATGCAATTTTCTACTTAATGGTCTGGGTGAGATAAGTAGAAAATACATTTTATTGGTACTTAGTATTACTTAATATAAATTGACTCAAATATAGAGGAGATGGTAGAGAATATGGTGATCATTTTCTAATATATACAAATATCGAACCATTGTGTTATACACCTGAAAGTAATATAATGTTATGTCAATTCTCTATATATATTTATATAAAATTGGCACTTAGTATTGCTTAGTATAAATTGACCCTAATGCAGAGAAGCAACAAGATTCTGCCAGAACTTGACTCAAGAGAGAAGCATAAAGCCAAATCAAGATGGACCTCTTGATGACTTTGTCCCTGTTGTCTCCCCTTTTCTTGCATTTCTCAAGGGCTAGAGGATTAATTAATCAGGGGAAACATTCACTTCAAAAGAGAAGATAAATAGAACTGATGAGCAGTTCACATTTTTTGGAGTGAAATGTCAGTGCACCAGCTGTCTGTCCTTGATGACTTTCAACTTAGCTATTAAATTCAAAATTTGGGGCTTCTGACCCCATTTCTGTATTCCATTTTCTATATGTTAATCCTCTAAAGCATAAAAGGTTATGATATACAGAAGAATCAAATATTCAGAAAAAGGGAAGCAAAACTACTATAAAAACTGTTAACATGAAAATGAGAAAATTATAAAGCAAAACCATATGGAAATCATTTTCATAAAAATAAAATACTTGTATTAGAAAAAGAATTCAGTAGCAGAATTTTATAATGGAATAATACAGCCAAAAATGCTATCTTATTGAACTAGAATATTAAGCTTAAAAATCCGTTCAGAAATCATCAGAAAATAATAAAAAAAAAAATGGAAGAGATAAGAACTTTAAGTATCTATTGGGTAGAAACAGACACAAAGTTCCCTGAAATAAGAGTCTTAGAAGGAGTTAAAATATATATGGAGCAGAGAAGATACTGAAGCAGGAAGGTTTGAACAGATCCAAATATTAGAGGAAGATGAAATATCTCATGTTAAAATATCTCATAGTATAAAGAAAAAAATCTCTTAAAAAGCTAAAACCAGACACATAATAGTGAAACTAAGATTTCATAGAACAATGAAAAATCTAATTAACTCTTTATTAGATTAGCAAACAACACCAAAGGCACACAATGGAAAACTGTTTTCAAAATGTAAAAGATAAAGAATTGTACCATACTATTATTTTTATAGCAAACTAAATTGATACATTAAATAAATATGTAATTTAAGATACCTCAGGAATTTTATCATACAAAAATATGTATTGGAGGATAGCCTACTGAATGAATATTAACAAATTAGGGAAAATGCTTAATTAAAAATGTAAAACAAGGGTGAGTAAAAATTAATAAAAGTTATTATCATATAAAAACAGCAAGAATAAAAATGGGAAAGAAATGAAAATCTTATCCCTATCATGGTAGACTAAAACACAGAAGATATTAATATTATGAGAGTGAGAGGTGTCAGGGACTAGAGAGATTTTTAATGTCTATTCTGGCCCAAAAGAAAAATAAAAAAATCAATGATTTAAAAACTGCAAGGGAATCTGAACCAAATAGAGTTTTAATAAATTACAACAAACCACTAGATTTTTGAAATACATAGTATTTTCAAATCAAAAGAAAAATTGATCTATTCTTAAAATGAGAAAAAAATAAATGCATCAAATGTAAAATATGACATAAATATAAATATAGCCATGATTATAAAAATGTAAATCAATTAAATTTAATGATGCAAAAGGTGAGGGCTTTACCTACACAGAGCCTCTCCACGTGGCCTTGATTTTTTATAACACCATATATTTCATTGTTGCTCAGGTCTATAAAAGCAAGTGTTCCAATAATAAGATGGAGACCATATTACCTTTTATGGTCTATCCTTAGATGTACCATCATCTTATTATTGCTACACACTAACAAGCCTGCAGGGATTAAAAGGAAGAGAACATAGACCTCAGTTCTCAGTGGAAGGAAAAGATGTCAAAACACATCGTAAGAAGAGCATATGGCAGAGGAGATATTATTGTACAATCTGTCTGCCTTCTAACTAAAAGAGTCCATTTTTCTCTCACACAGAAAATATAACAACGTCTGCCCTCAAAAGCCCCTAAGCCTTCTACCATAGCAACATCACTCCATCAAAGTTCAAGATCTCAGGTAAATAGGGTTCCACTCCAGCTGAAGTTCTTCAGCTCCTGCGCCTTGTGCAGATCACTTTGAATACAATTTCTCTCAAACTGATGATATGTGAACGAAAGGCATATTATATGTTCCCCACATAGGCAGCATACAATGATAGGATAGGCATAGAATAGCCACTACAGACACCCCCCTTCAAAAACAGGAGATACAACAGTTAACTGGTCCATAAAATGTTCAGAATCCAGCCAGATACAAGTAGCCAATTGATTATTTAGGAATAAATCCTCATGACTGATTTTTCAGTGGCCCTAGGCTCTGTACTCTGAGATCTTGGTTTTGCCCTCTGAAGGATCCTCCCTTCCATGAGAAATTATTTGTGACTGTAAATGAGTAGTTTTCTCAGCCTGCTTCTTGCCTGTATTACTTAAAGGAGTGTGAAAACCTTATTTTATTTTATAAAGTCTCTCTTCTCTTCAACTCAATATGATATCATTAAAAAAAAACTCTAGGTTTTGGGGGTATTCATTTATATTGTTTTGTTTTTGTGTATCAACATTCCCATTTTATTTTTCTGATTTAATTTATTTTAATTGGAGGCTAATTACTTTGCAATATTGTAGTGGTTTTTTGGCATACATTGACATGAATCAGCCATGGGTATACAGGTGTTCCCATCCAGAACCTACCTCCCTCCTCCCTCCCAATCCCATCCCCCAGGGTCATCCCAGTGCACCAGCCCTGAGCACCCTGTCTCATGCATTGAATCTGGACTGGTTATCCACTTCATATATGATAATATACAGATTTCAATGCCACCCTCTCAAATCATCCCACCCTCGCCTTCTCCCACTGAGTCCAAAAGACTGTTCTTTACATCTGTGTCTCTTTTGCTGTCTCACATATAGGGTCATCATTACCATCTTTCCAAATTCCATATATATATATATGTTAGTATACTGTATTGGTGTTTTTCTTTCTGACTTACTTCACTCTGTATAATAGGCTCCAGTTTCATCCACCTCATTAGAACTGATTCAAATGCATTCTTTTTAATGGCTAACATTCCATTGTGTGTATATACCATGGCTTTCTTATCCATTTGTCTGGCGATGGGCATCTAGGTTGCTTCCATGTCCTGGCTATTATAAACAGTGCTGCGATGAACATTGGGGTTAATATTTCTCTTTCAATTCTGGTTTCCTTGGTGTGGATGCTCAGGAGTGGGATTGCTGGATCGTATGGCAGTTCTATTTCCAGTTTTTTAAGGAAAAACTGTTCTCCATAGTGGCTGTACTAGTTTGCATTCCCACCAACAGTGTAAGAGGGTTCCCTTTTCTCTGCACCCTCTCCAGCATTTATTGCTTATAGACTTTTTGGTAGCAGCCATTCTAACCGTCATGAGATGGTACCTCATTGTGGTTTTGATTTACATTTCTCTGATAATGAGTGATGTTGAACATCTTTTCATGTGTTTGTTAGAAATCTGTATGTCTTCTTTGGAGAAATGTCTGTTTAGTTCTTTGGCCCATTTTTTTATTGGGTCATTTATTTTTCTGAAATTGAGCTGCAGGAGCTGCTTGTATATTTTTGAGATTAATTCTTTGTCAGTTGCTTCACTTCCTATTATTTTCTCCCACTCCGAAAGCTGTCTTTTCACACTGCTTATAGTTTCCTTCGTTGTGCAAAAGCTTTTAAGTTTAAGTAGGTTCCATTTGTTTATTTTTGCTTTTATTTCCAATATTCTGGGAGGTGGGTCATAGAGGATCTTGCTGTGATTTATGTCGGTATGCATTTTGCCTATGTTTTCCTCTAGGAATTTTATAGTTTCTGGTCTTACATTTAGATCTTTAATCCATTTTGAGTTTATTTTTGTGTATGGTGTTAGAAAGTGTTCTAGTTTCATTCTTTTACAAGTGGTTGACCAGTTTTCCCAGCACCACTTGTTAAAGAGACTGTCTTTTATCCATTGTATATTCTTGCCTTCTTTGTCAAAGATAAGGTGTCCATAGGAGCGTGGATTTATCTCTGGGCTTTCTATTATGTTCCATTGATTTATATTTCTGTCTTTGTGCCAGTACCGTACTGTCTTGATGACTGTAGCTTTGTAGTATAGTCTGAAGTCAGGCAGGTTGATTCCTTCGGTTCCATTCTTTTCTCAAGATGGCTTTGGCTTATTCAAGGTTTTTTGTATTTCCATACAAACTGTGAAATTCTTTGGTCTAGTTCTGTGAAAAATACCGTTGGTAGCTTGATAGGGATTGCATTGAATCTATAGATAGCTTTGGGTAAAATACTCGTTTTCACTATATTGATTCTTCAAATCTATGAACACGGTATATTTCTCCATCTGTTTGTGTCATCTTTGATTTCTTTTATCAGTGTTTTATAGTTTTATATATATAGATCTTTTGTTTCTTTAGGTAGATTTATTCCTAAGTATTTTATTCTATAGACACCTCAAAACTCCCTACTAGACACTTCATTGCACTCCAGAGAGGAGAGATCCAGCTCCACCCACCAGAACACCAACGCAAGCTTCCCTAACCAGGAAACCTTGACAAGCCACTTGTCCAACCCCACCCACAGGGAGGAACTTCCATGATAAAGACGATCTACAAACTTCCAGCATACAGAAAGGCCACCCCAAACACAGCAATCTAAACAAGATGAAAAGGCAGAGAAATATTCAGCAGGTAAAGGAACATGATAAATGCCCACCAAACCAAACAAAAGAGGAGGAGATAGGGAGTCTACCTGAAAAAGAATTCAGAACAATGATAGTAAAAATGATCCAAAATCTTGAAAACAAAATGGAGTTACAGATAAATAGTCTGAAGACAAAGATAGATAAGATGCAAGAAATGTTTAACAAGGACCTAGAAGAAATAAAAAAGAGTCAATCAATAATGAATAATGCAATAACTGAGATCAAAAACACTCTGGAGGGAACCAACAGTAGAATAACTGAGGCAGAAGATAGGATAAGTGAGGTGGAAGCTACATGGTGGAAATAAATGAAGCAGAGAGGAAAAAAGAAAAAAGAATTAAAAGTAATGAGGACAACCTCAGAGACCTCTTGGATAATGTCAAACACCCCAACATTTGAATCATAGGAGTCCCAGAAGAAGAAGACAAAAAGAAAGGCCATAAGAAAATACTTGAGGAGATAATAGTTGAAAACTTCCCTAAAATGGGGAAGGAAACAGTCACCCAAGTCCAAGAAGTCCAGAGAGTCCCAAACAGGATAAACCCAAGGTGAAACACCCAAGACACACGTTAATCAAATTAATGAAAACCAAACACAAAGAACAAATATTAAAAGCAGCAAGGGAAAAACAACAAATAACACACAAGGGGATTCCCATAAGGATAACAGCTGATCTTTCAATAGAAACTCTTAGGGACAGAAGGGAATGGCAGGAAATACTTAAAGTGATGAAAAAGAAAACCCTGCAACCCAGATAACTGTACTCAGCAAGGATCTCATTCAAATATGAAGGGGGTATTCATTTATAATAGACTTCATTAGACAATGGTCACATCCACAAAAACTTTTCTCCAGGGGTTCCCTTGAATCCAGCATGTGATAAGCCTTTTGAAGTTCTTAGAAACTCTATTTGTTAACAGAGATGGCCACAGAGCAATCTATTAAGATATTCTGAAGGCATTTTGTGTGTGTTAAAGGATTTATAGAGGCCCATTTGAGGTCTCAAAAAACACTTCTACAGTTGCACCCTTAGTTTCATCTTTACCATGAGACATTTTTCTGATGGTGCCTGAGAGCTGATCTATGAACTATGGCTATTTCTTACATTATGACTGTTCTTCTAAAGGAGGCTAAGAATAAGAAACAGTTTCATTTACAAACTCAGCAAGCCTAGGAACATTTATATTTACACTAAATTTTCCCCTTTCTCATTTTGTATTTGGCAGCTCTTTGCTTGGAAATCCCCTTACCTTAGATCATCATGTTCTTAGTATATCCTCTACTTTATACATTACTCTGGTTGTCAGTTTTATACTATCAGCCTCTGCATAAAAGGGTCTCCTTTCCTCCAGCTCCTGACATTTTCCTCTCTTTCTTTTAAACCCCCCATTAACAGCCTCCTCATAGTGCTTTACACTTTTAGTAACACTGTCTTTGATGACTTATAGGTTTTCACTAATAGTCTCTCCAGTGCCCTTTCAGCTGCTTCCCAACCACTCATACCAATAGCACTGCATCATATTTTTGATTACTTAAAGGCAACATTCCATTACCAGTAGTTATCTATTATAAAATAGATTAGTTAGTTATCTACTATAAAATAGATACCTAGTTAGTTATCTACTATAAAGCAAATATTATAAAATAGATAACTAGTTATCTAACTAGATAAAATATTTAGCTATTTATTATAAAAATTACTCCAAAAGCTAATGGCTTAAAACAATCATTTCATTATGCTCACATACTCTGTGAAACACCAGTTCAGAAAGGGCATAGTGAGGTGGCTTCCTCTCTCTTAACTTGCTATGTAAGAACTCAGTGGGAAGAAGTCTTAGATTGGTAATGACTAGCTGAAGCAGGGCAAGACTCATCTAGAGGCTTCATCACTTACATGCCATTACATGCCACTAGTGATGGTGGCAGCACCAGTGATGGTGATAGCCACTGCGATCGCCATCTGGGACTGTCAAGTAGATGATACTCTATCAATTCACCTACAAATAGTATTTATGTGACTTGAGCATCTTGACAACATGGTAGATAGACATGGTAGCCTTGATTTCTAACGAGGCACTCAGAACTTGAAAGGCATGCTGTTTTCAAGTTAACTGGTGGAGACTCAGTTGCCTTATATGATCTAATTTCATGACATAAATCAAAAACAATTATATATATTTTTAAATATCTGAGTATGTGCAGGGCTTAGTGAGGCTGGTTCATGTCTTTCTACATTCAGAGGACAGCTTAGCAGAGGACAAGGTTATGCACTTTCAGGAAAACTCAGTTCCCTCTAGTTGGTAAATTGATGCTGGCTGCAGCCTGGAAGCTCAAGCAGGATCACTATGTGTGCACATCTTAGGTGAGGGGTGATGTCTTATTTTCTCTCCATGAGGACCTTTCCACAGTCTACTTGGTCTTCCACACAGCACAAGAAAGGTATCAAAATAGAATCAAAAGAAAACTATTTTGATTTTGATAACCCAGCTTTAGAAATCACAGAGCATTATTTCTGTCGTGTTCATAAACATTACTGGATCCAATACTACTTCACAATGAGACAACTGTCAAAACTACATTACAGAAAGAGAATGTATAATGGGAAATACTGTTTTAGCCATCTTTGAAACTAGTAATCTACATGATGATTATGGTTAATATTCCTGTACAGTATACTTGAAAATTCCTAAGAGAATAAATCCTAAAAGTTTTCATTATAAGGAAAAAACGATCATTTTATTTTGTTTTTGTTAGCTATACAAGAATGATGAATATTAATAAAAATAGTGCTAATCATTTTGCAGTATCTGTGAGTCAGGTTATTTTGCTGCAAAAATTAAAGGTATACAGGGCTGTTCATCAATTAGATCTCAATAAAACTGAAAAAAAAAAAAAAAGAAAAGTGCAATCTTCCAAACCACTCCACTATTACAGCTTTCTTGGAGAAAAAAAAAAGTACAGTATATATGATGCATGCAAACATATATGTATATATGGGCTTCCCTGATAGCTCAGTCGGTGAAGAATATACAAATATATGCATGAATAATCATTGGCTATGAAATTGAGATTTTTATAGTTATTTATATAAAGACTTTAACTGAATTTTTATAGCATTTTTTTAAATTAAGAATAGGTTTAGATCTTTGGCCCATTTTTTGATTGGGTCATTTATTTTTCTGGAATTGAGCTGCAGGAGCTGCTTGTATATTTTTGAGATTAATCCTTTGTCTGTTTCTTCACTTGCTATTATTTTCTCCGATTCTGAAGGCTGTCTTTTCACCTTGCTTATAGTTTCCTTTGTTGTGCAAAAGCTTTTAAGTTTCATTAGGTCCCATTTGTTTAGTTTTGCTTTTATTTCCAATATTCTGGGAGGTGGATCATAGAGGATCCTGCTGTGATTTGTGTCGGAGAGTGTTTTGCCTATGTTCCTCTCTAGTTTTATAGTTTCTGGTCTTACATTTAGATCTTTAATCCATTTTGAGTTTATTTTTCTGTATGGTGTTAAAAAGTGTTCTAGTTTCATTCTTTTACAAGTGGTTGACCAGTTTTCCCAGCACCATTTGTTAAAGAGGTTGTCTTTTTTCCATTGTATATTCTTGCCAGACATTTCTCCAAAGAAGACATATAAATGGCTAACAAACACATGAAAAGATGCTCAACATCACTCATTATCAGAGAAATGCAAATCAAAACCACAATGAGGTACCATTACACGCCAGTCAGAATGACTGCTATGCAAAAGTCTCC
Organism: Dama dama; assembly: GCF_033118175.1. Lineage (NCBI taxonomy): Eukaryota > Metazoa > Chordata > Mammalia > Artiodactyla > Cervidae > Dama > Dama dama. Next base: position 33,721,089 of record NC_083706.1, read on the forward strand.
AAGCAATAAATGCTGGAGAGGCTGTGGAGAAAAGGGAACCCTCTTACACTGTTGGTGGGAATGCAAAATAGTACAGCCACTATGGAGAACAGTGTGGAGATTCCTTAAAAAACTGGAAATAGAACTGCCATATGACCCAGCAATCCCACTTCTGGGCATACACACTGAGGAAACCAGATATGAAAGAGACACGTGCACCCCAGTGTTCATCGCAGCACTGTTTATAATAGCCAGGACATGGAAGCAACCTAGATGCCCATCAGCAGATGAATGGATAAGGAAGCTGTGGTGCATATACACCATGGAATATTACTCAGCCATTAAGAAGAATTCATTTGAATCAGTTCTAATGAGATGGATGAAACTGGAGCCCATTATACAGAGTGAAGTAAGCCAGAAAGATAAAGACCAATACAGTATACTACTGCATATATATGGAATTTAAAAAGATGGTAACGATAACCCTATACGCAAAACAGAGAAAGAGACACAGATGTACAGAACAGACTTTTGGACTCTGTGGGAGAAGGCAAGGGTGGGATGTTCAGAGAGAACAGCATCGAAACAAGTATACTATCAAGGGTGAAACAGATCACCAGCCCAGGTTGGATGCATGAGACAGGAGCTCAGGGCTGGTGCACTGGGAAGACCCAGAGGGATGGGATGGGGAGGGAGGTGGGAGGGGGGTTCAGGATGGGGAACACATGTAAATCCATGGCTGATTCATGTCAATGTATGGCAAAAACCACTACAATATTGTACAGTAATTAGCCTCCAACAAATAAAAATGGAAAAAAATAAAAATAAAAATAAATTAAGAAAAAGTTTGAGTGTGTTTGTTTTGTGTCCATTCAAGTTTACTGTACCAAGGAAGCTTAGGGAAAGACACATTATTTAGCACACAGTAAAATGTAATTTATATTTTGAGAAAACTGCTACATGACACACTCCCACAAAATGTGTTCTTTCAAAAATAAGAATTATCTTAATTATTATATCAAAGTATAAATAAATATGCCAATTAACTGATTATAGAGCTGTTAGTAAAATACTATTGAGAGATATTTAACTTTAAAACAAAGTCAATCTTAAACAGTTAAGCTTAGTAATTCACTTAAAATAATAACAAAATAAAGGATTCTCAGAATGAGAACAAAAGACGGCACAGCTGGATATTTTTTTCACACAAAATTATGTTTTAGATCATCAATTTGAAGAAAAAAAGTCATTATCAGATTATACTCAGCTTGTCCTACTCTTAAATAACACAGCAACTTTATTAAAAATATATATAATTCTCCTTATTTGGTCACATAAATACACATGGTGCTTTTGCTTGACTTGCACTAGAAAACACAAAGAATTTATGCCACGATATGGCACTGCTGCTGCTGCCAAGTCGCTTCAGTCGTGTCCAACTCTGTGCGGCCCCATAGACGTCAGCCCACCAGGCTCCCCGTCCCTGGGATTCTCCAGGCAAGAACACTGGAGTGAGTTGCCATTTCCTTCTGTAATGCGTGAAAGTGAAAAGTGAAAGTAAAGTTGCTCAGTCGAGTCCCACTCAGCGACCCCATGGACCGCAGCCCACCAGGCTCCTCCGTCCATGGGATTTTCCAGGCAAGAGTACTAGAGTGGGGTGCCGTTGCCGTCTCCTGATGTGGAACTAAACACTGATTATTCTCTGGAAATATTTGAACCTATTACAAAATTTGGTCAGGTACTTATTTTTATAAAGTTAAACTGCTCAGCAAACCTCAACTTCGAACTTCCCTGATGGCTCAGTGCCAATGCTGGAGAAAGGAGTTCCACCCCTGTCCAGATCCCACATGCCATGGAGCTTTGAGCTCTAGGCTTCAGGGCTGAAACTACTGACTCTGAGCTTGGAGGCCAAGGGAGCCTCAACTACTGAAGCCTGGTACTCTAGAGCCTGTGCTTTGCAACAAGAGAAGCCATCGCAATGAGAAGCTCCCACACGACAACTGAAGAGTAGGCCCCAATAGCTGTAATTAGAGAAAGCCCACGTGCAGCAACGAAGACCCAGCACAGCCAAAAATAAAATAAATTAATTTAAAAAAACTATATTTTTATAAGGTTCCCAACAAGCAAAGAAATTTCTATGAGAAAAATACTGGAACCCTGATATGGGGGAAAAAATACTTAATTTTAAGCTTACTGATATATTGATAAGATGATTAATAGAGTACTTATAATGCAAAGACAAATTATCTGTTTAAAAAAAAAGTTCTATTTGTTTTGAAATATTTGCTGAACAATTCAAATGAAAGAAACCACAAGAAATGCCACATATAATAAGCTGATTTTGTCTTAACTAATTTCTAGACAAAGGAACAGTTGAGATGATTTTATTCTGACAGTTAGCTATGCCCAAACTACTTTCCCCCCAATTCTCTTTCCCTGTGATTCTAGGTTAGAGTGAACTAAAATGGACTGCCGCTGCTGCTGCTAAGTCGCGTCAGTCGTGTCCGACTCTGTGCGACCCAATAGACAGCAGCCCAACAGGCTCCTCTGTCCCTGGGATTCCCCAGGCAAGAATACTAAAGTGGGTTGCCATTTCCTTCTCCAGTGCGTGAAAGTGAAGTCAGTCAGTCCTGTCCGACTCTTTGAGACCCCATGGCCAGTAGCTTACCAGGTTCCTCCATCCGTGGAATTTCCCAGGCAAGAATACTGGAGTGGGTTGCCATTGACTTCTCCGAAAATGGACTGGAATGGGTGAATTTAACTCAGATGACCATTATATCTACTACAGTGGCCAAGAATCCCTTAGAAGAAATGGAGTAACCATCATAGTCAACGAGAGTCCAAAATGCAGTACTTGGATGCAATCTCAAAAATGACAGAATGATCTCTGTTCGTTTCCAAGGCAAACCAATCAATATCACACTAATCCAAATCTATGCCCTGGCCAGGAATGCTGAAGAAGCTAAAGTTGAATGGTTCTATGAAGACCTACAAGACCTTCTAGAACTAACACCCAAAAAACATGTCCTTTTCATTATAGGGGACTGGAATGCAAAAGTAGGATGTCAAGAAATACCTGGAGTAACAGGCAAATTTGGCCTTGGAGTACAGAATGAAGCAGGGCAAAGGCTCAGAGAGTTTTGCCGAGAAAATAAATAAACTCTACACAGGCACATCACCAGATGGTCAATACCAAAATCAGATTGATTATATTCTTTGCAGCCAAAGATGGAGAAGCTCTGTAAAGTCAGCAAAAACAAGACCAGGAGATGACTGTGGCTCAGATCATGAGCTCCTTATTGCAAACTTCAGACTTAAATAGAAAAAAGTAGGGAAAACCACTAGACAATTCAGGGATGACCTAAATCAAATTCCTTATGATTATACAGTGGAAGTGACAAATAGATTCAAGGGATCAGATCTTATAGACAGAGGGCCTGAAGATTTATGGATGGAGGTTCCTAATATTGTACAGGATGCAGGGATCAAGACCATTCCCAAGAAAAAGAAATACAAAAAAGAAAAAAAAAAAAAAAGGTGTCTGAGGACACCTTACAAATAGCTGTGAAAAGAAGAGAAGGAAAAGGCAAAGGAGAAAAGGAAAGATATTCCCATTTGAACGCAGAGTTCCAGTGATTAGCACGGAGAGATGATAAAGCCTTCTTCAGTGATCAATGCAAAGAAATAGAGGGAAACAATAGAATGGGAAAGAGCAGAGATCTCTTCAAGAAAATTAGAGATACCAAGAGAACATTTCATGCAAAGATGGGCTCAATAAAGGACAGAAATGGTATGGACCTAACAGAAGCAGAAGATATTAAGAAGAGGTGGCAATAATACACAGAAGAACTATACGAAAAAGATCTTCATGACCCAGATAACCATGATGGTGTGATCACTCACCTAGAGCCAGACATCCTGGAATGCAAAGTCAAGTGGGCCTTAGGAAGCATTACTATGAACAAAGCTAGTGAATGTGGTGGAATTCCAGTTGAGCTCTTTCAAATCCTAAAACATGATGCTGTGAAAATGCTGCACTCAATATGCCAGCAAATTTGGAAAACTCAGCAGTGGCCACAGGACTGGAAAAGTTCAGTTTTCATTCCAATCCCAAAGAAAAGCAATGCCAAAGAATGCTCAAACTACCGCGCAAACTACCTCATCTCACACGCTAGCAAAGTGATGCTTAAAAATTCTCCAAGCCATGCTTCAACAGTATATGAACTGTGAACTTTCAGGTGTTCAAGCTGGATTTAGAAAAGGCAGAAGAACCAGAGATTAATTGCAACATAATTGCAACTGCATCACTGAAAATGTAAGAGAGTTCAGAAAAACATCTACTTCTGCTTTATTGACTATGCAAAAGCCTTTGATTGTGGGATCACAAAAAACTGTGGAAAATTCTTAAAGAGATGGGAATAACAGACCACCAGACCTGCCTCCTGAGAAATCTGTATGCAGGTCAGGAAGCAACAGCTAGAAGTGGACACAGAACAACAGACTGGTTCCAAATCAGGAAAGGAGTACGTCAAGGCTGTATATTGTCACCCTGTTTATTTAACTTATTTGCAGAGTACATCATGAGAAACGCTGGGCTGGATGAAGCCCAAGGTGGAACCAAGATTGCTGGGAGAAATATCAATGACCTCAGATATGCAGATGACACCACCCTTACGGCTGAAAGTGAAAAAGAACTATAGAGCCTCTTGATAAAAGTGAAAGAGGAGAGTGAAAATGTTGTCTTAAAACTCAATATTCAGAAAACTAATATCATGGCATCTGGCCCCATCACTTCATGGCAAATAGATGGGGAAAAATGGAAATAGTTATAGACTTTATTTTGGGGAGGTTCAAAATCACTGTAGATGCTGGCTGCAGCCACAAAATTAAAAGACATTTGCTCCTGGAAGAAAAGTTATGATCAAGCTAAATGGCATATTAAACAGAAGAGACATTACTTTGCCAGCAAAGGTCCATCTAATCAAAAGCTATGGTTTTTCCACTAGTCTTGTTTGGATGTGAGAGTTGGACTATAAAGAAAGTTGAGCACCAAAGAATTGATGCTTTTGAACTTGGTATTGGAGAAGACTCTTGAGAGTCCCTTGGACTGCAAGGAGATCCAACCAGTCTATCCTAAAGGAAATCAGTCCTGAACATTAATTGAAAGGACTGATGCTGAAGCTGAAACTCCAATACTTTCGCCACCTGATGCAAAAAACTGACTCATTTGGAAAGACCCTGATGCTGGGAAAGATTGAGGGCAGGAGGATAATGGGACAACAGAGGATGAGATGGTTTGATGGCATCACCAACTCAATGGACATGAGTTTGAGTAAAGTCCAGGAGTTGGTGATGGACAGGGAAGCCTGGCGTGCTCCAGTCCATGGGGTCACAAAGAGTGGACACAACTGAGCAACCAAACTGAACTGAACTAAACAGAAATGCTTACAAACTTGAAGCTGAAAGATCCTTATGATGTCCTGAGCTCCACTTGAGCTCATTCACGTTGCCAATATACTGACTCACCCTGACGGGTGGGCCGCCACCCTACAGTCCATCAACTCTTCTCCTTCAGTTGCTCCAAGTCACGGCACACGTGCAGCCCCACTGTAAGTGATGCCAGCAACTTCTGGACTAAACTAGCATTTTGAGGTTGAAGACAGCTAAAAATACACATAATTTTTCAGTTTGTTCCTATCAGTTCCAATTTGCTTTTGATTTCCATCTTTTCAGGGCAAGCTTTATCCAGTCTGACAGCTGTTCTGACCTACAGCAATTTTAGGCTCACCAGCAGACAATGATGTAAGTCTTCCTTAGAATTCTTCACCAAGCTCCACAATTATGTAATTCCATGCATACAGTAAACTTCATTATTTCATATTACATATTCTGGTATACTTCCCTGGTCAAACCCTAACTAATACATCAGTCAAGTCAGTTAAATCAGGTTCAGGACACTTATTGTACATAAGTTCAGGGCTCAGTTACTGTGTTTTGATAGTCTTTGCACATGTCATTTTCATGTTTCCCTCCTTGAACATCTTTCTCCAACTTTAAGCAGAAATTGAAGAGTTACTGAATGAAGATACACATGTGTTGGAGAATTAATGAACTATGAGCATTCTATCCCTCAAGCATCTTGAAGTATACATTAATTAAGAATGAAGTATTGTATTCTAATTTATTTGGTCATATAAACTACCCTGGGTTTATCTAGAGCAACTGCTGCTTGCTGCTAAATCACTTCAATTGTGTCTGACTCTGTGCGACCCCATAGACAGCAGCCCACCAGGCTCCCCCATCCCTGGGATTCTCCAGGCAAGAACACTGGAGTGGCTTGCCATTTCCTTCTCCAATGCATGAAAGTGAAAAGTGAAAGTGAAGTCGCTCAGTTGTATCTGACTCAGCAACCCCACGGACTGTAGCCTACCAGGCTCCTCCGTCCATGGGATTTTCCAGGCAAGAGTACTGGAGTGGGGTACCATTGCCTTTTCTGTATCTAGAGCAGGATTTATAGAAATTGATACATAAGAAAACACGAAAATGTTCTATGATTATAATAAGGCCAAAAATTCCATTCATTAACCATATACCTCTTTGTGGAAGCACTAAGATTTAGGGTGACTGAACAGATAAATAAATAATGCCCCCAAACCCTTCAGGTAAGTTTACCATAAACTAACAATCGTGATAGTAACATGAGAATGTTTCTTCCTTGAAAACTTAAAGAGCATAAATAATACAGTATCTCAGATGAGGTGACATGTGAACTGGGTCTTGAATAACAGAAGATGTCTTTCTGGTATACAAAGGATAAAGAAGGGTTGTAGAGGTAGAAATAGTAACAAAACAGGGAGACATAAAAGGGCACTCAATGTTGCAAGGAATGGTGACCACCCTGATGTTACTACTCAGATAGTAGTGCAAGAATGGTGCAAGGAATGGTGACCACCCCAATGTTACTTCTCAGATATGTGCTGTAGATGGATAATTCTGAAGTCAATGAGGAAAATACATTGGAAGTGGGAATTGGATACTGGGTCATTGGTTTGCAAGCTTAGCCATTAATAGTTTAGGAAGGCATTAACAGTATCACACACTTGAGATTCCTAGTACAGAGATCTCAAGTAAACTGATTTACATCTAGGTTTGAAGATCAGTTGAGAGGTGGGCATCATTGTTTAAAACTGATCAGTCACTAGCATTTGGGGAAGACCAAATTAGAACACAAAATACGGATTGCTTGTTTAAATGGATTTGGGAGACATCTCATTTTCAATTAATTTATAAGCTTGGAATGAATTATAAAGTGTTTAAATAAATCTCCAAATAAGGTTAATATTATCTCCAAATAATTCTAAAATATAAAGCTATCTGAATAACTAAGTCTTTTAATAGTAGAAGCATAATATTTTCCCTGAGATTATATCTTTACATAACCCAGATTGCTTTTAGTTCTCTAAGATTAACTTCTTAATGTCTCATAGATTTCTACTGAGATTATAACTATTCTGCTTTCCACACTGGTAAAAGAAAAATATAGTCAAATTCCTTGGGGATGTGATCTAATCACAGCCGAAACATGGCATCTGAGAAACCATTTCTCATAGACTAATATTGACTCAATACACACAAGTTATTATTCCACTGGAATTATCCTTTCATGGGAGAACCAAGGTTAGTTTTAATTTTAGTATTAGTACTGTGTCCTTCTTCTTGAAACATAGTTTCAATTATCCTAGCAATTCATAACTTTTAAAAAACACATTGATAGAAGGATATTTGAGATTTTCGATCATTTTGTTTCCAAAAAACATTTTAGGGAAACAACTCCTTATCAGGATAAACCAAGATTACTTTGCAATATAGAAAACTTAATTCAAAGATAGAAACCAACTAAACAAAGGTACTTATGGCAGAAGAAAGTAAATACATTTAAGATATTCATTGAAGATCTAATAGAAATTTTCTTAACACAATCAAGTTGCTAACCAGTGAAATATTGCAATTAATTGTAACTTCTTCAGAATACTTAAGAAATAGATTAATTTATTCCCACTTACATGTTCCTGGCAATAAATATAAAGGGGAAAAGTTTAGCTTTATATACCATACATCAGAGGACCAACAAATCAAGGAATCTCTCCTGATCGGGAGTCCAAACCTCTGGGATCTAATACGTGAAAATCTGAGGTGGAGCTGATGTAATAACAGTAGAAACAAAGTGCACAATAAATGAAAAGCATTTGAATCATCCCCAATGATTCCCCATCTCCATTCTCCCCAGTTCATGGAAAAACTGTCTTCCATGAATGGTCCCCAGTGCCCAAAAGGTTTCCGGGATACTGCATAAACTGCAGATTAAAAGACATTTTCTTACATCAAAACAATAAAAGAATTTTGGGGGGTTATTTTTGTACACTATCATGGAAAAGTAAAGATATCATACTATAATATTATTTAAAAAATGAAGGAAAATATTTAGATAATTTTAGGAGAGCACTATTGAAGCAAGATTTTGAAGTGTGAATGAACACTTCTGAAATTCTATTTAGAGGATAAAGTGAAATTTTATTATTATAATTATAAAGGTTATTTTCTGATATGAAATTGTACACAAAAGAAGATTAAAGTGTAATTTATTAACTCAAAGTTATTTAATATCTGTGAGCATCATGGTGGCCCAGAGGTAAAAAATCTGCTTGCAATGCAGGAGACTCAGGAGATTGGGTTTGATCCCTGGGTTGGAAAGACCCTCTGGAGGAGGAAATGGCGACACACTCCAGTATTCTTACTGGGAAAATCCCGTGGACAGGGGAGCCTGGCAGCTACAGTCCATAAGGTGGCAAAGAGTCGGACACAACTTAGTGACTAAGCAGCGGGCACTGAGCACCACACTTCCTTCAGTTCAGAAGACCTATAAACGGAAACATGCTTCCATTCTCTTCAAAGTATTTTAGAGTATTGATTAAAACCTTATATAGGGAGCTACTTGTTGTAATTGTAGCATAAAAATACTTGGACAATTCTCTGAAGAAAACAAAAATAAAACTGGACTAAATTGTCTCAAAGGGACTTTCCAGGGTCCTGAAGTGAAAAAAAGAAAAAAAAAAAACAAACAACAAATTTAGAAATGTTTACTCTGGCTGAGCTCTTCTGAGAATTTTTAGCCTTGTTGATGAGACCTGAAAGAGCCAGTGGAGCAAAATTCAAGAGAAACTACCGTATTTATCCAATATTGAAACTGTTTTTTCAACCCAAATATAGCTCCATTAGCAGAGTTTTAGGGACTGAAGGTGGCTGACTACTTTACAGAGAAAAGAAGCACAAGGAAGACCTTTAAGAGCTTAGGCTTAAAAAAAAAAAGTATGGTGACATTAACGTCTCACACAGGGTAAGGAAGGGAGTCATTTTGCTGTTTGAGTCCAGGCAAAAGAAAAGTCAGTAACCTTAAAAAATAAAACAGAATGTCCCTACAAAGTATAATCTATAATACATAGTTTTCAACCAAAAATTACTAGAAAAGCAAAAAAAAACCCAACATAATAAAGATTATTCATATTCAGGAAGAAACTGACTCAGTGTAGGCACATGCTGAATTAAGCACACAAAAACTTTAAACCAATGATTTTAATGTTTTCACATAACTAAAAGACAAAGATTGGATTGAAGGCAGGAGGAGAAGGGGACGACAGAGGATGAGATGGTTGGATGGCATCACTGACTCAGTGGACATGAATTTGAGTAAACTCCAGGAGCTGGTGATGGATAAGGAGGCCTGGCATGCTGCAGTCCATGAGGTTGCAAAGTGTCGGACATGACTGAGCAACTTAACTGAACAGAAAAGACAAATATTTTTAACACCACTGAAAATATATTAAGAGTGATGCAACAATATTCTAGTGACAAAATATATAGTCATCAAAATTAAAACTTAAAAAAATTTTTTTTAAATTAAAAAAAATTAAAAATAAATTAAAACTTCACAATGCGTTAAGGCAGCATTTTGGAGGTGGAAAAAGAAAGAAATATTGAATTGAAAAATGAATTTGTAGTGATTATTTAATACAAAAATCAGAGCAAATTTAACATTGAATGGCATCAGAGAGTCCATAGTCTAATATTGTGAAACAATACTATGCAATCCAACATATAAGTAACTCTCCCAGAAAAGAGAGAAAGGATTAAAAGTACATGACAATGAAAGTGTTAGTCGCTAAGTCATTCCCCCTCTTTTGTGACCCCGTGGACAGTAGCCCACCAGGCTCATCTGTCCTTGAGATTCTCCAAGGAAGAATACTGGAATGGGTAGCCATTCCCTTCTCCAAGGGATCTTCCTGACCCTGAGATCAAACCCGGGTCTCACACATTGCAGAGAGAGTCTTTACCATCTGAGCCACCGAAAAGTATATACTGGAAAAAAAAATACTTGAAAACTTCCAAAATTTAGGTAAAACTTTAATTCACACAAGAAGATCAATAAAATCCATAAAGGATCAAAACAAAGAGACTTAGGAATAGACACACTCGAATCAAACTGCTAAAAGCCAAAACTAAACTGAAAATCTTAAAGGCAGAAGGAGAAAACTGACATGGCACATAGGAAACAGCAATCTGTTAATGAATGGCTAACTTCTCATCAGAAACAATAGACAGCAGAAGGCAGAGAGATGATAAGTTGAAAGTGATACACACAGACACACACACACACCTACACAAACTACCAACCAGAAATTCTACATTCAGCAAAATTTTCTTTCAAAAGTCAATGTAAAATAAAACCATAAAAAGCTGTTCATATTTCTCTTATAAACTAAGAGAATTTATGTTTAGAAGTACTGTTCTACTAGAAATAGTAAATGAAGTCCTTCAGATTGAGAATAAGTGATGCTAGATTTGTAACTCAGCTGGACAGGAAAAAAGGAAGAATACTAAAAATGGTCAGTATAAAAGCAATTAAAAATAATGATATACACATACCACACATCAGCAGAAAGAAGAGAGCAAGCAAATGAAGATCCTCTAGGGAATAGTTGTTTTTTAACCAATGTAAGTCAATAATAACATTAAATACATTATCGTAAATAAAAAATATATAATGCAAACTTTATGGCATCCATTAGAAAGCTAAGACCAGGAAAAGGCAAGGAAATCTGCTGTCACACTGCTTTTCAATATTGGAAAGGAATTTCTAGTCAATAAAATAAGCAAGGAAAAAACAGTCACACAACTTGAGAAGAAGAAGCAAACCTGCCTATTCACAGGCAGTATGATATGTGTAGAAAATCTTATAATTTCTATAAAAGAGTCAATGAAATTAATAAGTGAATTTAACAAAGCTTCAGGATACAAATCAATATGCAAAATAATTTATATTTCTATATACAATTACCAAGCAATCTAAAAACACAATTTTACAAAATTTCTATTAACAAAACAATAAAAAAAATTGTAAAAAATTAATGGAAGATGTGCAATGCATGTGTGCTAACAACTGTAAAAGAATGCCAAGAACAAGTAAAGAAGATCTATTTAAGGTGTCAGTCATAAACCATTTCATGTATTGGAATATTCAATCTTGTTAAAGAGTCAATTTTCTCTAAACTGATATATGATTAAAAATATTGCCTGTAAAAATCTTAGGTTTTATTCAGAAAGTGACAGGCAGATTTTTTTTTTGTTTGTTTATATGGAAATCCAAAGTATCTACAGTAATGAAAACAATTTTGAAAAGTAGTGCCAAGTTGGAAGACTTATTTTACATGATATCAAACTTCACTTTGGGGTTCCATAGTATCAAGACAGTGTGTTATTAGTTAAAGCCTAGACATAGTAGAGATTCAGATATTGACCCAAAGACATGTGGTTAATTGATTTTTTCACAAAAGTGCCAAGGAAATTCAATAGGGAAAGTATAACATTCTCAGTAAGTAGTGGTAGAACTAGATACACAAATGACAAAAAAAAAAAAAAAAGTTTAGCTTTCACCACACTCTATTCACAATAATTACCTCATGGTCGATCACAGTCATAAATGTAATTGAAAGTGAAAGCCGCTCAGTCAGTGTCCGACTCTTCGCGACCCTGTGGTCTGTATAGTCCATGGAATTCTCCGGGCCAGAATACTGGAGTGGGTAGCCTTTCCCTTCTCCAGATAAATGTAATTACTAAAATCATAAAACTTCTGACACAAAACATGGAAGAAATTTGTTTTGTGTTTTGGGATTAGGCAAACTCTCTTAGATAGAAACAAAAGCTAGAATTGTAAAAAGGAAATCTTGATAAATTGTACTCTGTCAAAATTAACATTTTTTTTAATCATACAAAACCTATCCAACTTTATTTATCTGATCACAAAGCCTGTGCTCATGGTGGCGAACAGCATGCACAGAAGTTAGTGTATTGCTTCTAAATGCAGGGAAAAGATGCATGGCTTTAATATTTGAGAACAGTCTAATAAAATATAAAACAACCATGCTGCCTCAATACTTAAAAATAGTATTCACAAGCAGCATGTGTATCTACTACTAATAACACTCCATATTACATCAGAGAAAATTTTTTAAAAAATTGAGTATATACACTTCATCATAAAGGCAATATATATGTATCTTTGCCAATAAGTTTTGAATGAAATGTCATAAAGACAAGTAAAACAGTCAGGTCTCTTCTGGACAAGAGGTCATTACTAAAAACATCTCAAACATAGCTGTTTATTTTTTTATTTTTAACTTAATTTTTATTTTATATCGGAGTATAGTAGATTTATAATGTGTTAGTTTCGGGTGTACAATAAAGTGATTCAGTTATGCATATGTCAATTCTTTTTCAGATTCTTTTCCTATATAGTTTACTATAGAATATTGAATAAAGTTCCCTGTGCTATACAGTATGCCCTTGTAGATTATCTATTTTATATATAGTAGTGTGTATATGTTAATTCGAAACCGTTAATTTATTCCTTCCCCCACCTTTCACTTTTGGTAACCATAAATTTGTTTTTTATTTCTATGAGTCTGTCTCTGTTTTGTAAATAAGTTCATTTGTATCATTTTTTTTAAGATTCCACATATAAGCAACATATTTGTCTTTGTCTTTCTCAATGTTTGTCCTTAAAAATACAGCTAAAAATTTAAAATGCAAGACACAGACTGGAAGAAAATGTTTCCAAAATATAAATCTCAGAAAGTACATGTATCAAAAATACATAAAGAATTCTTACAACTCGACAATAAGATAACCCGATAAGTAAATATGCAAATAACTTAAATAAACACATAACCAAAGTAGAAGTTTAAGGGGCATATAAGCATTACCACACATAAAAAGATGCTCAAAAACCTAGTTAGTGAGGAAATAGAAATTAAAACAACAATGTGATGCCACTGTGTGCCCACTGAAATGGCTAAAATTAAAGAGAATTGATTTTGGCAGTTGCTCCATATGTGTGTGTGTGTGTGTGTGTGTGTATGTTTTAAGAAAAACAAACATTTATCATAGGACCTGGCAATTTATTTCAGGAATATATCCAAGAGAAATGAAAACATGTCCACAGAAAGAACTATATGCAAATGCTCCCAGCAACATGTGCATAATAGTTCAAAATTGTAACAAACAAAATATGTTTCAACCAGTGAATGGACAAAACAGGATGTATATGTGCTAACACATAAACTTGAACTAAGTGTCAATGCACACTCAGTTCAGTTCAGTTCAGTCGCTCAGTTGTGTCTGACTCTTTGCGACCCCATGAATTGCAACACACCAGGCCTGCCTGTCCATCACCAACTCCCGGAGTTTACTCACACTCATGCCCATTGAGTCAGTGATGCCATCCAGCCATCTCATCCTCTGTCCCCTTCTCCTCCTGCTCCCAATCCCTCCCAGCATCAGGGTCTTTTCCAATGAGTCAGTTCTTCACATCAGGTGGCCAAAGTACTGGAGTTTCAGCTTCAGCATCAGTCCTTCCAATGAACACCCAGGACTGATCTCCTTTAGGATGAACTGGTTGGATCTCCTTGCAGTCCAAGGGACTCTCAAGAGTCTTCTCCAACACCACAGTTCAAAAGCAAAGCATCAATTTTTTGGCGCTCAGCTTTCTTTTTTTTTTTTTCTTTTTTTTTTATTATTATTATTTTTTTTTTTTCCAGTGGGTTTTGACATACATTGATATGAATCAGCCATGGATTTACATGTATTCCCAATCCCGATCCCCCCTCCCACCTCCCTCTCCACCCGATTCCTCTGGGTCTTCCCAGTGCACCAGGCCGGAGCACTTGTCTCATGCATCGGCGCTCACCTTTCTTAACAGTCCAACTCTCACATCCATACATGACCACTGGAAAAATCATAGCCTTGACTAGATGCACCTTTGTTGGCAAAGTAATGTCTCTGCTTTTTAATATGCTGTCCAGGTTGGTCCTTCCAATGCACACTAGTGAATCTAAAAAAATATAATGTTAAAGAAAAGAAGCCAGATAAAAAAGACTATAAGCTACATTGTTGCTGTTTAGTCTCTAAGTCCTAGCTGAGTCTTTGCCACCCCATGGACTGTACCCTGCCAGGCTCCTTTTTCCCAGGGATTTCTCAGGCAGGAATAGGAGAGTGAGTTGCCATTTCCTTCTCCAGGGGATTTTCCTGACCCAGGGACCCAACCAGGTCTCCTGCTTGGCAGGTGAATTCTTTTCCACTGAGCCACCTGGGAAACCCATATGGTACATAATTTCATTTATTTAAAATTTCTAGAAAATTGGAAACATAGTGTCCACATGCACACACACACAAGATAAGAATTGCTTGGAGATAAGGATGGAAGCAATGATTAGCTGCAATAGCAGGGAGGAAGTAGGGGTAATGGATATGTCCTAAAACTCATTTTTGATGACAAGTGTATAACCATACAATACACATTTATTAAAATCATTAGTTGATGTTTACAATTAAAATGGGTGAATTTTATGGTATATAAATTATACTCAATAAAAGTGTCAAAAGAGAAAGAAGTGTTTATCAAAGTGCTAATAAAATAATGTGAAAACCAATATTTATTTCAAATATGTGTATGAAGATGTTATATGCAGTGGTATAGAAGCCAGGCCTAAATTTGTTTAGGAGACAGCTATCTCAAGTGCCCAGACTTCAAAAAAGAACAAATATTTTTAAAATGATATCTTCTGACTTATTTAATGAGTATAAAATCATGAACATTTGTGGAATTCCCAAAAGCAAAAATAAATCTGTATCCTAAGGACTATAAGGAGAATAATAAATGCAAATTACCTACTTTGTCTTTACTTTCAGTACTAATATGAACTGTATTTACGAAAGATACTGCTTCTGTTGAACCCTGGGAAAAGAAAAAAGCTAACGCATAACTTGCATGTGTGTGTGTGTGTGTGTGTGTGTGTGTGTGTGTGCGTGTGTTACTACCTTAGTCGTTCTGATTCTTTGCAACCCCATTGACTGTATGTAGCCTGCCAGGCTCCTCTGTCCATGGAGTTCTCCAGGCAAGAATACTGGAGTTGGCTGCCATTCCCTTCTCCAGGGGATCTTTCTGACCAAGGGATCGAACCTACATCTCTTGGTCTCCCGCACTGTAGGCAGATTCTTTACCACGTGAACCGTCAGGGAAACCCAACTCAAACTTTACAGGTTGATTAAATATACGTATCTGCCATGCTAAGCATTGTTGAAAAATGAAGTATTTGCCATATAAAAATTTCAAAGGCAAGGGAACTATATCCATCATTCACAAATATTTTATTTTTAACAATATATTTTAATTTGCTAGACTTGTTCCTACATTCACAAACATAGTATGATGAACATTAATATAGTTTGATTAGCTTGTTAAATTTAAGCATTTACCTAGTGAAATAATCTGGAGCTCGAGAGATACAGGACTCTACTTTGCCCTTCCATCCCTCCTACCCAGTGATACCAAGTGTTTATGATTATCAGGAACTGTAATTTATCTGTAATTATCAAAACTGTACTGAAGGCTTTCTATGCCTGTTCAATCATTCCAGCTTCTATTCTCCAGGGTGGCTATGGTCTACATTTAGCTGACCTCCCTTTTGAAACTTTCATTACACGGCCTGTTGAAAATTTATGCTCTTCCTAAACTCCTGAGGACTTCAACAACTTGTCATTTAAATTTGCAAAATTAATTTTCCACTAATAGTACATAAGCTATTAGTATTTGAGGACTTGAGGGACTGTCCTATTTCAAAAATTGCAGAATATTAGTATATAAAATTTCTGACATTCAATTTGCCAACCAGAGAGTTTATTTTATTCATTCCAGTCACAATTATTTACTAAGTGCCTACTATGCTCCAAATATGGGCATTTTCTCTGGTACAGCACTGAGACTCACAGTTATGTGGCCATGGGATAAATGCATAGTCAAGTCTACAGTGTCCTCCATCTGAATGCTTTGTGTCAAAATGTCTTTAATAACTAACATGTCTAATATCTTCTTCCTGAAAATATATAAAACTACATCTACTCAAATGGAACATTTAGCATTTGCATTTATACTGAATATACCTGTAAACTTAAGTCATTGTTTAAGAAATAAGAGGAAATTAAAATGGACACAAATATACATATGTTTATAGCTAAGTGAAAATACCATACCTATTTTCAAGTATAACCTTAATTATCCACAAAAGGGAATATTTTATGTTCAGCTTCAACCTAATCAAAGTTTTGTAATTTTCAGTGTAAAATTGTGTGGGTAGTTTTCTTTGCATACAGGCACAGTGAGGGTAATGAGGGCATTGACTAAGTCATTTTTGAAATCATATACAGATAGAAATTACAGCAAGGAAGGCAGCTTCTTTTTATCCATTAAACAGGTAAAATGCCACTTGTGGTACTAACATAAAAGGAAAATTATTCTGAGTACCTACAAGTAATATCTCATAGGATAGCCTTAAATGAGATACCTTAATCGAATACTTTCTAAATTGGAAGGAAGTAAAGCACAGAGAATTTAACTACTTTGCTAACCATTAATTCATCAGTATGTGTAATTTTATTTACTTTAAATCAGTAAATATAAAGTGAACAGTAGACTTCTTAACCTTGAAAACTGGTGGCAATATTATAAAGAGGATGATACACATTAATTTGGTTAGAAATTTAGGTAGCAATTTAGAAACTGTATACCATAAATACATGATTGAAGAACTGTTAATACTTTTATAAATATTCTAACAACTACATATTTTGCTCATGTGAAATGGTCTGCCTCTATCTAACAAGTAAATACTCAATTTTAAGACATTATTTTCTTTTGCATATATCCTTTATGCATGCCTTTTACTTCTAAATAACTAACTTAAATATATTTTACTTTGATCCAGAGCAAAAGGAAAGTTGTTAAAGTCATTTATGATTATTGGACTGGAAAGCATAATTACTTTGGAATCCAATTTGCATTCATCCACTGCATCATTAGTATCACGCTCTAGTATTTTGGAAGTACGGGTTTTCAAATGAAGGAAAATAAAATTTTAAATACCTCTTTTCAAACAGTAAGGCCACATAAATTATAAAATCAAGCTTTGCTTAATGTTTCTCTATGCCTTTTACACAATGTCATAGTAGGAAAAACTATTTAGTCAAATACCCACCAAAATAAAGAACTCGTTTCAAAAAGACCTTTGGCAATAGGTTATTTTGGTGTCTATGAATACCTATGATAGGGAACTAATTCCCTCAGCAATTTAAATCATTATATTAGATCTTTTTGTAACACAGATTTCTTATACTTTAAGATAAAATCTGAAGTTTGCTGCATCCAGAAAAATATCTTGGTTTTCCTAACCACAGCCTTGCTATATTTAGACAGCTACATCTTTCAGTGTCTTCTTTACTGTCCCAGCTAAATAACTGTCATATTTATAACAACTGCTCGTTTGACAAACTATAATGATCTTGCTTTGGAGATTCTGGTAGTCAGTCCTCCTCACCCCAGTTTTTAAGGAGTCTTCTAATTTAAAACATTGCTTGTCCAGTGGGCCCAAAATAGAATCTTTCCACATTTAATCAAATGCCTATAAAAACAGAGAATATTCACAGGGACCTTCGAAATACAGCAAAGGTGAGAACTGGGCTTAGAGGACCAAAATAAATACCATAATTTTCATAAAGAAATAATGATACATTTTAACAATTAGTAATATATAGATTCAGATTGTGTTTCAACGAAGGGGGATAAAAAAGGCTACAAGAAAAGATTAAAAAATGATTAAAGTTTTAAAAAATATCACAAAAAGAAGGACGAAGCAAATATTAGATTCATGAAGGGCAATGAGGACCCAAATCATTTATGTGAACCAATGGATAAAATTTCCCATGGCAAAGATAGAGGAAAAACACAATGTGAGAGAGAGTGAAGTACAGGGAAGACATAGAGATGAACGTATGAACACAGAGACAATGACTGTTCGTGAAAAGACACCTTTGCATTTGGAACACATGCTATGATCTATGATCATGCATATAACATTTTTTTTGCAGTGAAGAGTTTATAATATGTATATTGATAAGAAAAATTACCATTTGTGAATAAATTATGACATTTAAATTACAAGACATGAGAAGAAAAGCTTATAATTATTCTTACAGTGAAAACAGAGCAAACAAAAAAATTATCAGAATATCAGGGTGACTTCAGCATAACTTCAGATGATTTCAGGCACAAGCTATAATTTGTTTAAGAAATAAACAGAAGCATCTATTTTGAAAAGCAATACAGAAAAGGTACACATTCCATGGCTATCTAAAAAAATTACTTGGGTTGTGACAAATGACTTGTGCTATAATAAATTAAAAATAAAAGTATGTAAAAGTTCTAAAGCTGAACAAAACAATGTTATAACAGGTTGCCCTCAAGACAGTAAAACAGACGTAAATATTACTAACAATTCTAAATTTTGTTATTAATTTGGATTCACATCCTATAGAGATCTGTAATATATACATTAATTTGCCAGGCCTAATATAACGAAAATCACAGACGTGGTGACTTAAACAACAGAAATTTATCTTTCCACAGTTCTGGAGAACAGAAGTCCAAGATCAAGATATCAACAGAGTTGAATTCTCCCAAAATCTCTCTCCCTAGCTTGTAGGTGGCCACCTTTTTGTTGTGTCTTCACATGCTCTCCCTCTGGGAGATGGAGAAGATAACCATGCTAACACTAATCAGACCACACTTAGGAATAAAGTGAAGTCGCTCAGTCATGTCCGACTCTTTGTGACCCCATGGACTGTAGCCTACCAGGCTTCTCAGTCCATGGGATTTTCCAGGCAAGGATACTGGAGTGGGTTGCCATTTCCTTCTCCAGGGGATCTTCCTGACCCAGGGATCGAACCCAGGTCTCCCACATTGTAGGCAGACACTTTACCATCTGAGCTACTACACTTAGGAATAGGTCTATTAATTTCAGGTAAAGAGGATTTTCAGGAATGAAAAGTGACATTACATAATGAAAAGGGAGTTAATTCTCCAAAAAGGACAACACATAAACTGTGTATGCATCAAACAAGAGAGCATCAAAAAACATGAGGAGAAAACTAAGGGAACTTCAAGAAGGAATAAATCCACTATTACAGTTCATGCTTCAACACTTCTCTCTCTGTAACTGATAGCTCAAGCAGACAAAAAATAAGTAAGAATAGAGTTGACTTGGGCAGCACCATCAATCAATGTGATCTAGTTGCCATTTATAAACTAATTCATCCAACAAGAGCAGAATATGTATTATTCTCAAGATTGCTTAGATTACACACCAAGATATATCACATTCTGGGTTGTAATACCAACTGACAAATATAAAAGAGAAGTCATGCAAGATATATTCTCAGATCACAATAGAATTAAACTAGAAATCAGTAACAGAGTGATAGCTAGAAAATCCTGAAATATTTAAAAATGAAGTAAAATTCTTATAAAAAATAAATGAAAAATAAATCAAGAATATTTTAAAATATTTTAAACTAAATGAAAATGCAATATATAAAATAGCACAGATTGCATTGAAAGCAGTGCAAAAAGAGAAATCTGCTGTATTGAATACATATATTAAAAAAGAAAATCTAAAATCAATCTAACCTTCCCCATTATTAAACTAGAGTAAGAAGAGCAAATTAACTTTAAAGAAAGTAGAAGAAAACAAAAACTAAAACACAAATCTATGGCTGAAAATTTTTTAAAAAATCTATAGAGACAATCGACAAAACTAAAAGCTGATTCTTTGGAAAGATTAATAAAATTGATAAATTTGTAGCCAGGTTAACCAAGAAAATGAGAACCAAATTTTGACACCGAAATTCATATGTTAAAGCTCTAACTCCCTCTGCAATGTGACTATTTTGTATCTGCAATGTAAGGTATATCTCTTACATCCTTATTACCAAGGAGATAATAAAAGTCAAATAAGGTTGTAAGGGTGGAGCCCTAATCGAGTGGGATTTGTATCCTTATAAGAGGAAGAAACACCAGAGATCTCTCTCTGCAGGTACAAACAGAGGAAAGGCTACCTGAGAAGGCAGTTATCTGCAAGCCAGGAAGAGAGGTCCCACAGAAAGCAACCTTGCTGTAACACTGATCTTGGAATTCTATATTTCAGGGCAGCTAGAAAATACATTTATCTTGATTAAGCCATTATGGTATTTTGTTATGGCATTCTGAATAGAATAATATGAGAAGGAAGAAACAAATTACATATATACATATGTGTGTGTGTGTGTGTGTGTGTGTGTGTGTGTGTACAGGCTTTCCTGGTAGCTCAGCTGGTAAAGAATCCGCCTGCAATGCAGGACACCCCAGTTTCATTCCTGGGTCAGGAAGATCCATTGGAGCAGAGATAGGCTAACCACCCAGTATTCTTGGGCTTCCCTGGTGGCTCAGCTGGTCAACAATCTGCCTGCAATGCAGGAGACCTGGACTCAATCCTTGGGTTGGGAAAATCCCTTGGAGAAGCGAACGGCTATCCACTCCAATATTCTGGCCTGGAGAATCCCCATGGGCTGTAGCCCTCTAGGTTCCTCTGTCCATGGGGTGGCAAAAAGTTGGATAAGACTGAGCGACTAAGCATAGCATGGTACATAGTAGATATTAGTCCATTTATATCAATAATTACTTTGAATGTCAGTGGTCTAAATGTACCAATTAGAAGACCAATGTACCATAAAAGACTGTCAGAGTAATTCAAGAAATAAGATCCAACTATATGCTGTCTATGAGAAATTCACTTTAAATACAAAGATTTAAATACAAATACATATAGATTAAGCTAATAAGTGGAGAAATATCATGCTAACACTAATCAAAAGAAAACAGAAATAGCTATTATATATTAACTTCAGACAAATCATCTTCAGTAGCTGAGTGGATAAATAAAGTGATAAATCAAGGCAACATAATATTATTAAAACTAAAAACGAACTGTATTACCAAACCATGAAAAGACATGGAGGAATCTTTACATTTTATTAAGTGGAGAGAAGCTAGTCTGAAAGGCTACATGCTACTCTACTATACTATACTATAAGATTCTGACTATCTTACATTCTGAAAAAAACAAAATTATGGAGAGAGTAAAATGATCAGTAGTTGCCAGAGGTTATGGAGAGGAAAATATAAAGAGGGAGAGCACATAGGATTTTTAGGGAAGTGAAAGTGGGTACAGACATTATTTATTTTCTCAACCCCAAAGATTTTATAATTCCAAAAGTGAGCCCCTTGTAAACTATGAACTTTGGGCAATAATGATGTGTCAATGTATGTTCATCAGTTCTAACAAATATACTACTCTGGTGGGGAATGTTGAGAACAGGAGAGATTGTGTAGGTGTGGAGGCAGGGAAGATATAGGAAGTCTCTGTACTGTCCACTCAAATTTGCTAAACCTAAAACTCTTCTAAAAAATAAAGTCTATTTGAATAAAAACTCAACTGGGGCAAAAGCTTATGGTACAAACTGCAGAAACAGGTTTATATCATTAATCTGAAGAATCACATTTAATTTATTTTTAAATAGCTATAAATTGCTCTTTTGTTGACTCAGAATATTAGTGTATTTACAGAATTTAATTAATTCAAAAAGTATCTAGTGGTTGATTTCATTATTTTCAAACTCAATATTGTTGTATGGCAAGCCAGTTTGAATTTTACTAAGCCTCTACATTTATATAAAATGATACTTGCATCTAGTAGTTTTATATCATAGCTGCCTACACTATAAGAACAGCAATATTTAGTATAGCTGTTTGAACTCAAATGAGTCTAAGGAAAATTTGGTGACACGAGTAATATCATTTTCCTTCATTATTGGTTATCCCCTGGGATAATGTCATCTATTTTAAACATTACAAGCACGTAGGTTGGCATGAGTTATATACTGCTTCGTAACAAATTACTCTAAAACCAGATGGTTTAAAACATTTATTTCTTGAAGTTTCTTTGGGCTAGAAATCCAGGCTCAACCTTTTTGTTCCTCTTTCTCAGACTTTTTTCCAAGCTTGCAGTCAAGTTGACAGAAAGGGCTGGAGAGATCTCAAGCCTCTGGGGAAGGATCTGATTTCAAAGCTCATTCATGTGGTTGGCAAGAATCAGCTCCTTGTGGATTCTTAGAGGACTTCAGTGTCTCACTGGTCATTAGCTGAAGGACACCCTCAGTTCCTTGACTTGTGACCACTCCATAAAATCAAGGCCCTTCATGATATGTCACCTTGCTTGACGACAGTGAGCAAGAACAGAAAATCTAGCGAGTGCAGGCTAATGGGACTCACTGTCTTTAACAGACTAATCATGGAATCAACATTCCCTCACCTTTGCCATATTCTGCTTGTAAAAGCATATCAGTAGACTCAGTCTGTCCTCATGGAGAGCAGATGACAAAAATTGTGAATACCAACAAATGGGGGTCATTAAGAGCCATCTTGTAAGCTGCCTATCAAAATTTTTTTTCAGAGTACTATATAAAGTACTACTATATAATATGTATTACCATTGTAAACATGAATTAGATGAGTACTGTGTTGTCCTTCTTATATGAAAAACCAGTTTGTATGGCTGACTGTCAAAAATTTTTGAAAGAAGGATGAACTTCTAGATAATCACTCATCTTCACATTGGCCATTAAAGATAGCTGACATCTGCCATAACTTAAAATGAAAAAGTCATACTTTATACATAGATAGAAGTATTTGGAAACTTTTTCTTTCAAGATGTAGAAAGACACAAATATTTAAGAAAGGAAACATTCTTAAGAGGAACTGATTCAGTAGAGCAGACAATGTATATTTTTCATGAAACTTTCATTAATTCCTATATTGGATGGCAGTGTAGTCAAACTGGAAGACCCTAAGTAGAAACCACAGTCCCTAGAGGTCTCCACTAATTGTGATCCTAAGGCAAATCATTAAAGGCAAACTTCCTTTAATTAGATATATTTCCCAAGTTTGAGACAGAAGACTCAACAACTCCCCTGACTGTGGTAAGGATCTTAGCACTGATTGCTTTCTCTTCCACACTCAGTCAATGAAGTAGGACTCCAGTTCAATACAATGCATTTATTTCTCAATATTTTTAAGTGTTCCAACTAGATGAAGTTAGAGTTATCTTGAGCTTTCCATTAAGGATTATAATTTTTAAAGCATACTGATATTTTCATTGATTGGTATAACCCTAAGTGTTTTTCTCTGCTCAAGCCAGACTTTCTGATCATTCAGTTTAAATATGTAATTCAGCCCTGAGTTTTTTTTTTTATATATATAGCACTAGAAAGGAAAATAAAAGCATATACACATATTTTAAATGATGGTTTCTATTAAAACATGCTACTTAATGTAATTTCTAAATCAGAAGTGTGAAATATCTCAAATATGGATACCAATTTACAAAAATATCTCATGATTCTGCTTCACATGTTGGGTGCTTACCTAGGGCAAGATTTAAACTGCTTTGCAGCTAGTACATGTAAGTGGCAGAAAGTCATTCCTCAGAGATGGCAGATTAAATGCTAAACCAGATGCCACAGAGTAAACTGAAAGCAGGGCCTTTTTGGACATCCTATTAGGAATTAATAGCATTATAATAAAGGCTTTCCCTTTAGAAGCACTGCATAATTCCCAACATTTAATCAAATTTTCCCCTCTCAACTCTTGTAGATGTCTTCGTATCTATACTACACAAAACATATCTATCCTATACACTGTATTCTTAGCCTGCTTAATGCTGGTTTGGATTGCTTCTCCCTCACATTCTGTTCTTGCCTCCCAAGTGGAAGCAGCTCAACCAACATATCACTCTTCCTCCTTTCTATCCTTACACTTACTTGAAGAGGAGTAACTTAATTTGACTGATGATTTTGCAAGGAGAAACTTGATTCAATCATCCAAGACTTCTCCATTGCCTCTTGGGTATGAACTTCCCTTAGAGCTAGCACGTTCTTCTGTAATCCTCCACACTACATTTACAGGGGCAGGCCACCACGTTGGGGGCATGTAGTGATCCAGCACTATTTTAGGTTTTAAGTCTCTTTAATTCTTGGATTCACTATTTGAAGAAGGCCAATTTCCTTCAGACTCCTCAGGAAAGATGACTTTCAGAGGCTATCAATTCAATACCTTTGTTTTATGTCTTATTTATCAAAAAGTCAGATGGAGAAAAAAATGCCATTACATACTGGACCCACTTAAATTCCAGTAATATTTATATATAGCTATTTTTCATTATTTTTCTAAGTTATTATTGTCATTATAAACCATTACATTATCTTCTGTAACTAAAAACTTGCTATTGATAATTTATCAACAAATACCATTTGTCATGCTGTATAAATACCACCTGAAATTGAAGAAATATTGATTTGCTTATTTCCAATATTTATTTCTTGCCTTCTGATCTTATTGAATTTTCATCAGCTTCCAATGATAAAAGTTAAAAATGCCATTCTTGTACTGAATTTAATGGGTTTACTAGTCAATATGATACAGGTTTTTGGTTTGAGACAATTTTCTTAAAAACATTAATAATGTATTCTTCCATTAGAAGAAGTTGCTAAATTAATTTTGTTTCTAGTACTGTTATTGTAAATTTAACATTAAAAAATCTAATTCTTTATTCCCTTTAAAAAGTTACAATTAGAGTCAAAATCTATATGTCTTTTTTCTTTTCTAATTTTAACTGTTTTAAAATTTTTTTTTTTCATTTATTTTTATTAGTTGGATTTTTAAACATGGTACATGGATGCCGTATTTTGTGAGGCCTAGCATAAGTAAAAATAAATTTCTTTGATTTTCATGCTTAAATAAACTACTTGACCAAGTATTAAATTCAAAATCACTTAAGAATTCAGTCTCAGTATGCCTATGGATATAATATATTAGAATGCTTATTGTAATCCCATTTGTACATTTCAAAGACACTAAATGCTCATCAAAAGGGCATGGCTAAATAAAATATGATGTATTTATTTATAGAAAATCATATAGTCATTAAAGAGAAATAAGTAGAATCTATGCATTAACCAGGGAAGTGGTAAAATGAATATTAATTAACTAAAAACGTCATGTGCTGTGCTTACTTGCTCAGTCATACCTGACTTTCTGTGACCTCACAGCTTGCCAGGCTACTCTGTCCATGGGGATTCTCCAGGCAAGAATACTGGAGGGGGTTGCCATGTCCTTCTCCAGGGGATCTTCCCAACTGAGGTTAGAACCCAGGTCTCCTGCATTGCAAGCAGATTCTTTAATGTCTGAGTCATCAGGGAAGCCCAAGAATACTGGAGTGGGTAGCTGCTCCCTTCTTCAGCAGATATTCCTGACCCAGGAATAGAGCAAGGGGTCTCCTGCATTGCAGGTGGATTCCTTACCAGTTGTGCTACCAGGGAAGTCCTTCCCAACCTAGGGATCAAACCCAGGTCTCCTGCATTGCATGAAGATTCTTTACCAGCTGAGCTACCAGGGAAGCCCAGAAATGTCATAGATACATACATACATTCATATAGAAATGTAAGATAAATGAAAATGCTTTATTTATTTAAAATATGTAACTATATATATGTATGGTTAATCATACCTGTGGTGGATTGGTTCCATGATGCCCACGGATACAAAAATCTGTGACTACTCAAGTTCCCTGTAGTAGGTCTTCTGTATCAGCCTATGTGCAGAACACCTGAATATAGAATGCCAAAGTTAAAGTTAAGTCACTCAGTCATGTCCAACTCTTTGCGACTCCTTGGACTGTAGCCCACCAGGCTCCTCCATCCATGGGATTCTCCAGGCAAGAATACTGGAGTGGGTTGCCATTTCCTTCTCCAGGGGATCTTCCCGACCCAGGGATTGAACCCAGGTCTCCTGCATTGCAGGCAGATGCTTTAACCTCTGAGCCACCAGGGAAGCCCATAGAAGGTCAACTATACTTCAAATACTTTATAAATTTCCATTTTTAGTGAGTTCATGGAAATTTCAGCATAGCTTTTGGAGAATCTATATTTATGACTAACCATTCAGTGAATATTTTAAAATAGAAGTCTGCAAACTTTTTTACTTGACATTATACTTCCCTGTAAAATGTGTAACAACATATGTAAAACAAAAAAGGCACACAATTTTTTAATAATGATTACTTCTGAGGATACATTGGATGGCTATAAGAAAGATATTTCAGTCCTATCAGAAATTTACAATTAAGTATGACATTAATGATTTCTAATTACTTTTTATGCTTTAATATTATTGCTATTTGAAAAAACAGAAAAACAACTGAACTGGATCATAATCTATTTTTTGCATCATTGTGCACATTTTATTGTTAATCATTTAAATCAAGTTTCACTGTAGGCATTTTAAACTCTATTTTCCAAGAATTCAGGGAAAATACGGTGGAGTAGAGATTCAAACCTAAGCACATGTTCAAAATTTAGTGCTTTTTTATCATTATTTTTTTAAACTATGGCATGATTTTTCTTGGGTACTGTATTGATTCTGTTTCACTCTGGAGGGATATGGTCTCATTTTACCTCTTCTGTCTTGCTTTCTGCTATACAAATGTGAAGCACTTACTGTAACTGGCTTTCCATCATTGTCTACAGCTCTTTATTAATGAGCAATAAAAAAAAATAATTCTTGACAATAGTAACTGCCATCATCCGCCCTCTCCTGGATATCACATTTCCTTCCCTCCTATTTGCAAAGGTTAGAAATACCTATAAGTTCATAGCCTGAGAGGGGAGGTGCTTAGCAGTCCCTAGACACTACATATTGGGACAGTTGTAAGATTTTTTGACATGCACAACAGGATTCTTTGAGTCTAGGTCTAACTGAAGGGAACGTTTCAAAGCAACATCCCGCTACTTGTCAAGTAATCTCCATATTATGGAGGAAAGTATGGTATGAACAAAAAAACTTTGGACAACTGCTTGTTCCTACTTCAGCTTCACCAGCTGAATGAAAGACAATTTCTCCATGATTCTACAAACAATATTAGACAAAATCCTCACTCTTTTAAAAAAATATTTTTGAAATAATTATCGATTCATAGAAAGTTCCAAGGATAGCACAGAGATCCCACATACTCTTCACTTAGGCTCCCCCTGTGTAATTATAGAACAATAGTTAATTCAGACAACTAATATTAGTATGGGTGTATGTGCATGCTGCATGCTAAGTTACTTCAGCTGTGTTCAACTCTGTGAAACCCTATGGACTGTAGTCTGCCAGGCTCCTCTGCCTGTTGGATTCTCCAGGCAAGAATACTGGAGTGGGTTGCCATGCCCTCCTCCATGGGATCTTCCTGACCCAGGGATCAAACCCACATCTCTTTCATCTCCTGCATTCATAGGTAGGTTCTTTACCACTAGCACCACTTGGGAGGCCCATGTATGTATATAGGTCTATGCCATTTAGCACATATGTAGGTTTGTAAAACTACCATTGCAATCAAGGTAAAAATCTCATCACAAAAATATCTCCTCTGTGTTACCCATATAAAGCAAAATCCTTTTACTATCCCAAACTCCTGGCAATTGCTAATTTGTTTTTTAGTTTTTATATTTTTATATAAGTTAAATCATCAAATATGTAATCTTTCGAGATTGAGCAGGTCAATAGTTCAACCTTTTTTTGTTGTTAAGAAGTATCTCACAGTGTGGATATACCACAGTTTATTTAAATTGTTTTTGTATTCATGGGCATCGTGGAACCAAGCCACCATGGATATGGAACTGAAACAGATAAAAATAGAGAAAATCTTTAGCCCAATATAGTCTTTATGCTAAAGTGGTATATATTGAGGTGGCATATTCTGTCACCCTCCATTAGACATGCATGTCAATTAAATAATAGTTCCATGCCTATCCGTTCTTATCTTTACTGAAATTTAAGTTATTGTATTTTTTCCAGTTCTAAAACTCCCATTTCATTCTTCTCTATATATCCTATTTCTTTTCTGAAGCTTTCCATTTTCTTAATTTATTTAAAACATATTCAGGGCTTCTCTGGTGGTGTGGTGGTAAAGAATCTGCCTGCCAATGCAGGAGACACAGGTTTGATACCTGGTCCAGAAGATCCCACACTCTGTGCATCACAGTTACTGGGACTGTGTTCTAGAGCCAGAGAATCACAACTACTTACTTGCTGCAACTCCTGAAGCCCACACCACCGTGCCCTAGAGCCTGTGCTCTGCAACAAGAGAAACCACCACAATGAGAAGCCTGAAAACCGCTACTAGAGCGTAGCCCCCACTTGCTGCAACTAGAGAAAAGCCAGCCCAGCAATGAAGACCCAACACAGCCAAAAATAAATAAATAAAATGAAACATGTTCATAATTTTCACTGAAACGTTTATATGATAGCTGCTATTAAAATCCTTAAGATAATTCTAATATCTGTTTTTTCTCGGAGTCAGCCTCCATTGCCTTTTCTCATTAGAGATCTCCTTGGTTCTTATAATAATACGTGATCTTGACTGAAATGAACAATTTAAGTAATCTGTTGTGAGACTTTGTGTGTGCTCAGTCATGTCCAATAATTTGCAGCCCCATGGACTATAGCCCACCAGGCTCCTCTGCCCATAGAATTTTCCAGGCAAGAATAGTGGAGTAGAGTGCCATTTCCTACTCCAGGAGATCTTCCTGACTCAGGAATTGAACTCACACCTCTTATTTCTCCTGCATTGGCAAGTGGATTCTTTACCACTGGGAAACTGGGAAACAAACTGGGAAGCCTATGAGACTCTGGATCTTACTTAAATCTGGTGTTTTAACAGCGTATCTCTGATACTGCTCTTGCTGGGGAAGGGGGCTACCACCTTACTATGGCTAGGTTGGGAAATGAGTCCAGGTTCTCTGTTTTATCTCTGAGAGGAAGGGGCCTTTTGCTACTACTAGATTTAAGGTTGAAAGGTTGTGGCTGAATGATAAGACACCGGGATTCTTGGCCTCCAGAGGAGACGAATTCAATCCAGGGCCAGAGACAAGGCTGGATCGCTCAGAGCTTTTGTGAAATAAAGTTTTGTTAAAGTATAAAGGAGATAGAGAAAGCTTCTGATATAGGCATCAGAAGGGGGCAGAAAGAGTACCCCCCTGCTAGTCTTCAGCTGGATGTTATATAGTCACTGAAGCTGAAGTCGCTCAGTCGTGTCTGACTCTTTGCAACACCATGGACTGTAGCCCCCCAGGCTCCTTGGTCCATGGGATTTTCCAGGCATGAATACTGGAGTTCGTTGCCATTTCCTTCTCCAGGGGATCTTCCTGACCCAGGGATCGAACCTGGGTCTCCCGCATTGTAGGCAGACGCTTTACCGTCTGAGCTACCAAGGAAGCCCTAGCAGTCTGTTAATGAAAGAAAGGAATGTCTTAAAACTCAGAATGGTACCAGGCCCCTCATCCATAAAATGCATTTTGGGATAATCTTGGCACCAGATGATTCATCCCGGGCCATAAAACAATTGACTTGAATCTTGTAGAAGGGCAGATTACCTTACAAATAGTTTCATTTACATAGATTAGGGGAGCAATATCTGAGTATAACATACTGGTTTCTCAAGTAGGTTCTGAGCCATTAGGAGGAATTGACTTGAAAACAGAATCTGGGGTAAATGCATAGCACATTAACATAGCTTAAGACAAACATTTCCATAAGAAAAATGTATGGTTAACTCAAGGTTTGAGAGTAGTTAGCTTCAGGTGAAACCAGGTGTCATTATGGCAACACAGTATTTTAAAATAAACCTCCTTTTAAATTTGTATAGAGAAGGAAAAAAAAATATCACCAGTTTGTTTCCTCCTGCCGCTTAAGAGAGAGAAAAATGTCTGACACTTGCAGCCTATTTCCTCCATTTGGAGACCTCTGGCCTTCCTGCCTGTTACCCTCTCAGGGTCAGGGTTCAGGCTTTTCACTATGCCTTCACTAATACTACCTTGGCTGCTTGTGCAATAAGTGTCTCATTGCTCCTCCCCACGTGGCCTCCACTGATGCAACAGAAGTGAAGGGTGGATTCACTGAAGCTGAATGATGATGAGAATTCTGACTCTTCTACTCGGCATCATCCTCAGGGGTGATGGTGAGAAGTACATCACTGCCTTCAGGTTGGGACTTCCATGCTCCCCAGGTAAGTCTCCCCTGACCATGCAAAGGGAGAGTCTTTGCTTGGCAATGAATGTTCTTGATCGTGACTTTCTTCTCTGACACCACTCTGGAATGGAAGCCATAGCCTAGTGAGAGTGGAAGTTTGGATTCTCTGCCTTGTAGTCAGGGTGATGCCACAGTTGTCTTATTCTTTATCTGGAGGAAGCAGTTATTTTATTTAAAAAAAAAAAAAAAAAGATTCGTGTTTGTCAGTTTGTCTCTCTTCTGGTTCTTCAGCAAAAGACTACAGATTTCTCCAATGCTTTTCATTTGTTTGTAACTGTTAGCACTTCCAGGTCACTGGCTCCTCAGGTTAACTGCTATGGGGTATATGAGAAAAAAGGAAAAATCCAAGGAACGCCCCCCAGGTTTTCCCTCAAGTCCTGAAGTCTTAGTTGGTTATTTTCTTCTCTCTGCCTTTTAGAATCTTATGTTTGCTTTATATACAAAGTTTGGGCATTGTAGTTACAGAGTAGGAGTAAAATGAGACACCTAACTTAATCTTCCGAGAAATAAAAGTCTCTTCACTCTTCAGTTTACTTTTATTTTGTTGTCAGTCTTCAACAGAAATTTTAGCATAACTTTTGGAGAAGCTGTATTAAGAACTACCATTCAGTAGCCACTTTAAAATAGTGACAAAGAAATTATTTTATTTAGAATTACACTTTCTTGTAATGAGTGCCTCCCTTCCCCTGTTCTAAGACTCTGCATGCAGTATCAGCGTATTCAGTCTCCAAGTATGCTGTGAAACTAACTGAAAAAAAAAAGATGCATTTCTCTCCTACAGGTAGTGAAGGCCCTATATATACTTCAAAAATTCCTATCAAAACTACAAAAAAAACAACAGATGTGGTACACAAAATATGCCCTGAGGCACATAAGAATTTAGCAACAGGTTCTGAGCTGCTGCTGAAATACAGATTTAAAATAACTGTGGAAGAAGCTATAAGATACTGAATAATATGTGGTATAAGCTGACTTTGTATTTAATGAACTAGCAATTGACTGCAACATAATTTATTATTTTGTTTACATTTGAAGTCCAGATTTGTTTTCTGTTTCTCTTAATCTATACTTTACTCCCTTTGGCAATACTCCTTTCTAAATACCAAAAAAGTGTGAAAATGAACTTCACAAACAACTCACTGTTTAAAAACCTTGGATTAAAGGTCGTTTTACTTTGTTAGCAGCAATATTTTATTTGCTGTTTCCATAAGTAGAATTCAGAATGTAGTTTTTGTCTTTATAACAGATCTTATATTATTTTCTAATTCATTATTTTTTTTCCCTCAAACCTGTCCAATGGTAACTATGTGGTACTGTGGTCAAATATTCCAGCATTACTAGTTGAAATGAAACCCTTTCCCCACTGACTACCTTGGCATTTTTGTCACACAAAAAAATCAGTGTATATGTATCAGTCTAATTTTGTTTCATTGATCTACACATTTGTTTTATGTAAATATCATGCTGCATTTATTACAGTTGTATTATAGCTAACTACAAATCCTGAAGTAGAAGTCCTTCAACTCAATTATTTTCTAAATATACTTTGACTTGTTGGTCATTTGTATTTCCAAATATATTTAGCATTAACTTCTCAAAAGGAAATATATGCCCATTTGAATGCAGAATTCCAAAGAATAGCAAGGAGAGATAAGAAAGCCTTTCTCAGTGATCAATGCAAAGAAATAGAGGAAGAGAACAGAATGGAAAAGACTAGAGATCTCTTCAAGAAAATTAAAGCTACCAAGGGAACATGTCATGCAAAGATGGGCTCAATAAAGGAGAGAAATGGTAGGGACCTAAAAGAAGCAGAAGATATTAAGAAGAGGTGGCAAGAATACAAAGAACAAATATACAAAAAAGATCTTCATGATCCAGATAACCACCATACTGTGATCACTCACCTAGAGCCAGACATCCTGGAATGCAAAGTCAACTGGGCCTTAGGCCACCACAAACAAAGCTAGTGGAGGTGATGGAATTCCAGCTGAGCTCTTACAAATCCTAAAAGATGATGCTATGAAAGTGCTGCACTCAAAATGCCAGAAAATTTGGAAAACACAGCAGTGGCCACAGGACTAAAAAACGTCAGTTTTCATTCCAATCCCAAAGAAAGGCAATGCCAGACAATGTTCAAACTATTACACAATTGCACTCATCTCACATGCTAGCAAAGTAATGCTCAAAATTCTCCAACCCAGGCTTCAACATTACATGAACCATGAACTTCCAGATGTTCAAGTTGGATTTAGAAAAGGCAGAGGAACCAGAGATTAAATTGCCATCATCCATTGGATCATCGAAAAAGCAAGAGAGTTCCAAAAAAAATCTACTTCTGCTTTATTGACTATGACAAAGCCTTTGACTGTGTGGATCACAATAAACTGTGGAAAATTCTGAAAGAGATGGGAATACCAGACCACCTGACCTGCCTCCTGAGAAATCTGTATGCAGGTCAAGAAACAACAGTTAGAACTGGACATATAAAAACAGACTGGTTCCAAACCGAGAAAGGAGTACCTCAAGACTGTATATTGTCACTCTCCTTATTTAATTTATATGTAGAGCACATCTTGAGAAATGCTGGGCTGAATGAAGCACAAGCTGCAAGGAAGATTGTCAGCAGAAATATCAATAACCTCAGATAGCAGATGAGGTTAGCAGATGATGATAGCAGATGAGGTGGTAGCAGATGATACTACCCTTATGGCAGAAAGTGAAGAAGAACTAAACAGCCTCTTGATGAAAGTGAAAGATGAGAGTGAAAAAGTTGGCTTAAAACTCAGATCATGGCATCCAGTCCCATCACTTCATGACAAACAGATGGGGAAACAATGGAAACAGTGACAGACTTTATTTTTGGGGGCTCCAAAATCACTGCAGATGGTGACTACACCCATGAAATTAAAAGACATTTGCTCCTTGGAAGAAAAGTTATGACCAACCTAGACAGCATATCAAAAAGCAGAGACATTACTTTGCCAATTTTGCTAGTCAAAGCTATGGTTTTTCTGGTAATCATGTATGGATGTGAGAGATGGACTATAAAGAAAGCTCAGCACTGAAGAATTGATGCTTTTCAACTCTGGTGTTGGAGAAGACTCTTGGGAGTCCCTTGGGCTACAAGGAGTTCCAAACCAGTCCATCCCAAAGAAAATCAGTCCTGAATATTTATCGGAAGGACTGATGCTGAAGCTGAAGCTCCAATACTATGGCCACATGGTGTGAACAACTGACTCATTGGAAAAGACCCTAATGCTGGGAAAGATTGGAGGTGGGAGGAGAAGGAGATGACAGAGGATGAGATGGTTGGATGGCATCACCAACTCTTTGGACATGAATTTGAGTAAGCTCTGGGTGTTGCCGATGGACAGGGAAACCTGGTGTGCTACAGTCCACAAGGTTGCAAAGAGTTGGACATGACTGAGCAAGTGAACTGAACTGAACTGAGTAATTTTTAACTAGACAATGCTGAATCTATATATAAATTTGAGAATTTATATTATAATAATATTGAACCTTCAAATTAATTTACATGGTAAAACTCTGCATTTCTTTAGTTTTTACTTGTCTCAGCTGTGTTTTATAATTTTCCAGGTAAAGGTTTTTCACATATTTTGTCAAATGCATTCCTTAGTATTTCATACTTTTTGATGCTACTATATATAAATGAAATATTTTTCATTTTATTTTCTACTTATTCATATCTAAAGTTTAGGTGTATAACTGATTTTTCTATTTTAACCTTAAAGCTCATAACTTTGCTAAAATAATTTTTTTAATTCTTCGATCAGTTCAGTTGCTCAATCGTGTCTGACTTTTTGTGACCTCATGGACTGCAGCACGTCAGGCTTCCCTGTACATCACCACTCCTGGAGCTTGCTCAAACTCAAGTCCTTCGAGTCAGTGATGTCATCCAACCATCTCATCCTCTGTCACCCTCTTCTCCTGTCTTCAATCTTTCCCAGCATCAGGGTCTTTTCAGTGAGTCAGTTCTTCTCATTCAGTTCAATTCAGTTCAGTCGCGCAGTCGTGTCCAACTCTTTGCAACGCCATGAATCACAGCACGCCAGGCCTCCCTGTCCATCACCAACTCCCAGAGTTTACTCAAACTCTTGTCCATCGAGTGGGTGATGCCATCCAGCCATCTCATGCCCTGTTGTCCCCTTCTTCTCCCACCCCCAATCCCTCCCAGCATCAGGGTCTTTTCCAATGAGTCAACTCTTTGCATGAGGTGGCCAAAGTATTGGAGTTTCAGCTTCAACATCAGTCCTTCCAATGAATATTCAGGACTCATTTCCTTTAGGATTGACTGGTTTGATCTCCTTTATACATTTTTACAAATTCAAAATATTCAACTGATAATTTCATAATGCCTATAAATCTTCCTCTGTAGTATTCAGGGTTTTATTCAGGTTTCTTGTTGGTTTCATTCAGGTTACTTGTTGGTTTCATTCCAATAGCTCAGAATGCTAAACTCTGCCTTGTTCCTGATTCTCCTGGGAAATATTCAGCCTTTAACAATTAAGAATAAATTTTCTGTGTTTCCTATATGCCACTTTTCAAGTTAGGGACATTTCCTTCTATTTCTGGTCTTCTGAGAGTTTTATCATGAATAGGTATTGAATTTTGCAATGTGGATTGGAGACAGTATTCTAAATTCTAATCTAATTCTAATTCTTCAAATTCTAATCTAAAAGCACAGTGTCCCCTCCCCCATTTGATTCATGTATTTGTCTTTCTCCACAGTGAAAGCACTGTTTCTCAAGAGCATCAGTATATTTAGCCATTTCCTTTGTACTCTTACAATAAGTACAAAAATATTTTTGAAACTGTTACACACGTAATACAGTCAATAGAAAACTTACTGAGTAAAGCTAACCTTTTCTTTGCAGTTCTGTAATCAGTTAAAGGTGTATAGAGTATCATGTTCAATATTGCCTTTGTTTAATTCTATTTTTCTTGTCTGCAGACACGCTATCAATTTCATAATTACTTTTATAAATAGTCTGATATATGACTGACTCAGTATATGTCATTCTAATAATTCAAGATTCAGAGTCAATGATATGTGTTTGTCTTTTAACTGTCCACCAAAATATTCACTAATTATCAATAACGGAGAATTACAGAATCTTGAAATTTCCTTCTGTTACAAATTCTGGGTGTGTGCACCATTAACAGTAGCTTCAACTCTTACACTTGGGGGGAAAGTCCCCACCACCACCACCAATGAAGAAGGTGAGCAAAGGAGTCCCAGTTTAAACAATATGTATTTGAATTTCCATCTGCCGGCTTAGACTCCCATGACTAGGGCCGGAGTAGACTTATCAGTATGGACACAATACAAAAGATTAATTTTTGTTGTACAAATATGATATTCATAAGTGTCTTGGGGACTCTGTGTAGTTCTACAAATAACTCTGTGTTCTGTGGAGTTTTACAAATTCCAGAAAGTATAATTGTGGTATTCCTGGTTTCCAAATGCATAAACAAACTTGTACCCAGATGCAGCAACATTAAATGCTAGTAACAAAGTTCTCTCAAATCTAAAAAGATAGTGGCAAATGTGTTTCTGAAGGGAATGGCTGGTTTTTAATCTGTAGTGGAAATAAATCTCTCACTAAAATTCAAGGATACATTATCTTGATACTGTGTCGGGAGCAATGAAAGTAGATGAGTTGGCAATCAAATTTCATGCTTCAGGGCTTGAACTGTTTTTATAGGGGTTATAATGGGATCTTTTGAAATAAGTGAAGGAATTTTTCTTCACTTAAAAAGTCTAGAGTTATCTATGTAGATCATGGTCCAATCTGGAGTTTCAAACGTACAGCTAACATAGCTATTCAGAAAGAGAATTCAACAAAGTTTAATCTGTTTCTTAGTTTCCCTCAAGTGGTACAGAAAAGCATGCTATGAAACCTTCTGGACACAAAAGGAGTCCATGAAATTATTCAACTGGCATTCTTTCTCATCTCAGAGAGAAATGATATACTACTCTTTTCTACACTTGTAACCAAAAGAAACATCTTTATTCACACAGTAAGGCTCACCTTCTCTCTCCAGTTCCATAGATCACAGCTGTGTATAGGATTCATAGGAAGCAACATGGCAAAAAAGGAGCCAGTAAAGACCATGCCATCCATATGTCAAGAAACGGTATTGACTCTATTTCTTGAACAGCTAACTTCCTTTCCCTTAACAGAAATGTATGCATTTTTCTTGTAGTTTATGGAAACTTCTTATATGGAAATTAATGAAGATTTTTCTGAAAATATTTTGTTTCTCTTTGTTCCTATATCTCTGCTATAATTTATTGTAAATACGTTACATGGCCAATTTTATTCTCATGAAATCACCATACAAGCTTCTTTGGGCCTTAACTCAGATATCTAAGCATACAAAGTGCCCTCTTCTCTAAATATCTATAATATTAAAATTTTCTTCTTAAGAGAGTAGAACCACTGAATGGAAACAGTATTTTCAGAAAGTATCTAACAATTACAATATATGTAAGAGGAATTTTATAAAGTATTAAGTATTAAATGTCAGTTTCCATTTTATAAACCAAAGGTGTAGTAAATAATCAATGTATATTTCTTATACTAAAAAACAAAAATAAAACTAACACACACACACATAAAAACCACAAAAAACGACCAGTTTAGTTTGTCCTTTGCAATAGCATGTTAAATTTCATGTCGGAGAAACCAGGAAGTAATAATCACCATACTATTCACCTAGGGTCACATTTATGTAGCAATCCACACTCTTTCTCAGTACAATGAAATTGAAATTGTTCACTCAAGCTTAACATAGAACCCATAGAATCTATCAAAATTAGAAAGTTACATGGCCACAGTAAGAAGTTTAGATGAAAAGTAAATCATCCACAGTCATTATGTTCTTTTCTGATTAATACATCCTAATGTGCCTAGACATGTATGGATATGAGAGTTGGACTATAAAGAAAGCTGAGTGCCAAAGAATTGATGCTTTTGAACTGTGGTGTTGGAGAAGACTCTTGAGAGTCCCTTGGACTGCAAGGAGATCCAACCAGTCCATCCTAAAGGAGATCAGTCCTGGGTGTTAATTGGAAGGACTGATGCTGAAGCCGAAACTCCAGTACTTTGGCCACCTGATGTGAAGAACTGACTCATTGGAAAAGACCCTGATGCTGGGAGGGATTGGGGGCAGCAGGAGAAGGGGACGACAGAGGATGAGATGGCTGGATGGCATCACTGACTCAATGGATGTGAGTTTGAGTAAACTCTGGGAGTTGGTGATGGACAGGGAGGCCTGGCGTGCTGCGATTCATGGGGTCACAAAGAGTCGGACACGACTGAGTGACTGAACTGAACTGAACTGAATGTGCGTAGAAGGTTTTTCAGACATAATAAAACCTATATCAAAAACTTTCTAGTATAAATCATATACTTACTGGGTTCCTAAGTCATATCTTACTTCTGATAAATATGTTTAAAAGAAAATAAAACAAAACTATGATTATTTTTAAATAAAAAATGTAACCATTAAATGAATTAATTCATGTCTTGCTAAATTACAGAAATGTTAGACTCTTGTTCTAATTGGAACAAAGTGTTTTACATCACAAATTTAATGATAATGGAGAAATCCATCAAAATTTTTTACTTTTTTTAATTAGTGAAGCTTTCTATTTCCACCACAGCCTTGCATGTATTTGAAAATATACCTAAATCTGTATTCGAAAAAAAACTTTGCCCAAAAGTTATAACTTACTACTTTGAAAAAAATTTCATCCTGTATAATCCTTACTATGAGATGTCACATTTTATCAGGTGTGTGGCTTTTTAAAGATACTGGCCCAAGCAAAACCTGATATGATTTTAACATCTACTCTTGGCATGAGCAAATGATAAAATATTCGTATCACATTGTCTGAAAGGGATCATTGTTATTTTATGTTCCCTGTTCTCTTTATTTTCCTCTTCTTCCTCCTCCATCTTCTTTAAGAATACTTACACCAGGATTTTAATAAAAGAAATATTTATAAGCGAACAATGTTTAAATGTTTTCTAAAGTAACAATTACTGTTTACCCATTTTTCCATCCGCCTATATGCGTCTATATATGCTTTGTAAAACAATATCCAGAAGAAGTCTAAAGAAAAACTATCGGAAGCTCTATGTGCACAAGTAGGGATCGTCAAATGTAAATGTCATGTTAATAAGATCTGGATAAACCATTTCACTGGGGATTCTCTGACTTCAGTGTCTATAGATCTTAGCTCTTTATGTGTTTAAGTTTCTCAAAGAAGACTTTTATCATATTGAATGTGGTAACATATTAATCTAAATTGACAAAGTTCTAGGAACTCTGTGGATTAAAACATGAGGCCTTTCTGATTTGATGTGTAAATATTCCTTATCCACTTTATTATTACCACATTACCCTGGACTGTACTTTGCCTATTGACTGTTTTATGCTTTTCTGCAAAAGAATCTCTAATATGATGCCTTAGCATTGCACAGAGTGGTATACAACAACTAAATTGCTTTTTAGACAGACTTTCATCTATTCAGTATTTAGGTTCTCCTTCACTTTAAATTCCATCCATATATAATACTGACAATTCCTAAGATTTTTGTAGACTACTGAGAACAACTGGGTAATTTTCTTCCAGTTTTACTGAGATATATTCGATGTACACCACTGTAGAAGTTTAAGTTAAAGAGCATAATGATTTGAATTATATACATCATGAAATGATTGCCACAGTAAGTTTAGTGACCATCTATCACCTCATATATTAATAGATATAAAGAAAAGGAAAAAATGTCCTTCTGGTAAAAACATTTAGGGTATACTCTCTTAACAACTTTCACATATAAAATACAGTACTGTTAGTTATATTTATCATTTGTACATTATATTTCTAGTACTTATTTACCTTATAATTGGAAGTCCCTTCTTCCCACCCCCGCCCCAACCACAACCTCTGGTAACCACACGTCGGATCTCTTTTATAATGAGTTTGTTTGATCTTGAAGTATAAGTGACCTATAACACTGTACTAGTTTTTGGTACACAACATAGTGATTCATATTGCTATACCATTTCAAAATGATCACCATGATAAGTCTAACTGTCCTGTGTCACCACACAAAGATAATAATTACTGATTGTATTCCTTATACTATAAATTTCATACCTGTGGCTCATTTACTTTGCAGTGGGAAGTTTGTACCTCTTAATCTCCCTAACCTATTTTTATCTCCCCGCACCCTCTGGCAACCAACTGTTTACTCAATGCATCTATTGTATGCATGCTTAGCAGCTTCAATTGTGTCCGACTCTGCAACCCTACAGACCATAGCCTATTAGGCTCCTCTATCCATGGGATTTTCCAGGCAAGAATACTGGAGTGGGTTGCCATTTCCTCCTCCAGGAGGGTCTTCTCAATCTAGCAATTGAACCCGAGTTCCTTACGTCTCCTGCATAGGGAGATAGGTTCATCACCATTAGCACCACTGTTTCATATTGTCATGTTTGTTCAATTGTTTTGTGTTTAAGATTTCACATTTAAATAAAATCCTACAACAGTTTTCTGTCTGACATTTCACTGAGGATAGTACCCTCTAGGCCCATCCATGTTGTCTACGAATGGCAAGATTCCATTCTTTTTTATAACTAAGTAATACTCCATTTCTCTCCCTCTTTCTCTCTCTCTCTCTCTCTCTCTCTCACACACACACACACACACACATATCCATTCATTCATCTACCTATGGACACTTAAGCTGTTTCTATGTCTTGCCTATTGTAAATAATGCTGTGATAAATGTTAGTGGCCATATCTTCTTAAATAATTCTTTCATTTTCTTTGGATAAATACCCAGGAGTGCTCTATTTTTATTTATCTATTTATTTATTTGAGGAGCCTCCAAGCTGTTGTCCACAGTGGTTGAATCAATTTACATTCCCAACAATAGTGCAAGAAGGTTCCCTTTTCTCCACAACCCTGCCAACACTTATTTATCACCTTTTTGATAATAGCCATTCTGACAGGTGTGAGGTGATAATGCATTGTCATTTTGATTTGCATTTCCCTGATGATTAGTGATGAGCATCTTTTCATGTTCCTATTAGTCATCTGTATGTCTTCTTGAAACAATGTCTATTCAGGTCATTTGCCCATTATACATACCTCCCCCAAAATATTCATAAAATCAATGTCAATGAATGTACTGCCTATGTTTGCTTCTAGAAGTTTCATGGTTTCACCTCTTATATTTAATTCTATAATCCATTTTGAGTTTATTTTTGTATATGGTGTGAGAAAGTGGTCCAGCTGATTCCTTTGCATGCAACCATTCTGTTTTCCCAACACAATTTATTAAATATATTGTCTTTTCTCCATTGTATATTCTTGGCTCCTTTGTCATTGATAATAAATGTGGGTTCACATAAGTGTAACTCATATAAGTGTGGCCTCATTACTGGGCTCTCTATTCTGTTTCATTGATCTTTGGGTCTTTTTTCCTAGTATCACACTGTTTGGATACTGTAGAGCTTTGTAGAATAGCTTAAAATCAGGGAGCATGATATATTCAGTTTTGTTCATCTTTTTCAAGATTGTTTTTGCTGTTTGGGATCTCTTATGCTTCCTCTGCATAAAAAAAAAATTACTATCTGCTCTAGATCTGTGAAAAATGCCATTGGAATTTTGACAGAAATTGCATTGAATGTATAGATTACTTTGAGAATTATGGTCATTTTAAGATTATTAATTCTTTCAATCCATGAACATGGTATATTTTTCTGTTTGTGTCATTTTCAGTTTCTTTCAGCAGTATCTTAGCAGTTTTCTGAGCACAAGTCTTTTACTTCCTTAGATTTATCCTTAAGTATTTTATTCTTTTGGATGCAATTATAAATGGGATTTTTTTACCTAATTTCTCTTTTGATAGTTCATTGCTAGAACACAGAAATGCAACAGAATTCTGTATGCTAATTTTGTACTCTACTGAATTCCTTGATGAATTCTATTGGTTTTCTTGTGGTATCTTTAGGATTTTCTGTATATGGTATCATATCACCTGCAAACAGTGACAGTTTTACTTTTTCATTTCTAATTTGGATTTCTTGTATCTCTTTTTCTTGTCTGATTGCTATTGCTAGGACTTCCAGTACTGTGTTGAATAAAAGTGATGTTAGTGGGCATCCTTGTCTTGTTATTTATCTTAGAGGAAATGTTTTCAGCATTTAACCACTGAATATGATGCTAGCTGTGGATGTGACATATATACATGTTGGGTATGTTCCTATTATACTCACTTTGTTGAGAGTTTTTTAATCTTAAATGGATGTTGAATTTTGTTAAAAAATTTTTTTTGCACTTATTGATATGATCACATGACCACATGACCTTTTGTCTTTAATTTGTTAATGTGGTGCATCACACTGACTTGTGAATATTGAACCATTTTTGCATCCTTGGGATAAATTTCACTTGTTTATAATGTATAATTCTTTTAATGTATTGTTGAATTCTATTTGTCAATATTTCATTAAGGTTTTTGCATCTATGTTCATCAGTGATATTGGCCTGTGATTTTCTTTTTTTGTGGTATGTTGGTCTGGTTTTGGTTATCAGGGTGATGCTAGCTTGGTAGAATGAGTTCAGAAGTGTCTCTTCCTATGTAATTTCTTGACATAGTTTTAGAAATAAAGATGTCAACTATTTTTTAAATGTTTGGTAGAATTCAT
The DNA here is from genome assembly GCF_033118175.1 of Dama dama. Lineage (NCBI taxonomy): Eukaryota > Metazoa > Chordata > Mammalia > Artiodactyla > Cervidae > Dama > Dama dama. The sequence goes on from NC_083706.1 coordinate 33,763,477, forward strand.
CTTTGAAGCTGCCTGGTCCTAGACTTTTGTTTTTGTGAGTTTTTTAAATTACCAATTTAACTTCAATACTGGTAATTGATCTGTTCATATTTTCAATTTCTTCCAGGTTCAGTTTTGGGAGATTGTACATTTATAGAAATTTTCCCATTTCTCCTAGGTTGTTCATTTTATTGGCATATAATTGTTCACAGTAATCTCTTATGATCCTTTGTATGTGTGTGTGTCATTTCTAACTTCTTTTTCACTTATAATTTTATTTATTTGGGCCCTCTCTCTTTTTTTTATCATGAATCTAGGTAAAGGTTTATTAATTTTGTTTATCTTTTCCAAGAATCAGCTCTTATTTTCATTGATCCTCCCCACTGCTTCTAGAACCCCAAAACTAACAGAGTTTTAAAGATTTCTATCTGCTCTAATCTTGGAGGCTTTTCTCTGCCTACTAGATAATCTTGCTTTTTTCTAAATGAAGATGTTTTTATTTTTTTAATATTGCCTTTCTGATTTTTAGCATAAGAACTTAAAATGAGTTAACCTTGACTTTAGTCATATATTCATTACATACATTCTTCTAAAGCAATGCTCATCAGCTTATTTTTTAATTAATATAAAAAGCAGGGAAAAAAGTTGATGGATGAAACTGAAAGACTAATGCAAGTGTGTGTGCATGAAAGAATATATCAAAAATTGTCTTTTGGATTTACATTTCTTTAATCTTCAGTATTTCAATATCAAAGTGTTTATCTAAATTAATGATTCTTGCATCTTATATTCAAATTTCTCAAACTATGCAGTAGAGTGAACATATTATCAGAATCATGAAAATTTAGTTGGAAGTGGGCCACTCCAAGTAAGCAATATAGCCAATTTAATTACTTCATACCATATTAATATCTGTTGCCATCTAAATTTACATTAATTTCTCTATTTTTCTAATATAATTGGTTCTCTGTAATACTGTCATTTTCTTTGTACTGTTTCTGATTTCTAATACCCCAGAACACAAAGTTCAGTGAAAATACTTGCTTCAAACTTTCTAACAATACATATAAAAGACTAAAACATTGACTGACTTATCTGAACTGACCTCTTGACCTTGTTATTTTAGTCAACCTAGAAGAACTTCGAGAACTGCAATCTACCATTAGAGAGGGAGAGGAAGACAGAGAGAGAGCCAGAGAAAGAAAACTGTGGTAGACTAGATTCTGACCAAAATATGAAAGTCAAAATGTCAATGATAAATAGTTTAAAGTTTGACTAATATAGAGATGCAGTAAACTTGCATTTTTAAGAAAATGCTTTGTTGTAAAACAATGGTCTAATTGTTTAATAATTATCATGACCATGTGGGAATGAAGGTCAGACAAGATTCTGACTGCCTGGATATCATGTTTCATTTGATGCTTGTCTGCCAAAGCTTTTTCTAATCTCAAAGGTCCACTGAAACCTACATAGGAGACATTTGTTAGAGTGACCACACTGCACTGAAACAGGAGAACCAAATTCCTAAAATTTCAATGGTCAACAATGTGTTCCTTCAATCAGTAATTTCAAGCTGTAACACCTTATTTTTAAAAATGGTAAAGAAGAGATACACGAAAGGCAATAGACAGTAAATGCATAAATGTATCTTTGCTGTTTGGGTAAAATGGTTGATAATTTCTAAACCTTTTGACATTTTTCTTTGAAAACAGACTGTGTTCTTAGGCCCTTTGCCTCCTGCTGTTTCACCTTCCTTTCACACTCACACACACACACACACACACACACACACACTCACGTACACTAGTGCACTCCTTTCTTATAATCATTTGTATTAAAGGGAAAGAAAACATTTTATCCCCACTAGAAAAAGTATATGTTCTTTTAATTATATGTAATTTCCATTAAAGTATTAACTCAATGAGAAGTTCAGTCTCCTGATACTGTACATATTGGAGAAAACACAAGGGAAGAAATATGAAAGATTTACTGAAACTTTCACTTTTTCTGAAGCTATGAAATGAATCAGATGTTTTTCTTCAAGAATATTTTATATTATAAATATATGTTTGGTAAGGCATTGATACTGACAGTGATTTTAAACAACGGATTTAGATTCAGCTGAAAGGACCAACCAAGACCACTGCCTCCCACACTGAGCACTTTGTTCTTTGCTTGAATCTGCAAAGACTAATAAATATCTTCTGTTATTTACAACTTTCCTAAAATCTTTGCCAAATACTCCCCTCCCCAAAACAAAAAGCCTTTCCTCATAGCTTTGTAGGACAGTGTTCTAACTATAACTATTCACTTTGTCTCCATAAATCCCCACTGTAATTTTCAACTTCCAAACTATATAAAATAATTCTGGATAAAAAAAAAATTACAGATTGAAACATTTTAAATGATTTGGATGAAGTCATGGAATCATTCACAATTCTTATCAGAGCAGTATAAATTCATATTAAATAAATAAAAGGAACAATTTTTTAGGTATGGACCAATCTTTTTTAAAATTACTATTTTCTGAGCAAAGATTATCCCTCATGTAGCACTTTACATGGTAGTAAAATGTAATAAATTCTACCTAAATATTAATTAAATTATGGAACATGAGACATTTGAAATTTAACTACTTAAATATTGGAGTTTATATTTCCATAATATAAAGTGAATCAAATAGCAAGAAATTAGTTGGAATTATTTCCATAAAAACTTGTCAAACACTCTCAACATATATATTAAAGATTTTGCCCTGATATTCTAATGATCAAAACTTTTTATTAATCAAATGCCTGTGCTTATATAAGAAACAATATCTGTAATTTATATCACTCATGACTTTTGCAATATCTTTTGTAAGTTTTGCCCAAAGAGATCTGTAGCATGATGCATAGTTTCTCACATTTTTGGCTACAAAACAATCTATTAAAAATATATAAAATAAAATTTATTGATCACTTTAGAAAGTATAAGGAGTGGCTTCAATTATAAAATAGAATTTGGATGGTATGTAGTGATTTTATGAAAGATATCATAAGAAATTTTATATAAGAAAAAATTGCTTTCATTAATTTAATATAAATGAGATGTTTGTAGCTGACACATTCTGCAGGAAACATAATTTTCAGGTTGATTTCTAACTTTCCCAGTATCTGTTGGCAAAAATTTTTGTTTCATGATTGGGGAATGCTTTGGTATACCTCATACTGATTTCACTCTTGGGGCTAATTTAACAAAAGTGGTAGAGGCATAATGAATATTTCTTTGGACTTTGTGTTACAACTTGTATTTTTTTTTTAATTTATGATTATTTTAATAGTAAGGGAATTTATTTGCTCTTCAATTTGATGTTCACATATTGAAGTTATAGTTAAGGTATTTTATGATTTCTAAAATAAATAATATTCAAAATCATACTTTTCTTTTTGCAGTTATAGTGAATCCTAAAGAATATATCAACTTAATGCACAGATTTAAAAAGTTGACTAACTAACTGAAATAAAACAATTCTGAGTCATCTACTTCTACTGTCTCCATGGCGGTAAACGTCTCCTAGTTTGATCAGTATTTCTATGGGAAGAGAGGCAAAATCAGAATGGTTAAATTGGGAAAGATAGAGAATAAAAAGTGTTGGCAAAGACATAGATAAAATTAAATATTTATGTGCCATTAATAAAATTATGTTTCTGCATCTATTTTAAATTCTTTTAGTATGTCCAAAAAATGCAAATGTACATATTTTATCCAACATTTCTGTATATAGGCTTTCCAAATATAAGCCTATATAAGCTTCACAAAGGATATATATATAATATAGCATCTCTTTAATATTCCCAAGTTGGCAAATTAACTATTGACATAAAATGAACAAATAATTTGTATTATATTCATGCAATGAAACATTATGCAGCAGTGACCCTAATACTGGGAAAGAGTGAAGGCAGAAGGATAAGAGGGTGACAGAGGATGAGATGGTTGGATGGAATCACCAATTCAATGCAAATGAACTTGGGCAAACTCCAGGAGATGGTGAGGTCCAGGGAAGCCTGGCATGCTGCAGCCCATGGGGTTGCAGAGAGTCGGACATGAATTGGCTACTGGTGTGGTGGTTTGGTGGTGGTTTAGTCACTAAGTTGTATCCAACTCTTGCGACCCTGTGGACTGTAGCCCGCCAGGCTCCTCTGTCTGTGGGATTTTCCAGGCAAGGATACTGGAGTGGATTGCCATTTCCTTCTCCAGGGAATCTTCCTGACCCAGGATTCGAACCCAGGTCTCCTGCATTGCAGGCAGATTCTTTACCGACTGAGCTAGGAGGGAAGCCCATTAAACAACAACAATTATAACTACGCATACATACAACAACCCAGATGAATCACACAAATGAAATATCGAGTGAAAGAATCTAGACCCCTAAAAGTACATACTGTATGATTCAAACTGTATAAAATTCAAAATCAGACAAAGCTAATCTTTGCAGTCAGAAGTCAGGGTAATGATTATCAATAAGTTGGTGAATAATAACTGGAAAGCAACATAATGGACCTTGAGGAGTGATTTTGTTTCTTGACTGGATTCTGATTCCCCAGATGTGCTCAATATATGACAATTTATCAAACTGTGTATTTATCTTTAGTGTATATATAATACATTTTCAAAAACTTTGCATAAAAAGAGAAATTTAAATGACCTTATTGTAATTAAGCATTTATGTAGTCTAAAAGAATATAAACATAACTATTAAAAACTGCTTTACAAATATATGTATTTAAATAAAACATGTAAATACATGTATTTATATTTAATATCATTTAATATAATATATGTACTTATATTTATACCCTATAGCATAACAAACAGGTTACTCAATAATTGTTTCTACAGAAGACAGCATTCTGTAATTTGGATCAATAACAAATATCATAATTTCTTCTCCCAATAAGTAACAGAAGTTTCCCATTATAATCAATTGACATACACATCTAATTGTACTATTATAATGATGATTATATATAGATGTTGTTTTCTTCCAAAATTTTGCCTGATAAAAGAAACAGGAAATACATCATTTCTCAAACTGAATAATACTTCTGCAGAGTGAATATCAATTAAAGATTGCCTTTATATAACTAGTGGGAGAATTGACTTTAAAAGATGTGGGGAATTAACATTAGTTAATAAAAAGAAGTTTGAGAACATTTTACACTATGGACAACTGACTGTACTTCTCCAAAGAGCAATAGGAATAGATACATTAAAAATGCCTGTGCAAACGAAGGAAACTATAAGCAAGGTGAAAAGACAGCCCTCAGAATGGGAGAAAATAATAGCAAATGAAGTAAATGACAAAGGATTATCTCAAAAATATACAAGCAGCTCCTACAGCTCAATTCCAGAAAAATAAACGACCCAATCAAACAATGGGCCAAAGAACTAGACAGACATTTCTCCAAAGAAGACATACAGATTTCTAACAAACACATGAAAAGATGCTCAACATCACTCATTATCAGAGAAATGTAAATCAAAACCACAATGAGGTACCATCTCATGCCGGTCAGAATGGCTGCTATCAAAAAGTCTACAAACAATAAATGCTGGAGAGGGTGCAGAGAAAAGGGAACCCTCTTACACTGTTGGTGGGAATGCAAACTAGTACAGCCACTATGGAGAACAGTTTTTCCTTAAAAAACTGGAAATAGAACTGCCATATGACCCAGCAATCCCACTGCTGAGCATACACACCGAGGAAACCAGAGTTGAAAGAGACTCGTGCACCCCAATGTTCACTGCAGCACTGTTTACAATAGCCAGGACATGGAAGCAACCTAGATGTCCACAGGCAGACGAATGGATAAGGAAGCTGTGGTACATATACACAAGTGATATACACAAGTGGAATATCACTCAGCTACTAAAAAGAATGCAACTGAATCTGTTCTAATGAGGTGGATGAAACTGGAGCCTATTATATAGAGTGAAGTAAGTCAGAAAGAAAAACACCAATACAGTATATTAATGCATATATATGGAATTTAGAAAGATGGTAACGATGACTCTATATGCAGGACAGCAAAAGAGACACAGATGTAAAGAACAGTCTTTTGGACTCAGTGGGAGAAGGCGAGGGTGGGATGATATGAGAGAATAGCATTGAAACATGTATATTATCGTATGTGATATAGATCGCCAGTCCAGGTTGGATGCATGAGACAGGGTGCTCAGGGCTGGTGCACGGGGATGACCCAGAGGGATGGGATGGGGGGGGAGGCGGGAGGGGGGTTCAGGATGGGGACACATGTACACCCGTGGCAGATTCATGTCAGTGTATGGCAAAAGCCACTACAATATTGTAAAGTAATTAGCCTCTGATTTAAAATAAATTAATTAATTTTTAAAAATACCGGTACAAAACAAAACAGAACACTAGGAAATGCTCGGTAGCACAAAACAAAAGCAACAACATCAAAATAAACAACCACCCCCTTGGCTTAGAGAAATTAGAAACGGGATGCAGTTCTGTTCTACATGGAACTTAAACAGCTTCGCAGGTCATAACTAGCTATTTATTCATCAATTCAACCCATTATTGATCACATGTCCACTACATGCTAGGCTCTTTTCAGCCTGAGAACTTAAAATAAATGGAATTATTATTCATCTCCTTTTTCACAGACCCAAGAGATAGAAATGAATAATTAAACACAATGGATTTACAGTGAAGGGTCTGCAGAAACACACACAAGGACAGACGTGAGAGGATAACAGCAGGGTGAAAGCCAAAGCCAAGTTGTGACTCTTTACTCCTAGATCAGTGTCTCACAGAAATCCTGATACATGCTATGCATGTAAGGAACAGGTCACTGCAAATATTCTTAAGAAAGAATTGGATCCTGTCTATACTATATCCAATGACTGTTCATGCTGCTTCCAACTATTCCTGGTTTATAAACTTGGTGAGATAACAGTTTATGCTTTAAAAAGACCGAATAGTTAGACTATTCTCATGAAGTTCACAAATGAACCAAACACATGCTTCCCAAAATTAATTTTGGAATTGTATTCTAAAGCAAATATTTAGAAGTTTTAAGTGAAGATTTCTAATAGATTTCAACTAAAACCGAATCTCTGTGTGTGTACCTATGTGTATGAGGGTGTGTACCGATGCGTATGAGGGTATCTTTACTTCCATAGTTACACTGTATCTTCTCAACAAATCTGATTAGCTAACAGAATCTTTTTCAGACATCTGTCTCCAAATGCCAAACCCTGATAAAATATATATCTGATTTCTAAGATATACATCAGAGATCAATCCAACTTCTTTATAAATTACAATTCATCATCAGTCTTTTCTGTTTTCATTCCATCAGTATTCAGTTGTCCTGTGTCTGACTTGTGTCTGTCAGCACATGAACCTGATAGTATATAAGCAGAACAAAAGCTACAATACAGTGACTGTGCCCTTGAAACAAGATTTCAAGAGTCTCTTTTTCGGGTTCTTTATTTTTTGCCCTCTTCTCTAATCTCTTTGATTCCTGTTCCTTTCTTAGAATATTGAGACATACACAGACTATCATTTCAAGAATGGAGAATTCAGTCATGTGCCATGTTTGCACATAGCTTTAATGTGATTGTCTATGATTCCGTAAGCAAACATAATAACACTGAATTGCACACAAAGTCTGTAGTCATATCATCTGTGGCTACAGATGGAAAACAGCCTACACAAACAGTAGGTATTGCTAACCAGGTGGATTTCCAGTTTCAATATGTTTGAACAAATCTTTGGGTAACAAACACAAAGACATTAGCTACTAGGCAATGTTGAAGAGGTGTTAGGAGAAAGCACTCCCAAGTCCAAACTTAAACATTTTCTATAAAATCTAAGAATTATTTGAAGAATCTCAGTCTATCTGAGCCACCTGTCTCAGACCTTATCTCCTCAATTACCTCAGAAGCAGCTTCCAGGCTGCCAATTGCTCCTCGTCTCACTGCTGTGAGATGACCAATAATTCAGCAACAACAACAAAAATACAGTCTAAATTAGCTGAATGCTCTCAACCTCTAGAGAATTTAAAGTCAGGAAACATGACTATTTAATGCCTATTCTTATATCTTATTTGCCTTTATTTTCTTTATTAAAAAAAAAAAAAATCTGGTTCTTGCTTTTTCAAGTCCCCGAGCAGCAGTGTGAGAAAGGAGAGATCTTCCTGTGATTGTTCTTTTCCTTTCCTCACCATTTATACCTAAGTGACCACAATGACCCCCGATGCTCTTTGATAATGAAACGACCCAAGTGTGGCCTGATACTTACCGGGGCTGCTTCACACACAGCGTCTGACCCCAGTTTTGAGGGGTTCCTGTCCTCCCCAGGGCCCCTGACACACACCATTCAATAGAACACCCAGTTTCAACTTTCACCTTCAGGACCACTTCCCTCCTTAGTGACTCATTCGAGCAGGAAAGGGAAATCTGTGTTGGGGTGTGGAGTTTTCCCTTCAGATTAAAATGCTTCTGGCTGCTGGCAATATTAGAAAAACAGCTTCAAGGATAAAATAGTTTTATTTCATTTAATGCTACCAGTAGGAGACCATTTTCAACATCTACCTGCAATAAGCATGCCCCTTTACGATTCAGAAGTCACCCTCACTTCTTATATAATACATATAGCATTTTACCTTTGAAAATGATTTCTGATGATGACACGGATATCAAAATTAGGAAAACAGCCAGAAAGCATTTCCTTTCTTTTATATTTTGTGCCAGTTGCCCTCCCTGTGTCTTTTCATTTATCCTGACAGAGGTTTGTCTCTTTGCCTTTAAAAGTTAAATCCACCTTCATCGCACAATGTAGAAAGAAGTGAAATTAAACTGCAGTGTGTTCCAGAGGAGAAAATCTACTTTATTCATCTCTCAGCCTACTTTAACTTACACTGACCTAATTACAGCCCACACCAGGAGAGGCAGAAGCGCTGAAGGAACGCTTCCGCCACCTAGCGGTCACAGCCCTGTACTGTGTACTGAGACCTCCACGTTTTCGCTTTATTTTTGAAATGTCTGGCACACAAGTGCAAATGACCTTCTCTAGTCTCTGCATGAATACTGAGGATATGCATCACACACTGCTCTGTTCCTTTGGAGATTCAAAATGTAATGGTCTTCTAAGGAACTCTATTTAGAGAAGGTTGAATTAATGGCTCTTAAGATGAACTATAGCTTGAAAAGTGTATTATTAAGACTGTATAACCTGTCATGAAAGTTAAATTGAAAATGATAATACAAATATTAATAGTCATTAAAGACATCTTTTAAATATCATGCACTGAATTTAATATTTAGGGATGTTGGCACCCTTCTCACTAAATCAATTACGCTTTCTCATAGTAGCTCCATGATTTAGCTAGCTGAATGATTTTCTCAGGACAGCTACTGGTGTGTTTATTTGTTTGCTCGGGGAGGAGTAGTAGACATTTCAGAATGTTCCGTTCTCTTTTTTACTGGCTTCATTAACGAGTTATTGATCAGTGACTTGAAAGAAAAACTTGGATGAAAAATGTAGCTAGCCTTAAATCACCAATGCTAATTAAAACAGGGGAAAACAAGAGAATGGAAGGTGCTGAGAATGCCTTAATAGGGAAGCCAGTCTCCTCATCCACCAAAGCACCAAGGCAGCAACAATGAAGTCAGCCTGGCATTCCTGCCTGGATCACAGAGCAGGGAAACACCCTGATGCACAAGTTCTTGTGGATAGAAAAATGAAGATATCTGCTGAATACAGAACAGGTCATCAATTTGAGAATCATTAGGATAAATAATGGCCAGGGTCACATTTGCAATCCTTTCAACAAAGCATTCAAAAGGGGTGTGATAATTTGCAGTGTTAGAGTGGATTAAGATGCTCTTCAACACCCTGGCTCCAGATTGCTTATCATAATAAATCTAGAGAGAAAATTAGTAAAGAATTTTCATCATTATTTATAAGGACTGTTAAGTACCTACTGTTTTGAGATCTTGTTTAGAGTCATGGTGATATAAGAGTCTATTTATATGATTTATGGCTTAACCAGACCTATTTTATTTTATGAAAACTTGCAGTGTGTTAAAATTGATATGATCACTTATTTATCAGATGTTTATTGGAGAGTGAACTATGGGCCAGTCCCTGAAACATATACAAGGTTTACATATTACAAGCAAAAACCAACATGGTCAGGCTCTCATGAAGGTTAATTTTATTGTTTTCCTCTACTCTCTGTACACTGCACACTAAAATTAGAAACGATGTATTGTCCAGTATATAAAAATCCACCCACTTTGTAATTCCACTGCCCTTGCTCAAGTCAGCCTTCTTTGTTTTTAGCTTTGATTATGTCAATGGCCACCAAACAGGTCACCATATTCAATCTCTGTGTTCTCCCCAAACTAATGTTTAAATCCTTACCCCACCATGTGACAGGACTGGGAGGCAGGAATTTGGGAGGTGATAAGATCATGATGGTGCAGCCCTCATGGATACATTTAGGCTCCTATGAAAGAAACCACTGATAACCCTCTCACCCTCCTTCTGACAAATGAGGACACAACACGATGTCAGTAGTTTACAACCTAGATGATGGCCCTCACCAGAACCCGACCATGATGACACCATCATTTCGGACGTCCAGCATGTAGAACTGAGAGAAAGAAATTCCTGTGGTTTATAAACAACCTAGCATATGGTATTTTTATGGCAGCCTGAAGAGACTGTGACAGATAGTTTCTTTATAATTTGAATTAAGGGAGTGGACTTGTACATATCTGGAGGGGGCATTCCAGACATCAGGAGCTGTTAGCACAGTCAGACACTGGACCTTGGTTGGGGTGGTCCATAAGCGTCAAGAGGTCAGTAAGGCTGCAAGAGAATGAAAGAGAGGAAGTAGTAGAATTTGAAGCAAAAGTATGCACATGCTCCATATCACGTAAGGTCTTACCAGTTTTTATAGAAAACGCTGGCTTGTACTTTTTAGACAACAGTGCCTTTGCAAGATTTTGAACAGAGGGGTGACATTATCCTAATAAAACAAGATCCCTGAGGCTATTACATTGAGAGTAGATTTTTTTGTGGACAAATGTTTGGAAGCTACTGGGGAAATTCAGGTAGAGTATAATAATGGCTTAGATGGCAGTCTTAGCATAAGCATTTAGATTCTAGATATATATAATGATCCATCAGTGTCTTCTGAAGAAATGTATTTGGGATAAAAGAAGAAGACAGAAGTAAAGGAGTGACTCCAAGATTTCTGATATCTAAAACTGGAAAAATGGAGTTGTCATTACCACTAAAGGGGAAGCAAGAGGGAAAACCAAGGTTTGGGGAAAAGATTAAGACATATTAAGTTTGAGATATCTATTTGAAATGCAAATAGAGATGAGTAGGCAGTTGTATTTTTGTCTGTAATTTAGGGTGAGAGATCTGAAAATATATTTGGAATTTTCAGAATACAAATGGTGTTTCAAACCCTGAGACTATATGAGTTCACCAAGAGAGAACACAAATAGCAAGGAATAGAGTTTTAAAGACATTCTCAGTTCTGGGGTATTCCACTGTTAATAAATTAAGAATAAAAGGGAAAACATAACAAGGAGATTAAAAGCATAAGTGCTAAATACACAAAAAAACAAAAGAATTTTGTTCTTGAAGTCCAGTGAACAGTTCTTATAAGTGAAGGGACATTCAACATACCAGTCCAGCTTATTTAAATCAAGTAAGATGAACACTGAAAGCCAACTATTGAATTTAACAGCATGGAAATCATGAATGACCTTGACAAAAGCAGGGCTGGTAGACTGTGAGAAAAATAGCATGACTGGATAAGATTTAATAGAGAACAGGTGGAAGAGACAATGTGAAGAAAATAAATATATAATCAAATGTACTAGTATAGAGCATACAATATTAGTTATGTCCATATCATTCCAAGCATTTGATAAATCAGTCATTATGACTATGTACCTCAAGACAAAACTTGATTAATTCTTCAGCCTCTTTAGAATTAAGTAGATAGTGAATTAACAGTAATTGAAGTAACACACAAAAAAATCATAAAACTACTTTTTTATTATTATTATCACTATTCTTTATATTCTTTACTTTCTTTACATTCTTCCAACTGCAAAATTAGATATATTTAGGTTGGTGCAAAGGTAATTGCAGTTTTGCATTGTTGAACTTTGCTGTTTGATATGGGAATACATTCTTAAACAAATGTGATATGTCACATCATTTTAATGTGCATTTCTCACTTCATGTTTTTTGTTTTTACTAATGATTTTTTAGGCCCCTCTGTCCATGGAATTCTCCAGGCAAGAATACTGGAGTTGGTAGCCATTTCCTTCTCCAGGGGACCTTCCCGACTTAGGGACCAAACCCAGGTCTTCTGCATTGCAGGCAGACTCTTTACCATCTGTGCTACCATGGAAGCCCTAATGACATATTTATTTGCTCTTTATTTTATATTTATTGTAGACTAAAGAAATGATGTTAGATGAAAAGTAAATTCAAGCTATTTTCTTTTGAGTTCAAAATGGGTGATAAAGCAGCAGAGACAATTCGCAACATCAACAATGCATTTGACCCAGGAAATGCTAACAAACATACAGTGCAGTGGTGGTTCAAGAAGTTTTACAAAGGAAACTAGTCTTGGAGATGAGGAGCACAGTGACCAGCCTTCGGAAGGTGACAACAACCGAGGGGATCATTGAAGCTGATCCTCTTACAATTACACAAGAAGTTGCCCAAGAACTCAACATTGACCATTCTATGGTCGTTCAACATTTGAAGCAAATTAGAAAGGTGAAAAAGCTAGATAAGTGGGTACAACATGAACTGATCCCAAATCAAAAAAAAAAAAAAAAATCATTTTGAAGTGTCATCTTCCTTTATTCTACACAACAACACTGAACCATTTCTCAATCAGACTGTGACTTGTGACGAAAAGTGGATTTTATATGACACCCTGCAATGACCAGCTCAGTGGCTGGACTGAGAAGAAATTCCAAAGCACTTCCTAAAGCGAAACTTGCACTAAAAAAGGTCATGGTCACTGTTTGGGGGTCTGGTAACCATAGGATCACTATGGATTTCTGAATTCTGATGAAACCATTACATCTGAAAAGTATGTTCAGCAAATCCATGAGATACACCATGAGATACACATTATTGCAGCCAATAATGGTCAACAGAATGGGCCCAATTCTTATCCATGACAAGTGCCCCACACATCTCGCACAACCAATGCTTCAAAGTTATATGAATTGGGCTATGAAATTTTGCCTCATCTACCATATTCACTTGACTTCTCACCAACTGACTACCAGTTCTTCACACCTCGACAACTTTTTGCAAGGAAAGTGTTTCCACAACCAGCAGGGGGCAGAAAATGCCTTCTAAAAGTTTGTTGAATACCAAAGCATGAATGTTTTAACTAAAGGAATAAACACAATTATTTCTCATTGGCACAAATATGTTGATTGTAATGGTTCATATTTTGATGAATAAACATGCATTTGAGCCTAGCTATAGCTAGGCTATAATGATTTAAAATTCACAATCTGAAACTGCAATTACTTTTTCACCAACATAAAGAGTTTAGTTACTAATATTCACAAGTGACCATTTATAAAGAAATCAACAGTAACGAACTGAGATTAGATAGTCAAAGGTTTTTTTTTTTTTTTTCCAGTAATCATGTACAGATATGTTAGTTGGACTGTAAAGGCTGAACACTGAAGAACTGATGCTTTTGAACTGCGGTGATGGAAAAGACTCTTGAGAGTCCTTTGGACTGAAAGCAGATCAAACCAGTCAATCCTAAAGGAAATCAACCTTGAATATTCATTGGAAGGACAGATTTTGAAGCTGAAGCTCCAATACTTGGGCCACCTGATGCAAAGAGCCAACTCACTCGGAAAGACCCTGATGCTGGGAAAGAGTGAAGGCTGGAGGAGGAGGGGATGACAGAGGATTAGTTGATCGATAACATCACCACTCAATGGATATGAGTTTGAGCAAACTTTGGGAGATAGTGTAGGACAGAAGAGCCTGGTATGTTGCAGTTCATGGGGCTGTAAGGAGCTGGCCATGACTCAGCAAACAAACAAAAACAATACCAGTAAATGGATCATATATACAAAAGTGTCTTGTAACCATGATTAAGGTGATAAAAGTAAACAAATATCTTTAAAATAAGAAGACTGAGTTCCAAAAATAAGACAGTTCAGGTCAGTCACTCAGCCATGTAGCATGCCAGGCTTCCCTGTCCATCACCAACTCCCACAGCTCGCTCAAACTCATGTTGATCCAGTAGGTGATGCCATCCAAACATCTCATCCTCTGTCATCCCTTTCTCCTCTTGCCGTTGCTTTCTGCTATAAGGGTGGTGTCATCTGAATATCTGAGGTTATTGCTATTTCTCCTGGCAATCTTGATACAAGCTTGTGCTTCATCTGGCCCTGCATTTCTCATGATGTACTCTGCATAAAAAATAAGCAGGGTGACAATATACAGCCCTGATGTAATCTTTTCCCAATTTGGAACCAGTCCATTGTTCAATGTCTGGTTCTAACTGTTGCATCTTGATTTGCATACAGATTTCTCAGAAGGCAGGTAAGATGGTCAAGTATTCCCATCTCTTTCAGAATTTTCCACAGTTTGTTCTGATCCACACTGTCAAAGTCTTTGGCAAAGTCAATAAGGCAGATGCTTTTCTGGAACTCCCTTGCTTTTTCTAGGATCCAATGTATATTGGCAATTTGATCTCTGGTTCCTCTGCCTTTTCTAAAATCAGCTTGAACATCTGGAAGATCATGGTTCACTTATTGCTGAAGTCTGGCTTAGAGAATTTTGAGCATTACTTTGCTAGTGTGTGAGATGAGTGCAATTGTGTGGTAGTTTGAACATTCTTTGGCATTGCCTATCTTTGGGATTGGAATGAAAACTGACCTTTTCCAGTCCTATTACCACTGCTGAGTTTTCCAAATTTGCTGACATATTGAATGCAGCATTTTCATAGCAGCATCTTTTAGGATTTGAAATAGCTCAACTGGAATTCCATCACCTGCACTAGATTTGTTCATAGTGATGTTTGCTAAGGCCCAGTTGACTTCACTTTCCAGGATGTCTGGCTCTAGGTGAATGATCACACCATCATGGTTATCTGGGTCATGAAGATGTTTTTTGTATGGTTCTTCTCTGTATTCTTGCCACCTCTTCTTAATATCTTCTGCTTCTGTTAGGCCTATACCATTTCAGTCCTTTATTTAGCCCATCTTTGTATGAAATGTTCCCTTGGTAGCTTTAATTTTCTTGAAGAGATCTCTAGTCTTTCCCATTCTCACTGATCACTGAGGAAGGCTTTCTTATCTCTCCTTGTTATTCTTCGGAACTCTGCATTCAAACCGGTGTCTCTTTCCTTTTCTCCTTTGCCTTTCACTTCTCTTCTTTTATCAGCTACTTATAAGGCGTCCTCAGACAGTCACTTTGCCTTTTTGCATTTCTTTTTCTTGGGGACGTTCTTGATCACTGCCTCCTATACAGTGTCACAAACCTCTGTCCGTACTTCTTCAGGCACTCTGTCTATCAGATCTATTCCCTTGAATCTATTTGTCACTTCCACTGTATAATCATAAGGGATTTCATTTAAGTCATACCTGAATGGTCTAGAGGTTTTCCATACTTTCTTCAACTTAAGACTGAATTTTCCAATAAGAAGTTCATGATCTGAGCCACAATCAGCTCCCAGTCTTTATTTGCAGACTGTATCAAGCTTCTCCCTCTTTGGCTGCAAAGAATGTAATCAATCTGATTTCAGTATTGCCCATCTGGTTACGTCCATGTGTAGAGTATTCTCTTGTGTTGTTGGAAGAAGGTGTTTGCTATGATGATGAGACTCTGTGAGCCTTTGCCCTGCTTCATTCTGTACTCCAAGGTCAAATTTGCCTGTTATTCCAGGTATTTCTTGACTTTCTACTTTTGCATTCAAGTCCCCTATGATGAAAAGGACATCTTTTTTGGCTGTTAGTTCTAGAAGTCTTTGTACAAAATAAGACAGATAATTTAATTTTAATTCATTTGATAAATTAATAAAAAATTAATAAAATTTACTGTTAAAGAAGATTAAGCAAAACAAAGAAATTTAGACCCTGATTATCATTTACCTTGAGAAGATTAGAAAGTATCCTAAGGAATTTTCTTGTTTTCAGTACCTACACTTAAGAGAACATGATCTCGAACTAAGAAGAGGTGAATAATATGCAGAAAAAAAATGAATTTTTAGAAAAAATGCAATTTAAGAAGCAATTCATAAAATATAAATAATAAAAATACAAATCATGTATTAAATTCTTCTGCATCTAAAATACTGATACCTGGAAAGCCCAAATAACCAGAACAATCTTGAGAAAGATAAACAGAGCTAAAGGAGTTAGGCTGTCTGACTTCAAGTCATACTACAAGGCTACAGTGATAAAACAGTGCGGTGCTGGCACTAAGACAAACACAGATCGATGGAGCAGGATATAAGTCAGAAATAACCCCATACCTATGATGATCTGCAGCAAAAGAGGCAAGAACACACAGTGGAGACAGGTTTCTTACATCAGGCAAGCAACATGTAACGGAATGAAATTTGAATATTCCCTAACAAGTGGTGCTGGGAAAACTGGTCAACCACTTGTAAAAGAATGAAACTAGAACACTTTCTAACACCATACACAAAAATAAACTCAAAATGGATTAAAGATCTAAATGTAAGACCAGAAACTATAAAACTCCTAGAGGAGAACATAGCCAAAACACTCTACGACATAAATCACAGCAGGATCCTCTAGGATCCACCTCCCAGAATATTGGAAATGAAAACAAAAATAAACAAATGGGACCTAACGAAACTTAAAAGCTGTTGCACTACAAAGGAAACTATAAGCAAGGTGAAAAGACAGCCCTCAGATTGGCAGAAAATAATAGCAAACGAAGCAACAGACAAAAGATTAATCTCAAAAATATACAAGCAACTCCTGCAGCTCAATTCCAGAAAAATAAAGGACCCAATCAAAAAATGCGCCAAAGAACTAAACAGACATTTCTCCAAAGAAGCCATACAGACGGCTAACAAACACATGAAAAGATGCTCAACATCACTCATTATCAGAGAAATGCAAATCAAAACCACAATGAGGTACCATTACACGCCAGTCAGGATGGCTGCTATCCAAAAGTCTACAAGCAATAAATGCTGGAGAGGGTGCGGAGAAAAGGGAACCCTCTTACTCTGTTGGTGGGAATGCAAACTAGTACAGCCACTATGGAGAACAGTGTGGAGATTTCTTAAAAAACTGGAAATAGAACTGACATATGACCCAGCAATCCCACTCCTGGGCATACACACTGAGGAAACCAGATCTGAAAGAGACAGGTGCACCCCAATGTTCATCGCAGCACTGTTTATAATAGCCAGGACATGGAAGCAACCTAGATGCCCATCAGCAGATGAATGGATAAGGAAGCTGTGGTACATATACACCATGGAATATTACTCAGCCATTAAACAGAATTCATTTGAATCAGTTCTAATGAGATGGATGAAACTGGAGCCGATTATACAGAGTGAAGTAAGCCAGAAAGATAAACACCAATACAGTATATTAACACATATATATGGAATTTAGAAAGATGGTAACGATAACCCTATACACAAAACAGAAAAAGAGACACAGATGTACAGAACAGACTTTTGGACTCTGTGGGAGAAGGTGAGGGTGAGATGTTTCAAGAGAACAGCATCGAAACATGTATATTATCTAGGGTGAAAGAGATCACCAGCCCAGGCTGGATGCGTGAGACAAGTGCTCGGGCCTGGTACACTGGGAAGACCCAGAGGGATCGGGTAGAGAGGGAAGTGGGAGAGGGGATCGGGATGGGGAATACATGTAAATCCATGGCTAATTCAAGTCAATGTAGGACAAAAACCACTACAATACTGTAAAGTAATTAGCCCCCAACTAATAAAAACAAATGAAAATAAATAAATAAATTGGACAAAAAGAAAAAAAAAAGAAATTTGAATATTCCCTAACACCATATACAAAATAAACTCAAAATGGATCAAAGATCACAATGTAAGGCTGGACACTATAAAGCTCTAAAGGAAAACATAGACAGAACATCCTTGGGTATAAATTGCAGTTATATATTTTTTGATCCACTTCCTAGAGTAATGAAAATAAAAACAAAAATAAATGGGAACTTATTAAACTTAAAAACTCTTGAGCAGCAAAGGAAACAATAAGAAAACTAAAAGACATCCCACAGAATGGGAGAAAATATTTGCAAACGCAGCAATTAACAATGCATCAATCTCTAAAATATACCAGCAGCTCACGCAACTCTATGTCAAAAAAAAAAAAAAACAAACAATCTAATCAAAAATGGGTGGAAGATCTAAGTAGACATTTTTCCAAAGAAGACATACAAATGGCCAACAGACCCATGAAAAGATGCTCAAGAAGTGTAAATCAAAACTACAGTGAAGTATCACCTCACACTGGTCAGAATGGTCATCATTAAAATGTCCAAAAATAATGAATGCTGGAGAGGGTTTGGAGAAAAGGGAACTCTCCTACAATATTACTTGGAATCTAAATTGGTACAAACACTATGGAGATAGTATGGAGGTTCCATAAGAAACTTAAAGTAGAACTACTATATGATCCTGCAATTCCACTCCTGGGAATATACCCAGAGAAAACCATAATTCAAAATAATACAAAGATACATACAACCCAATGTTCACTACAGCACTATTTACAATAGCCAAGATATGGAAGCAATCTAAATGCCCACTGACAGAGGATAAAGAAGAGATGGTACATATATACAATGGAATATTACTCATCTATAAAAAGAACAAATAATGCCATTTACATCAACACGGATGGACCTAGAGAGATTATCATATAAGTGAAGGAAGTCAAAGAGAGAAAGGCAAATATCATATGATACCACACATACATGGAATCTAATCTTAAAAAATGATACAAATGAACTATTTTCAAAACAGAAATAGTCTTACATATATCACAAACATCGAAGGGGAAACGCAGGGGTGTGGAGGAGGGGGTAAGTGTGGAGGCTGGGATAAACACACACATATCTTACGTCTTGGATATGTAAGACAGATAACCAACAAGGACATACTGTGTTAGCACAAGAACCTCTACTCCATATTCTGTGATAACCTATAAGAATAAAGAATCAAAAAGAATGAATATATGTATGTGTGTGTATATATAAAACTGAATCACTTTGCTGTACGCATGAAACTAGCACATTGTAAATCAACTATATATCAATAAAATTAAAATTAAAGGAAAAAAACTCAGGCAAAAAGAGAAAAGAAAAATCATGAATAAATCACAGAGGGCCACCTTCATATAAAGCAGACCTGTGAGAGCTGGACGTGTTCCCCAAAACAGAGTGTTATAGAAGAGCCCTCTATGCAGTTTGAACAAGATTATTCCACCATCTTACTGTGAAATATCATTCAGATTTTGGCAAGATACTTTAAAGAACTCTTATTTTAAGTTAATTCTGTTTGAGAGCTGAATCTGAGTTTAGCAAAGGGAAGTGAAGATTTCACCTGAGGATCTTAATCCTTAAGAGTAAGAAAGCTTTCCACTGAGGAAGGCAGAACATTTGAGGACATGACTTTCCCAGTCTTTGGCCTATAAATATATTAAATCCTCTTTTAAATCCTCCCTTCATTTAGTCTTAAAGTCTGTGAAGCCAGGATTTACTATTTCATCTATACAGAAAAAAAAAAGAAAAAATGTCCACATTAAGGTTTCTTATGTGTTATAAACAGTCTGTTGAAATCAATTTTAAACATTAATACAGAATATTGGAAAGATGAAATAAAACATACACAGAGAGGAGAAAAAAGAAATAAAACAGAACATTTGTTTAGTATTAAAAATTCATTAGTGTATTTGAGGGAATAAAATATATTCATAAGCTCTTTTAAATATTTAATAATAAAGATTTTACTACCAAATAAATTCATTAAAGGGAAATCTTAAATTGATGTGTCTTTCTTTAATAAAAATGCCACGTTTAATTATCCCAATCTAAATAGTATAGAAGTTAGTGAACATTAAATCCACTGTAATGTTGTTTTATGCTGTTTTACCTTCACTGATATCAATTTAATTAAAGTATGCATTTGCAAGGACAAGAAAGATTTGTTTAAAACAAAGATTTTATTAGTCATTGTCACACCTGAAAATTAAGCACCCCCAAATGACCCTTTCTTTAATGTTTCCTACAAAACTATTCTAGGGAAGTAAGTCTGGAGAAACCATAATGAGTACATTTTTATTGTTTTTATCTAGTAAATGAAAAAAATTTTAATTGCCATGTCAGGAAAATACTGTTTTTTGATGGACAAAGGATAAAGTTTTAAATGGATATCTAAGAAAACCTGATTTTGATAATATACATTTCTTGAACTACTACATTTAAACTCATTTGTCTGTGTTTGATTTGCTTTGAAATATAAACAAAAATATGAATGGTGAGATTAGTGTTCTTTGTAAATAAAGATTTATTGTTATTTATTTTATTTCTTACTTATAGTTGAGACTCTGGACATTAGTGAACAATAGGTATTTATTGAATGTATATATGTTTGAAAGACTAAACGGTTTGAAAAATGAGTGAATGAAATATCACTTCTTATGCTATTTTAAAGTTGAAGACATTTAGTCTTGGAAATACTAAGTAAATTACTTAAATAATTATTAATGGAAACACTGAAGATCCTGTTATGCAGAGGACTCTTCACTATGATATTCTTCTCATCAGCGGAAACACTATTTAAGCAAGAGTAGGGGTAGCAGTTTGAGGAGTGACAATTGCTATATACAGAAACATAGTTATAACTAGTAACCTCACATCTGCTTAAAAATTGACTAAAGTGAACTAGGAGATAGATCATGAATGAAGTGATTATGAACTGGATGAACACAGTAAATGAAGATACAAGGGAAAAAACAGTATTTCAGATACCTCATCAGTTCAGTTCAGTCGCTCAGTCGTGTCCGACTCTTTGCGACCCCATGAACCGCAGCATGCCAGGCCTCCCTGTCCATCACCAACTCCTGGAGCTAGCTCAAACTCATGTCCATTGAGTTGGTGACGCCATCCAACCATCTCATCCTCTGTCCTCCCCTTCCCCTCCTGCCTTCAATCTTTCCCAGCATCAGGGTCTTTTCCAATGAATCAGTTCTTCACATCAGGTGGCCAAAGTATTGGGGTTTCTGCTTCAGCGCCAGTCCTTCCAATGAATATTCAGGACTAATTTGCATTAGGATTCACTGGTTGTATCTCCTTGCAGTCCAAGGGACTCTCAAGAGTCTTCTCCAACACCACAGTTCAAAAGCATCAGTTCTTTGGCACTCAGCTTTCTTTATAGTCCAACTCTCATATCCATACATGACTACTGGAAAAACCATAGCTTTGACTAGACAGACCTTTTTGGCAAAGTAATAATGTCTCTGCTTTTTAATATGCTGTCTATGTTGATCATAGCTTTTCTTTCAAGAAGAAAGCATCTTTTAATCTCATGGCTGCAGTCACCATCTGCAGTGATTCTGGAGCCCAAAAACATAAAGTCTGTCACTGTTTCCAGTGTTTCTCCATCTATTTGCCATGAAGTGATGGGACCAGATACTGTGATCTTAGTTTTCTGAATGTTGAGTTTTAAGCCAACTATTTTCCACTCTCCTCTTTCACTTTCATCAAGAGATACCTCATAGGAGCTATAAAACCTGGATAAATGAGATAAGAGTGCAGAGAAATCGAAGGAAAATCCCACAGTCCTTTCTGGGATCCGGAGAATGATATTCATTTTGATTAAGGAGGAAAAATGTGACTCATTGAGGAAAATATGATAATTCAGTTTCAAAATTCTATGTTGTGAAAGGAGTGTAGATAGCAAGATAGGCAAGTCTACCAGGAATTAAGTAAAAAGCCCCAATTTTTAAAAAATTTTAAAATTGTAAAAGTGTGGTAATGAAGCATTGATCTTTATCCTCATCGAAGGAACTCAAGTGGATGAATGAACAATATACTAACTCTCTTCCTGCTCCTCAGTGATGTCAATATTTTTTTTCCTTTGGGCTTTTCTATTGTTGTATCTTCTGCCTAGAATGATCTTACATGTATTTCCTTGGCTGATTTTGCTTTATTGTTCAACTAGCAACTGAAATATCATTCCTCAGAATAACCTTTCCTAATCTTAGTACTTGTTATATTTAAAGCATTGCTTTATGTGCTTTTACATATATTAACTCATTTAATCCTAATGAAATTCCCATGAGCTAGGTACTATCATAATCACATTTTTCTTAAAGAAAATGGAGGAAAAGAAAGCATAAGAAATCTGTAAAAACAACTAAAAAGCAGTCAACTTAGTAATCAGAGAAAAGTGAGATTTGAACCACGGCAGTTTGTGTCTTAGTACAGGAGCTCAACAACCAATCAATGCTGCCTATTTGTTAATCCTTACTGATAATATATTAGAATCCAAAATGCCCTGAAAACATTGTATTCATTTTTGTCCTGGTACATTTTATGCTCTTTCCAGAAAGCCTGTGTCCATAGACAAAACGTCAAAGGCCTATACTTCAACATAAGTGCGAAATGAAATAAACCTGAATCAGCAAAGCAGAGGTTGCTTTGACTGTAGATTTTTTAAGGCTTTATTAATTTAAATATTTGCATCCTTTGTACAATGTGATTTTCCAGTTGCTCCCCCACCACCACCACTAATGAGGTAGACTATATTTCCCATGCCCCTTGGTTTTGTATTAGCCCTATGATGTGCTTTGGCCAATGGGATATTGATGAGAGTAACTTGACAGAAAGCCAGAAAAGCATGTATACAACATCTCTGCTTTCACCCTGAGAAGAATTGGTTTCGGTAGTTTGCTGGTTCAGGAAATAGATCCAGCTGGGATAAGCCTACCCTCCAGCTTACCTGTGAGGTCACAAGCTAAGTAAGGATTCTGAGCATTTGTGGTTGGTACTAAGAAATGGCTGATACAGAAACTGGTACCACAAGAGGTGTATTGCCATTATAAAAACCTAAATTTATCTGGCAC
The DNA here is from genome assembly GCF_033118175.1 of Dama dama. Taxonomy (NCBI): domain Eukaryota; kingdom Metazoa; phylum Chordata; class Mammalia; order Artiodactyla; family Cervidae; genus Dama; species Dama dama. Next base: position 33,786,655 of record NC_083706.1, read on the forward strand.
TGCCTTTGCAACAAGCAGCAGGCCCCAAGGAAACAGAAGAGACTCAGAAAATGTCAAGGCAACTGTTTTAGGAGGATGAGAAATTGGAGACATGTGTTTTGTAGTGATGAAATATTTGGTAAAACTCTCATGTAAGGTTACTTAGAAGATTGAAAATAAACCTAATGAATTTTTGGAACTGCACAAGAAGAACTCCAGGGAAAATAGAATGCTGACAACTTGGGCTTTGCTTTTTTTGCTGTACAAAGTGAAAACTAAGAGATGGGCTCAAAAATAAGTTGGTAAGCAGAATTTTGATGGCATATACAATCCAGAACTTGCCAAATTAGAAAATAAAACTGTTTCTCATCTTTAACACCTCCAATCAACAAATTATTCTCAAAATAAGATACAAATTGGAAGTAAAGAGTCTTTCTTATAGTATCATGTTCATGTAGATCAATAAAATACATACACACGGCCCTGTCAGGTATTAAATTATATTATAAAACTAGAGTATTTTTACAACTTTATTGAGATATAATTGATATACAAAACTTCACATATTAAATGTGTACAATCTGATCAGTTTGGACAGATGAAAATACCCATAATATCATCTCCACAATCAAGGTGATAAGCATTCACCACTTAAATTTTTCTCTTGTGCCTTTTTCCATTTTTTTGAGGTATACCCACTTCATGAAATTCTGAGTGTTCAATATGATATTGCAAACTATAGGTGCTATGTTGCACAGCAGATCTCTAGAATCTATTTATCTCATATAACTATAACTTTATAGTAAAAAACAGAACTCAACTTTCCATTTGCCTCTCTCCCCATCCTCTGAAAACCACTTGTAAGTTTGACTATTTTAGATATCTATTATAAAGGAAATCATACAGTATGTGTCCACCTGTCACTGACTTATTCTACGTAGCATAATATCTTCCAGGTCCACCCTTGTTATCACAAATGGTATGACTTATTTCCTTTTTAAGGCTGAATAGTATTCAATTATATATGCGAAGAGTTGACTCACTGGAAAAGACCCTGATGCTGGGAGGGATTGGGGGCAGGAGGAGAAGGGGACGACAGAGGATGAGATGGCTGGATGGCATCACCGACTTGATGGGCATGAGTCTGAGTAAACTCCAGGAGTCTGTGATGGACAGGGAGGCCTGGCGTGCTGCGATTCATGGGGTCGCAAAGAGTCGGACACGACTGAGTGACTGAGCTGAACACATTTTGTATCCATTTTTCTGTCAATGGATATTTCCGTTGTTCCCATATCTGAGCTATTGAGAATGTTGTAGATATTTTTTGAAGATCTTGATTTCAATTTTCTTTGTATATACAAATAAGTGGGATTAATTCAAGTTAAATGTGTGGTATTGGTGCAAAAAATAAGTAGGGTAATGGAATATATCAGGAACAATAATGAGACATAGGTGTGGAGACTCCCAAGCAATGTCTGGGTTGTTGACAACTAGCAGTTAAAAAAAGACAGATGCTCCATCCAGCAAGGACATGGGGAAGATTGGCAAATTAAATGTGGTCACAATCTTTGGTTATTCTTGTTACTGAGACAGAAAATATTCCACTTCCTTTGAATTTGGTTTCCGCAACTTGTATGATCAATGGAAAGAAATGGCAGTATGAACAATGCACGGAGTGTGGCTGAGCTCTCCGCAGACAGCCCGCGTCTCCAGTCCCATGAGTGAGCCATCTTGGACACACAGCTCAGGGGAGTCTCCCAGGCAAGCACCACACCCGTGAGCCCAGCCAACCACAGCAGTGTGAGCGACAGTCATACATCGTAGTTTAAGCTCCTAGTTCGGGGGTCCTTGGTTACAAAGCAATATTTAACTAGAAAGAGGATGACAATGAAGGCCTGAAAATAAAGTAAACTCAGGCAGTAGTAAGTGCTGTAAAGAAGAGAAAACAAGTGAGTCTGGGATATGCATTGATTGATTTAATCTTCACAACAATATCATTTTAGAGTTAGTAAATCCAGAATGAAAAATTTATTTTGAACACCCTTGGCTGCAATTAAATTAGTTTGAATGGCTTATAAATATACAATTTGAGAATAAGTGATTAACTGGAAACCAATGCTGTAAATCTTCATGTATCAAAAGAAATAGCATAAGAAACAATCAAATGTAAAACATCCTCTATTAAAAAGAAAAAGAATAGGCAAAAGTAATACAGAAAATGCTAAAATATATGAAGAGTATATAAAAAAATATCAGATTATTTAACATGTGAGAAACTTCTAAAAATCAAGAAAAGGGGAGTAGATGTCTTAATTTAAAAATGTACAATATAAAACCATTGAACAAATAAATCTGTAAAAGAGATACAAATGTTAGTGAAAAATATAAAAACACTCAACTTCGTATTGGTAAAATGCAAATAAAATTATTGATGTACTTTAAACCTCTTGCCCTTAAGAAATGAATGTTATAAAATTAGACTATCTATTGGTGTCAAAAAATGAATACCTGCTATCCTGTTGCTCAGCCACAATACTTTTTTGAGTGTACTATGGGATTATCACAAAACTGAACAGTATTCAAACACCTTAACACCTTAAATAAATATATTAAAGGAAATTATTGGTAATATGTGAACAAATAAATCCATTAAATATTAATCACTATTAACATAATTCAAAAATATGAATAACATATAATGAAGGATATTTAATAAGTAACAATATTTATATACCAATATCATGATAACATATACCTATTGTGTCAGTATACAGTTGATACATGTTTTTTAAATAATTTTTCAAATGGTTTCGAAATATTGCATCATGAAAAATTCAAATAATAGAGAGATGGAATAGCTGCATTTTGTAATTAGATATAGAGTAAGAGGTAGATAGAGAAATTGAAATCAAGATAGAGATGAATAAAGATGTAACAGAAATCCTGATTTAGTAAAAAGTAATGAGATAACCCTCACTAATATGTGAAATGAAATCTAACAAGTAGTAAGCTTAGGTGGAATGTTTATAACCAACTTTACTGAGTTACAATTTACACAAAATAAAATATACTCATTGTAAGTGTTCAGTTCAGTTCAGTTCAGTCGCTCAGTCATGTCCGACTCTTTGCGACCCTATGAATCACAGCACACCAGGCCTCCCTGTCCATCACCAACTCCCGGAGTTTACTCAGACTCATGTGGTTGGATAAATTTTACGGAGATACACCCATGTAATCACCCTTATATTCAAGATATGGGAATATTCCCATTACTCCTTGAAGTCCCCTCCTGATGCTTTATATATTTTTCTGATACTTTTAAACAACTTAATTGATGGGTAACCACAAACAGTAATATGCAATGATTCACGACATAAGACAACTTTAAGATCTACTATTTTTATCCATTATAAAGAAATCTATTATTTTTCAATTTGTTGTCAACAAATTTTTTGTGGAAAGAAACTTTGAAACCTTATGAAATACTGTTACTCATCAAACTTTCACAAACTAATCTTAGCATCATTGTTCTTTGTTTGTTTTGCTTAGATTATTAATATGATACCTGCAAAGTTTTGATTTTCTAACTTCATTCTTTATTGTATATTTATAATTATAATTCTTATTTCAGGACAGATTTCACTGTATATTTATATATCTATCTATTATCAGCATTGTTACAAAAATACACACATACAAATGACAGAAAGAATCCTTGTTACTGCCTGAATTTCCATCTTAATGGAAATTAAATACTAATTTGGGCTTTTAGTTCATCAGTTCATTTCAGTTGCTCAGTTGTGTCCGACTCTTTGCAACCCCATGGGCTGCAGCATGCCAGGCTTCCCTGTTCATCATCAACTCCTAGAGCCTACTCAAACTCATGTCCATAGAGTTGGCGATGCCATCCAACCATCTCATCCTCTGTCGTCACCTTCTCCTCCTGCCTTCAAACTTCCCCAGCATCAGGGTCTTTTCCAATGAGTCAGCTCTTTGCATCAGGTGGCCAAAATATTGGAGTTTCAGCTTCAGCATCAGTCCTTTCAATGAATATTCAGGACTGATTTCCTGTAGGATTGACTGGTAAAGTTCTGTATTTCTTTAAAATTTCACTAAAATTAACTGTGAAGTTTATAGTTATATTTTATTAAATTATTTAATGCTTTATCTCTTTAGTAATAAATTGATGATGAGTTAATAAAGCAATGGTCCAATGCACAGTGAAAAGCTTAGATATAAAAAGTTAATTCCTATAAGGATTTAATTCCAGTATGTAAGAGATCAGGTAATATTTCCTCACTTATAAAGTGAGAGATGATAACAATATCTATTTTATAGGATTGTTGTGAAGATTAAGTGAAAGAATTAAAGGAGGAAAAGAAATAAAGTATAGGGTACAGTTCTTAACCTATAATGAATCATTTGAAAGTTGTCCTTATTATTAGCTAGTATCACTATAACCTTAACACTAAAATATTCCTTATTAGTAAAACAGACATTTCTCCAAAGAAGACATACAGATGGTTGACAAACACATGAAAAGATGCTCAACATCACTCATTATCAGAGAAATGCAAATCAAAACCACAATGAGGTACCATTACACGCCAGTTAGGATGGCTGCTATCCAAAAGTCTACAAGCAATAAATGCTTGGAGAAGGTGTGGAGAAAAGGGAACCCTCTTACACTGTTGGTGGGAATGCAAACTAGTACAGCTGCTATGGAGAACAGTGTGGAGATTTCTTAAAAAACTGAAAACAGAACTGCCATATGATGCAGCAATCCCACTTCTGGGCATACACACTGAGGAAACCAGATCTGAAAGAGACAGGTGCACCCCAATGTTCATCGCAGCACTGTTTATAATAGCCAGGACATGGAAGCAACCTAGATGCCCATCAGCAGACGAATGGATAAGGAAGCTGTGGTACATATACACCATGGAATATTACTCAGCCTTTAAATAGAATTCATTTGAATCAGTTCTAATGAGATGGATGAAACTGGAGCCCATTATACAGAGGGAAGTAAGCCAGAAAGATAAACACCAATACAGTATAGTAACACATACATATGGAATTTAGAAAGACGGTAACAATAACCCTATATGCAAAACAGAAAAAGAGACACAGATGTACAGAACAGACTTTTGGACTCTGTGGGAGAAGGTGAGGGTGGGATGTTTCGAGAGAACAGCATCGAAACATGTATATTATCAAGGGTGAAACAGATCACCAGCCCAGGCTGGATGCATGAGACAGGTGCTCAGGCCTGGTGCACTGGGAAGACCCAGAGGGATCGGGTAGAGAGGGATGTGGGAGGGGGATAGGGATGGGGAATACATGTAAATCCATGGCTGATTCATGTCAATGTATGACAAAAACCACTACAATATTGTAAAGTAATTAGCCTCCAACTAATAAAAATAAATGGAAAAAAAAATTTTAAAAACAGTAAAAAATTGTAACAGAGTAAACGAATATGAAGTATAGTGAAAATATCTTGAAATTTAAAGTCCATCATTTTGTATTTGAGTCCTAGCTGCGTTACTTAAAAGGGATGTTCTGTGCTTGCTGTGACCACACATGAAATTATTTAACTGTTCTGCACTGTTCTGTCCCTTTAACTGTATAACGAAGATGGAGATGATGACTATAATGTTTTTGCCTTAAGTACTTGAGTACTCTTAAGAATTCACACACTTGAAATTTGTAGTATAAAGTTTTCCAAAATTAGAATGATGTAGCACACACTAATATGCTATATGTAGACTGAGCGAATGTTAACAACTTGACTGATCTGTTTAAGCTTTTTTTTTAGCGTTGTTATAGACAGAACAGTTATAGCTATAACAGTTCTGTTATAGCAGAACTTTAAGATTAACATATATCTTCCTTATCCATTTGTTGCATAAATGTATGTCATGTTGTATAGTATTAAAGATACATATGTGACATAATTGTATTTAATACATCACTTACCAAACAATGTTATCTAGATTCACAGATACTGATAAACCTAGTTCACTGATTTTAACCTCTATGAATTTTTCATTAGTTTTATTGGAGTATAGTTGCTTTACAATGTTGCATTAGTTTCTGCTATACTAACATAGCAAAGTGAATCAGCTTTATGTTTACATATATCCCCTTTTCGGATTTCCTTTGAATTTACATTACCACAGATCATAGAGTAGAGTTCCCTGTGCTATACAGTATGTTCTCTTCGGTTATCTATTTTAGATATAGTATCAGTCACCAACGTATGGACATGAACTTGGGCAAACTCTGGGATGCAGTGGGGGATGGGCAGGCCTGATGTGCTCCAGTCTATAGGGTTGAAAGGAGTTGGACACGACTGGGAGGCTGGACAGCAACATCAGGAGTGCATATGTGTCAGTCCCAACCTCCCAATTCACCCTACCGATCCCCTTTCCCCCTCAGTGTCCATACATTTGTTCTCTACATTCATGTCTCCATTTCTGCTTTGCAAATAAGATCATCTATACCATTTTTCTAGATTCCACATATCTGTGTTAATGTGTATTTGTTTTTCTCTTTCTGACTTACTTCACTCTGTATGACAGTCCTTACGTCCATCCACGTCTACGTAGATGGCACAATTTCATTCCTTCTTATGCTGAGTGATATTCCACTAAATTTCTGTACCACATCTTCTTTACCCACTACTCTGCTGATGGACATTTAGGTTGCTTCCATGTCTTGGCTATTTTAAATAGTGCTGTGATGAGTATCGGGGTATATGTGTCTTCTCAAGTTATGGTTTTCTAGGGGCACAAGCCGAGTAGTAGGATTGCTAGGTCTATGGTAGTTCCGTGTTTAGTTCTTAAGGATCCTCTGTACTATCCCCCACACTGGCTGCACCAGTTTACATTCCCCCCAATAGTGTAAGATGTTTCCCTTTTCTCCACACTGTCTCCAGCATTTATTGTTTGTAGATTTTGTGATGATTTCCATTCTTACTGGTGTGAGGTGATACCTCACTGTAGTTTTGATGTGCATTTCTCTGATAATTAGTGATGATGAGCATTTTTCAGGTGTCTGTTGGTCATCTGTATGTCTTCTTTGCAGAAGTATCTATTTAGAACTTCTTGCACCCGTTTTTTGATTGGATTGCTTGTTTGTTTGTTTTGACATAGAGCTGCATGAACTGCTTGTATATTTTGGGGATTACTCCCTTGTCAGTGTATTTATTTGCAACTATTTTATCCCATTCTGAGGGTTGTCTTTTCATATTCTTTATGGTTTCCTTTACAGTGCAAAAAGCTCTTAAGTTTAATCAGGTCCCATTTATTTATTTTTGTTCTTATTTTCATTATTCTAGGACATGGATCAAAAAGATCTTGCTGAGACTTATGTTAAAGACTGTTCTGCCTATGTTTTCCTCTGAGAGTTTTATAGTGTCTGGTCTTATATTTGGGTCTTTAATCCATTTTGAGTTTATTTTTATATATGATGTTAGGGAGTATTCTAAGTTCATTCTTTTACATGTAGCTATCCAGTTGTCCCAGCACCACATACTGAAGAGATTGTCTTTTCTCCATTGTATATTCTGGCCTCTTTTGTCATAGATTAGGTGACCATAGGTGCATGGGTTTATATCTGGCTTTCTATATTGTTCTATTAATCTATATTTCTGTTTTTGTACCAGTAATATATTGTCTTATTTACTATAGCTTTGAAGTACAGTCTGAAGTCAGGGAACATGATTCCTCCAGATCATTTTTCTTTCTCAAGATTGCTTTGGTTATTTAGGGTGTTTTGTGTTTCCACAAAAATTACAAATATTTTTTTTCGAATTCTATGAAAAACGCCATTGGTAACTTGATAGAGATTGCCCTGAATCTGTAGATTGCTTTGGGTAGTCTAGTCATTTTCACAATATTGATTCTTCCAAATCCAAGGATATGGTGTATCTCTCCATCTGTTTGTGTAGTCTTTAATTTCTTTCATCAGCATCATATAGCTTATAGTTTTCTGTGTATAAGTCTTTTACCTCTTAAGGTAAGTTTATTCCTAGGTATTTTATTCTTTTTGCTGCAATGGCAAATGAGATTGTTTCCTTAATTTTTCTTCCTGACTTTTCATTGTTAGTATGTAAGAATGCAAGGGATTCTGTGTATTAATTTTGTATCCTGAAACTTTACTAAGTTCATTGATGAGCTCGAGTAGTTTTCTGATGGTGTCTTTAGGGTGTCCTCTGTATAGTATCAAGTCATCTTCAAACAGTGACAGTTTTGCTTCTTCTTTTCCAATTTGGACCCCTTTTATTTCATGTAATTGATTTGCATTTCGACTTAGAGAATTTCCTTCCAATTCCTAAATTCTAATGTGTGTACATGTGTGACAGAGTATGTGATAATTCCACTAAATACTACACAGCTTTTATGCTTAAATAAAACAAAAGCAAAAATAAGGTTGAGAAACTCTAGGCTTTGGATCATAATTCTTTGTAAAGTTGGAAGAATTTTGCTGGAGGCAGAAAATCATGAAAAGAGTTATAGCCATGTCAGATATGAAGACATGTTGCTTATACGTGGAAAAATTGTCTAAGTCAAATAAAACTTGTGAAACACTTTATATAGACTATAATATTTCTAACATTTTATGAGGATTCTTAGGTTAGCTTTCATTCTGTTTTTATCATCTCCAGATCATATTGTAACCCTCATTCTCACCCTCTAAAAGTGAAGTAAATCTGTTTTCTGAAGAAAATCTTGAACTCATAAGAATTTGAAAAGTATGTTACTACACAGAGGTAAACACTTTACTATATATATTTGCTATAGACAAGGTGTGCTTGTTTGTGTGTAGAGGAGCAATTTAGTGACTATGTTTAAAAGACATGTTTGGAACAATTGGGAATTTTGATATGGACTACAGCATATAAGGGGCTTCCCCAGTAGCTCAGCGGTAAAGAATCTGACTGCTATGCAGAAGAAACAAGAGACTCAGGTTAGATTCGTGGGTTGGGAAATTCCCTGGAGGAAGGCATGGCAACCCACTCCAGTATTCTTTCCTGGAGAGTCCCCTGGACAGAGAAGCCTGGTAGGCTGCAGTTAACAGGGTCACACAGAGTCAGACACAACTGAAGCCACTTAGCATGCATGCACCCATAGCATACTGGATAACAATAAAGCACCAACGTTACATTTCTTGAATAATGTGATAATTATGGCTCAGTAGTAAAATGTATTTTTAGGGGGATGTATGCTGACATATTTAGGGCTAAAGTGTCATGATATTTATAAATTACTTTTAAACATGAGTGTGTATGTGTGTGAGTGTGTAGAAAGAGAGAAGGGGAATGACAAATTGTTAACAATTAGTGTATTTATGTAAAGAATATATAAATGCTCTTTTCATTCATTAGAAATATTCTAAGAAATATAGGCATCTTAAAGTGGACATATTTTTAGTCTTCCTATATCTCAATAAATAATTTAATCTTTCACTCATCAAATTCAGAAACACTGCTTTCTCTTTCCAAGCACATATTTAATTTCCAATTACTGCTGATTTTCTCCTGAATATATTCAAATATGTCTGCCCCTTTCCAAACCTATAACATTTTTATATTAACATAATTTTTGACATTTTGCAAACTATGATCAACAGTCCTCATAAAACCAAGAATAAGCCTGCCAAACATAATGATGTCATCACCGCTTAAATGCTTCCTGTGACTTCCTACTGTACTCAGTACAAATCCTATAAGGCTAATTTCAAGACCTGTGGTCTTTACCTTACTTTTGAACTTCAGCTGAATGTTGGCTCTTGATGGCTGCTCAAGCACTTTTATTATCACTGACCTTATTTTCCTGGCATCTTCACCAGCAAATTTTTTCCCTTTCTCAGGTCTCATGTGAGATATCACTTTCTTCAAACTTTTTTCTATGAGCCCCAAGATTGTACTGTCTATTCCTATATACATTTCCAAAAGCTCCTGTACATACTCATCAACCAAAATTCTAATTGCCAGCTACGCTTTATGTCCTTCAGCTGATATTATATTTTTCCTAACTTCATACATCGGCAGTTGATAGAGTGCCTAAAACATAGCACACACAATATTACCCAGTTGTCAAATGACTACTGTGTGGGCTATACAGTGAAACTGATTTGTAATTGAGTGTTTATTAATTCATTCACAGTGTTAAAATAGGACTGCAAGAAGCTAAGAGAATGCTAAGAGAATGGCAGAAAAGTGTAAGTATTCAGTAATTTCTAATAAAAAGAAAAAGGTATTTAGTTTATTTGGATCTCTGATATAATTGGTTTATTTCTTAATCACTGGAAGAGGCTCTTACTAGATGAGAGGAAATTGGGTTAAAAACATGAATATAATCTAATGAGACAGAATCTATAGGAATAAAAGGCACATTAGTGGTTGCCTGACTCACTTGAAAAGACCCTGATGCTGGGAAAGATTGAAGACGGGAGGAGAAGGGGATGATAGAGGATGAGATGGTTGCATCACTGACTCAATGGACATGAGTTTGAGTAAACTCTGGGAGTTGGTGATGGACAGGGAGGCCTGGTGTGCTGCAGTCCATGGAGTCACAAAGAGTCGGACATGACTTAGCAACTGAACTGAACTGCTAGTGTTTGCCTGGGCTAGGAGTAGGGGTGAGGGTGGAATTGACTAAGATGAGCACAGGGGTAATAGAAATATTCTATTTCTTAACTGTGTGATTCTTATATGGGTGTATAAATTTGTCAAAACTCATCAAATGTATACTCAAAAGTTGCACATTAAAAAAAAAAGTTGCACATTATACTTCAATTAAGTTAGTTTTTTTTAATGCCTCAGTAATTTAAATAGCTTCTCAATAACATTTCCAGCAGAGAAAGTATTGCTACTGGAGGAAAATTGTATGAGATAATATTACTTAAAATTCCTAAATAGTAGTAATAATGCTGAAATCAGTTAAAATAGCCTTTTTATGGTGGTTTCTATATAAAAGGAAATTAATGAGTCCCACACTAATTTTATTCAGTGATTAAATCACAAAACTACTGATCTTTCCCTTGTTTATTCATAGACCATCAGGTAATTAGGACTGTCTCTCTTATATCATCTGCCAGCTGTGAGGAGAATGAGAACAATAGTTATTCAGTTCAGCGGGATCATTATCATTCATATAAGAAAACAGGACCTTTGCAACTGTTAAAAACAGAGCTTAGATGTTTCGTCTCCCTTTTCTCTGTAGTTATTGAATAAAAAGCCATGAACCAATTGGAGCCTTAGATGTCTATGTGCATATGCAATTAATTAAATCTAATTTATTTAATAGAAACCACCTAATATTGTTGGGCTTCCCTGGTGACTCAAGGGTAAAGGATCTGCCTGCCAATCCAGGAAATGTGGGTTCGATTCCTGAGTCAGAAAGATGCCCTGAAGAACAAAATGGCAACCCACTCCAGTATTCTTGCCTGGGAAACCCCATGGATAGAGGAGCCTGACAGGTTACAGTCCATGGAGCCGCAAGAAGAGTCAGACACGACTTACCAGCTAAACAAAAACAATAGCCTAATATTATTGTAGCACTGAAGGTTAATTTAAGAAATAGAAAAGGACTCAAGGAAGCATGAGTTCTTATACTTAGATACCTTACAGAAATACTTTTCTTAATATACATCAATCTTCATCTAGGGAATTCATATCAATTGTCTAACAAATACCATGTTAAGGCAAACTGCAGAGAGCAAAGGGAGTTTTCCTAATCCATTTGGGCTGCTGTAATGAAATACCACAGACTGTGTGGCTTCAAACAACAGAAATGTATTGCTCACTGTCTGGGGGCTAGAAGTCTGAGCGCAGGTTGGTAGGTCTGAGAGCAGGATGCCAGCATGATGGAGTCCTGGTGAAAGCCCTCTTCCGGGTTGCAGACTGCAGACCTCTCACTAGTCCTCACATCACAGAAGGGGCCAGTAATCTCTCTGCTGTCTCTTTCATAAAGCACTAATCTCACTGATGGGATTTCCTGGTGGCTCAGATGGATCTGCCTGCAATGCGGGAGATGTGGGTTTGATCCGTGGGTTGGGAAGATCCCCTGGAGAAGGAAATGGCAACCCACTCCAGTACTCTTGCCTAGAAAATCCTATGGATGGAGGAGCCTGGTGGGCTACAGTCCAAGGAGTCGCAAAGAGACACAACTGAGCGATTTCACTTTCACTTTCACTTTCAATCTCACTGATGAGGATTCTCCCTCATGATTCAAACACTCCCTGAAGGCCCAACCTCCTAATACCATCACCTTTGAAGGTCAGGATTTTAACATATGAATTTGGGGAGGACACACACATTCAGACAATAGCAAGAATCAACCACAGTTGGGGACGTCTTGTATTAGAAATATTCTTACCTCAACATTGAAAGTGAAAGTATTAGTCACTCAGTTATGTCCGGGTCTTTGCGAGTCCATGGACTGTAGCCCACCAGGCTCCTCTGTCCATGGAATTCTCCAGGCAAGAATACTGGAGTAGGTTGCCATTCCCTTCTCCAGGGGGTCTTCCCAACCTGGGAATCAAACCCAGGTCTCCTGCATTTTGCAAGCAAGCTCTACCGTCTGAGCCACCAGGGATTTTTATCTCAACATTAACTCCATTGAAAACACAGTCACACACACACACACACAATAACAAACTCACTGAGAAATATTAATGGAAAATAAAGAGAAAATTAATGAGGCTAATAAATCATGACATAATAATAGAAAATGATGTGAAATTGACCAAACCATCTTTTTTTTAATTCAAAGTATAACTTAGATAGATAGACAGTGATAATGAAGTCGCTCAGTCGTGTCCAACTCTTTGTGAACACATGGACACCAGGCTTCTCTGTCCATGGGATTTTCTAGGCAAGAGTACTGGGATGGGTTGCCATTTCCTTCTCCAAGGGTATAACTTAGGTAAAATAAAATATAAAGATCTTAGGGTTCTAGCTACTCTTTTAATACCTGAATAAGCATATATCTTCTACCCAAAAGATAATAAAGCACATTGCCATCATCTCAGAAAATTATTTTGTGCCAATTTCCAGTAAATTCTTTTCTCAAAGGTGAGACTCAAAGGTGATATTTTCTGATTAATATCACCATAGATTAGCTTTCCCTACTATTTAGCATTCATATAAATGCAATTGCATGGCAAGTGTTTCTTGTGTCTGACTTCTTTCATCCAACTAACTGAGTTTGAGATTTACGATATGTTATATTTGTACTAGTAATAGGCCTAATGTTTATAACATTCTTTTACCTTTTTAATGTTTATAGAGATTTTGATAATGATATTTGTATTATTTTACTCTTGCCATCAACTGTCTTACCATAGGCTTACTAATTTTATTAATCTTAACAATAACAGTATTTATCTTGATTTTTAAAAATCCTTCTTCATTTTTATGTCACTGACTTTTATCTCTATTTTTATAATGACTTCTCTTTAGATTTAAGTTGCTTTTATATGCCTAGCTTCTTATTTTGGAAAGTTAGGTAATTATTTCTTTTCTAATATATGGCACTATTATGAGAAGTTAGTTATTAATACTGTAAATTTTCATTAATGACTGCTTAACTTCAACCCACACACACAAAAAAAAAAAGAGTTCTGTTTCCCTTATCAATTAGTTCAAAATATTTTCTGAAGCCCCTCATGGTTTTTTTGTCATGATTTGTTACAAGTGTGTTTTAAAATTGTCACACATTTATTTATTTTATCAATACTTTATTGCAAGTGACTTCTAACTCAATACCATCATCACTATAGAATGTAATTTATGTTTTCAGTTCTTTGATATAGATCAAGCCTTTTCTCATAGTCAAGTCTTTTGATGATTTTGGTAAATATTCCCAAGTGTAATTAGAAAGAATATGTATTTCACATTTGGACACAGCACTCTATACATATCATTAGATTAAGTAGGTGAATAATATTGTTCAAGTGATCTATATTATTACTGAGTTTGTGTCTATTTGTTTCATAAAATATCAGATACTAGAATATTCAGATATGATTCCATATTTCCCTTTTTTTGCAAATGTTTAACTCACGTGTTTTAAATCTGTAAAAAGGTGATAACATCATATGTGTTATGTTTTCTTAATAAATTGTCTGATATTTAATATATGAAATATTCTCATTTACCTTCTATAATATTCTGACTTAAAATTTATGTTATATTAATACAGCTTCACCGTATTTTTTATGTTCACTTTGTCTTGCCTACTTGTTCCATGGTCTTATTTTTATGTGTCATACACACACACATACACAGGAGTAAATGATATTACAGGCAAAGCCTTGACCAGTAACCATATAGTCAATAAACTCACTAGATTTGTTTGACCTAAAATGAATTAGCTTGTATCAAGTACATTATAGAGATACTAATCTTTAGCCCAATGAAATTTAAGTCTTATAATTTCAGAGAGAAACAGAAAAAAAAAATGCAGGATATGAGTTGCCCTCCAATGCATCACTCAAATCCTTTAATTGCCACTCTGGAGGCTGAAAATCTGCAACATGACTTCTTACACTTCTTCTGAGATTTTACTCCATGGATGTGAACAAACTCTGGGTGCATCTGTTTCTATATTTTATATTAAAAAAAAACAGTATACAAGAAGGTGGAGATGTAGTATATCAAATTCTGATTTGTTAGCGATTTCCTACTGTTGAAAATTAAACTGGACCAGAATTGAAAGGTGATCATGATCCCCGTATTTTATTACTTTGTGCAATGCTGATGTGTAAGTGGTGGTCAGTTAATATTACATTTGTCCTTTGATACGCAGGAAAGGGAAATTTGGATGCTGAGCAAGCCAGTCAGAAGGCCGGTGTCCCAGTTTAAAGTCAGAGGAATGTTGGGTCAAACTATAAAAATAGAAAATGCCTTAGGACAATAATGAAAGCAACAACATCATCTCTCAAGGTGACCAGGATCTATGTTTCTAAATACAAGATCCTAAGAGAGAAGAATGATGCTTAATGAACTATGTGGATGAGGAATTTATCTCTCATGCTCATGAGTCATTCAGTTCCTTTTTCAATTTCAAAGGGAACAACTTCAGTTAACCTTTACTGGCAATACAAGGTTATCATTAATAAATAGCCACAGTGTAATAGTTATTATAATTTAGAATAACAGTGATTGAAATAAAGTGTTTTGTAGTCATTGGTGGAAAATATATTCATTCAAAATTATAGACAATATTAGAAGTTATATTTTCATCTTCATTTCTCTTCCCACACACTATAAAGGACCCCAAGTTCTCTCCTTCTTTACTTTTTTTTTTGTTTATTGTGCTCTAAATAATATTAATCCTATTAATATATCAACAGAGCCTAGTAGTGAAGTGTTTTTAAAAGATCACTCATGAACACAGTAAAAAAAAAAAAAAAAGCAGCAGCAGCTCAGACATGCAAAGAATTGTAAAAAGAGTGACTCTCACCCTTACAAGAAGAAGAAAATTAATGATAATTTTCAAACTCAACAGTGAACTGAGGTTTCAGGACAATCAGATAATCATAAATTTGAGAAAGAGAGCTGCCTAAGGGAGAAAGGGATCCTGAACACTTGCTTAAATTGAGGCAGCCATCACTGAGTTTCATATAAGCCAATATGAAGCTATAAGATAAGCTATAGCTGAATCTTCTGAATTAATAAGCCCTGAATGTAAAGAAAGAATTGTGGAGAGCTTTCCTGTGGTACTAATTGGGAGAGCAAAACAGAGCAGCAGTCTGTAACAATATCAAAACAAAGCTGTCTTCCCTATTTTGCCTTGGACCACACACCTTCACCTGCTGGAATCAGAAAAGGAAAGTGAAAAAAAAAGTCACTAACCAGGGGAGGGGCAGGAGGATTTACTCCACCCAGCACTGTGGCTGGAGGAGGGACATGTGTTGAGTGTGCCCTGACCCAGAGATACAGCACCTGACTAAGACTGATGTTTAATTAGAAGTGCAAGCTCTTCCCCAGCCTCTATGATCAAGCAAGCATGAACTGAGTAAAAATAATAACAGTACAGTTAGGAGAGATGAAAGACATATTATCTCTAGAGACCAGCATAAAGGAAAGATTTAAACCCAGGTAGAAAGCAGACATTAAGAAACTGACCTCTGAAAAACCAGGTCCTTCCTTAATCATAAGGTATTGGAAAAGGGGTTTGAATCCTATAATGCACTGAGGATATTCATAGCAACAGCATATCTCAATTGAGCCCATCTACTAAGGACCCGATGAAAGAAATGAAACATTCACCTCTGAGCATTAAAAAAAAAAAAAAAAAACTTAACATCATCATCTACTTTCTTATATAATATCTCTAGCTTTCATTAAAAGTTACGAGGCATAAAATCTATAAGGAAAAGCATACTTTGAAGCCATAAAGCATTCACCAGGACCAAACTCTGATATGATATACACAGTAGAAACAATCAGAAAAGTAATTTAAAATAACTTTGTGAACTTGGATTAGCTTTAAATATACATTAAAAACTCTAGGACAACGACTTAAAAAGGTAAAAAATATAAAATATAACAATGCAAATATGTTAAGAAAGGAGAGTAATGGAATCATGAGTGGTAGAAAAGAAATGAAGACAAAAACAGGAAAAAAAAACATACAACAAATAGAAAACAGTAACAAATATGGAGGCTATTAATCCAACTATACTAATAAATACTTTGAACATCAATGGCTTATATACACCAGTTAAAGGAGATTATAAGAATGGATTAAAAAACACAACCTAACTATATATGTTGTCTACAAAATCCCATTTTTTTTTTAATTTTTTTTATTAGTTGGAGGCTAATTACTTCACAACATTTCAGTGGGTTTTGTCATACATTGATATGAATCAGCCATGGATTTACACGTCTTCCCCATCCCAATCCCCGCTCCCACCTCCCTCTCCACCCGATTCCTCTCGAAACATCCCACCCTCGCCTTCTCCCAGAGAGTTCAAAAGTCTGTTCTGTATTTCTGTGTCTCTTTTTCTGTTTTGCATATAGGGTTATCGTTACCATCTTTCTAAATTCCATATATATGTGTTAGTATGCTGTAATATTCTTTATCTTTCTGGCTTACTTCACTCTGTATAAGGGGCTCCAGCTTCATCCATCTCATTAGGACTGGTTCAAATGAATTCTTTTTAATGGCTGAGTAATATTCCATGGTGTATATGTACCACAGCTTCCTTATCCATTCATCTGCTGATGGGCATCTAGGTTGCTTCCATGTCCTGGCTATTATAAACAATGCTGCGATGAACATTGGGGTGCACGTGTCTCTTTCAGATCTGGTTTCCTCAGTGTGTATGCCCAGAAGTGGTATTGCTGGGTCATATGGCAGTTCTATTTCCAGTTTTTTAAGAAATCTCCACACTGTTTTCCATAGCGGCTGTACTAGTTTGCATTCTTCACGATCCAGATAATCACGATGGTGTGATCACCAACCTATAGCCAGACATCCTGGAATGAGAAGTCAAGTAGGCCTTAGGAAGCGTCACTACGAACAAAGCTAGTGGAGGTGATGGAATTCCAGCTCGGCTATTTCAAATCCTAAAAGATGATGCTGTGAAAGTGCTGCACTCAATATGCAAGCTAATTTGGAAAACTCAGCAGTGGCCACAGGACTGGAAAAGGTCAGTTTTCATTCCAATTCCAAAGAAAGGCAATGCCAAAGAATGTTCAAATTCATCTCACACACTAGTAAAGCAATGCTCAAAATTCTCCAAGCCAGGCTTCAACAGTACATGAACCATGAACTTCCAGATGCTCAAGAAGATTTACAAAAGGCAGAGGAATGAGATCAAATTGCCAACACCCACTGGATCATCGAGAAAGCAAGAGAGTTCTAGAAAAATATCTACTTATGCTTTATTGACTATGCCAAACCTTTGACTGTGTGGACCATGATAAACTCTGGAAAATTCTTAAACAGATGGGGATACCAAACTACCTGACCTGCCTCTTGAGAAATCTGTATGCAGGTCAGGAAGCAATAGTTAGAACTAGACATGGAACAACAGACTGGTTCCAAATATGGAAAGGAGTACGTCAAGGCTGTATATTGTCACCCTGCTTATTTAACTTATATGCAGAGTACATCATGAGAAACACTGGGCTGGATGAAGCACAAGCTAGAATCAAGATTGCTGGGATAAATATCAATAGCCTCAGATATGCAGATAACACCACACTTATGGCAGAAAGCAGGAAGAACTAAAGAGCCTCTTGATGAAAGTGAAGAGTGAAAAAGTTGGCTTAAAACTCAACATTAAGAAAACTAAGATAAAAAAAAAAAAAGAAAACTAAGATCATGGTATCTGGTCCCATCACTTCATGGCAAATAGATGGGGAAACAGTGGAAACAGTGATAGACTTTATTTTTGGGGCGACAAAATCACTGCAGATGGTGGCTGCACCCATGAAATTAAAAGACACTTGCTCCTTGGAAGAAAAGTTATGACCAACCTAGACAGCATATTAAAAAGCACAGACATTACTTTGCCAAGAAAGGTCCATCTAGTCAAAGCTATGGCTTTTCCAGTATCCATGTATGGATGTGAAAGTTGGACTGTAAAGAAGGCTGAGTGCTGAAGAATCGATGAACTGTAGTGAGAAGATTCTTGAGAGTCCCTTGGACTGCAAGGAGACCCAACCAGTCCATCCTAAAGGAGATCAGTCCTGAATATTCATTCAAAGGACCTATGCTGAAGCAGAAACTCCAATACTTTGGCCCCCTGATGGGAAGAACTGACTGTTTTGAAAATTCCCCGATCCTGGGAAAGACTGAAGGCAGGAGGAGAGGGGATAACAGAGGATGAGGTGGTTGGATGGCATCACCGACTCAATGGACCTGAGTCTGAGTGAACTCCGGGAGCTGGTGATGGACGGTGCAGCCTGGTGTGCTGCATCCATGGGGTTGCAAAGAGTCGGACACGACTGAGGAACTGAACTGAGCTGAACTGAAGAATAAGGAGAAAGAATTCAGCTAGTTCTGTCTTAGATATTTTGTTTCTCTCTTTTTAATGTTCGTTTTCATTTAAATATTTGTGCAAAATCCAAATAGCTCTTCTAAAATTCATGCTACTTCCATCATCTTTGACATTTTTGGGTCTATTTCTATTGATTTTTTTTAAAAATGTCTGGTTATTGAGTCACATTTTCCTGCTTCTTGCTGTGTTTAGGTTTTTGAATTGGATGCTGAACTTTGTGAGAATTGCATTAGTGAGTGTGTTTTTTGAAATGTGTTTCTATTAGGAATGGTAAGTGTTGTTTTGGCAGACAGTTACCAGCAGTTTAGTTTGATTCTTTTCAGGTATACACTTTTTTTCTTTTTTCTCTTCCAATATACTGATACAGAATTGACATGCGCGTGCTAAGTAGTTTCCATCATGTCCAATTCTGTGTGACCCTATGGACCATGTCCCACCAGGCTGTTCTGTCCATGGGATTCTCCAGGCAAGATAGTGGAGTGAGTTGCCATATCCTCGTCCAGGGGATCTTCTGCCTCAGGGATCAAAGCCACAACTCTTATATCTCCTGCATTGGGAGATAGGTTCTTTACCACTAGTGCCACCTGGAAAGCCAGAATTGACATGTAGCACTGTATTATAGACTTCCCTGGTAGCTGAGACGGTAAAGCGTCTGCCTACGATGCGGGAGACCCGGCCTCAATCCCTGGGTTGGGAAGAGCTCCTGGAGAAGGAAATGGCAACCCACTCCAGTACTCTTGCCTGGAAAATCCCATGGACGGAGGAGGCTGGTAGGTTGCAGTCCATGGGGTCACAAAGAGTTGGATATGACTGAGGGACTTCACTTCTATTTTCACTGTATTGTAAGTATACTGTTGAACTTAGACATCAAGAAATGATTATCACAATAAATAAGATGAAATATCCACCATCTCATATGATAAAAAATTAAATAACAGGAAACATGTTCTTTCTTACGATGAATACTCTTAGGATTTACTCTCTTAACAACTTCCATATATAATATGTGTGCATGGATGCTAAGTTGCTTCAGTCATGTCTGACTCTTTGCAACCCTACGGACGATAGCCTGCCAGGTTCCTCTGTCCCTGGTATTTTCCAGGCCAGAATACTGGAGTGGGTTGTGATAACCTCCATCAGGGGATTTTTCCAACCCAGGGAACGAACCTTTCTCTCCTGCATTGATAGGCAGGTACTTTATCATCAGTGCCACCCAGGAAGACTCCATATATGTTGCTGTTGTTGTTCAGTCATGTCCAGTTTTTGCAACCCCATGGACTGCAGCACACCAGCTTTCCCCATCCTGCACCATCTCCCTGAGTTTGGTCAGACACATGTCCATTGAGTCAGTGATGCCATTCAAACATCGTATCCTTTGTCATCGTCTTCTCCTCTTTCCCTCAATCTTTCCCAGCATCAGGGTCTTTTCCAATGAGTTGGCTCTTTGCATCAGGTGGCCAAAGTAGTGCAGCTTCAGCTTCAGCATCAGTCCTTCCAATGAATGTTCAAGACTAATTACCTTTAGGATTGACTGGTTTGATCTCTTTGCAGCCCAAGGGACTCTCAAGAGTCTTCTCCAGCATCACAGTTCAAAGGCATCAATTCTTGCACCTCAGACTTTTTAATTGTCCAGCTCTTACATCCATTCATGACTACTGGAAAAACCATAGCTTTGACTATACGAACCCTTGTAGGCAAACTAATGTCTCTACTTTTTAATAGATAGGTTTAATAATAGGTTTGTCTTTTTGCCTTTTCATACTGTTCATGGGGGTGGGGGTGCAAAGAACTGACCCATTGGAAAAGACCCTGATGCTAGGAAAGATTGAAGGCAGGAGGAGAAGGGGATAACAGAGGATGAGATGGTTGGATGGCATCACCGATCAACGGACATGAGCAAGCTTTGAGAGTTGGAGATGGACAGGGAAGCCAGGCATGCTGCAGTCCATGGAGTCGCAAAGAGTTGTACATGACTGAGTGACTGAACTGAACTGAGGTTTGTCATTTGTTCATGATATCTATCATCTTGTAAAGTTTATCCTTAGTACTTATTTATCTTACAACTGGAAGTCTGTACCTTTTGACTGCCTTCATCCAATTTCCCCTCGCTCATCGTCTGCCTCCAGTAACAACAAATTGAATTTATTTTGCTATGAGTGAGTTTATTTTTGAAGTATAACTGACCTAAAACACTATATTAGGTTCAGCTACACAACATAGTGATTCAATATTTCTATGCTTTTCACAGTGATTGCCAGTTCACTTCAATTCACTCAGTTGTGTCCAACTCTTGCGACCCCATGGACTGCAGCACGCCAGGCTTCCCTGTCCATCACCAACTACCAGAGCTTATTCAAACTTATGTCCATCGAGTCAGTGATGCCATCCAGCCACCTCATCCTCTGTCATCCCCTTCACCTCCCACCTTCAATCTTTCCCAGCATCAGGGTATTTTCCAATGAGTTGGCTCTTCGCATCAGGTGGCCAAAATATTGGAGTTTCAGCTTCAGCATCAGTCCTTCCAATGACTATTCAGGATTGATTTCCTTTAGGATGGACTGGTTGGACCTCCTTGCAGGCCAAGGGACTCTCAAGAGTCTTCTCCAACACTACAGGTCAAAAGCACTAATTCTCCAATGCTCTGATTTCTGTATAGTCCAACTCTCACATCCATACATGAGTACTGGAAAAACCAAAACTTTGACTAGATGGACCTTTGTTGTCAAAGTAATGTCTTTGCTTTTCAATATGCTGTCTAGGTTGGTCATAACTTTTCTTCCAAGGAGCAAACGTCTTTTAATTTCATGGGTGCAGTCACCATCTAGAGTGATTTTGGAGCCCCAAAAATAAAGTCTGTCACTGTTACCATTGTTCCCCCATCTATATGCCATGAAATGATGGGACTGGATGCCATGATCTTAATTTTCTGAATGCTGAATTTTAAACCAGCTTTTTCACTCTCCTCTTTCATTTTCATCAAGAGGCTCTTTAGTTCTTCTTCACTTTCTGCCATAAGGGTGGTGTCATCTGCGTATCTGAGGTTATTGATATTTCTCCTGGCAATCTTGATAAAGCAGCTTATGCTTTATCCAGCCCAGCATGTCTCATGATGTACTCTGCATATAAGTTAAATAAGCAGGGTGACAAAATACAGCCTTGGCATACTCCTTTCCCTATTTGGAACCAGTCTGTTGTTCCATGTCCAGTTCTAACTGTTGCTTCTTGACCAGCATACAGATTTATCTGGAGGCAGGTAAGGTGGTCTGTTATTCCCAACTCTTTCAGAATTTCCCACAGTTTGTTGTGATCCACACAGTCAAAGCTTTGGCATAGTCAATAAAGCAGAAGTAGATGTTTTTCTGGAACTCCCTTGCTTTCTCTATGATCCAGTGGATGTTGGCAGTTTGATCTCTGGCTCCTCTGCCTTTTCTAAATCCAGCTTAAACATCTGGGAGTTCTCAGTTCAGGTACCATTGAAGCTTGACTTGGAGAATTTTGAGCATTACTCTGCTAGTGTGTGAGATGAGTGCAATTGTGTGATAGTTTGAACATTCTCTGCCATTGCCTTTCTTTGGATTAAAATGAAAACTGTTCAAGTCCTATGGTCACTCCTGAGTTTTCCAATTTTGCTGGGGTATTGAGTGTGGCACGTTCATAGCATCATCTTTTAGGATTTGAAAAAGCTCAACTGGAATTCCATCACCTTCACTAGCTTTGTTCGTAGTGATGCTTCCTAAGGCACAATTGACTACACATTCCAGGATGTCTGACTCTAGGTGAGTGATCACACCATCGTGGTTATCTGGGTCATGAAGATCTTTTTTGTATAGTTCTTCTCTGTATTCTTGCCACCTCTTCTTAACATCTTCTGCTTCTCTTTGGTCCATACCATTTCTGTCCTTTATTGTGCCCATCTTTGCATGAAATGTTCCCTTGGTATCTCTGATTTTCTTGAAGAGATCTCTAGTCTTTCCCATTCTATTGTTTTCCTCTATTCCTTGACACTGATCACTGAGGAGGGCTTTCTTACCTCTTCTTGCCA
The DNA here is from genome assembly GCF_033118175.1 of Dama dama. Lineage (NCBI taxonomy): Eukaryota > Metazoa > Chordata > Mammalia > Artiodactyla > Cervidae > Dama > Dama dama. Next base: position 33,809,708 of record NC_083706.1, read on the forward strand.
TTCTTGGAACTCTGCAATCAAATGGGCATATCTTTCCTTTTTTCCTTTGCCTTTCAATTCTCTTCTCTTCTCTTCTCAGCTATTTGTAAGGCCTCTTCAGACAACCATTTGGCTTTTTTTTTGCATGTCTTTTTCTTGGAGATTGTCTTGATCCCTGTCTCCTGTATGATGTCACGAACCTCCATCCATAGTTCTTCAGACACTCTATCAGATCTGATCCCTTGAATCTGTTTGTCACGTCCACCGTATATTCATAAGGGATTTGATTTAGGTCATACCTGAATGGTCTAAAGGTATGTCTAAAATTATACTCCTCATCATATAAAGTATTACATAGCATACACATCATACATAGCTACATGTATGGTGTGTGTTTATATATGTGTGTGTGTGTATGTGTGTGTGTGTATGTGTATATATATTTTAAGTTGCTAACCTCTTCAACTCAAACACATTCAGGTTTAATTTTTAAAGCACTTCTATGAAGGGTTTAGAGTAGCTTCCATTACAAAGGTATTTTACTCTGATAAGGTCTGACCTACTTGGAGTCTCTTCTAAATTCCAACTTACAACTCTCTGGGGGGCTTCTGCTGGCTTTGTACACATTGACTTTTATATGTGTAAAACTCTTATTCAAGAAAGACTGAAGGAAATGCCTACCGTGTTTCCTAGAGCTCACTTTTCTGCATAACTTTCTTCACTCTGCCCTGTAAATGCTGCTGCCTCCATAGTCCCAGACTTCAGTCACCAACTCCTCATTTCAGTGAGGCCATAGGATTCTGTTTGGGTTCCTCCTTCATGTTCCTAAGGTCCAGAAATTGCCTCCAGCAGAGAAGTGGGAGAATCATAGACTTACCTTATCTTGTTTCCTTCTCTTGGGGATTAGAGTCCTATACTGCCTATTTTTTCATGTCTGAAATAGCTTTTCATATATTTTTCCTAATTTTTTTCACTGTTATGATTAAGGTCATGTATAGCTTTATTATTCTATCAGAGCTGGAAGCAAAATTTAACAGTTTGTCTCTGTTAAAAACCTTTTTAAAAATATCTCTTAGAATAATTTTAGATTTGTAGAAGAGTAAAAAAATATTACAGAGAATTTATATATATATATCCCCTACTGTTATCACTTTTACATGTACATTCGTCATGACTAATAAACTGTTCTTACTTCATTCTCATTAATTAAAGGCCATACTTTGTTAAGATTTCATTAGTTTTTCCTAATGTTCTTTTTCTACCAGGACTCCATCTATGATACATTACACTCATATGTCTTGTCTTGTTAGGATCCTACGCTGTAGAGTTTTTCAGCCTTTCCCTGTTTTTGATGACCTCAACAATTTGCTTTTGTTTCCTGCTTTCCTTAAACTTTGTTAAAAACTTTTGTATATGAATCAAATAAAGAGTGTAATATGTCATTTTATCTACCAAATTAATGAAGTAGTCAAAAATTACAAAACTTTATTTTGATAATTCCCATATAATTGCTCTTCTCTTTAGAGTAACTTATAGCTGTACTTATAAGCTCCAAACATACCTGAATTTCTTTAATGCATTATTTACATTTTTACATATTATAAGTATCTTTGGGGTGAAAACTACAGCATGTTACTCAGATCTCAAAAAGAGGTGGCAGTCATCATGGAGAAAACAGGCAAAATGGTGGAAGGTGCTACATTCATATAATCACAAGAGTGAAGACAGTTAAGCTTCAAAGGACTCTGATTAGGTTGGGGTTAAAGGTCTCATTTCTGTCCCATTGGACAAGGTCCAGTCTAAACAGTCCAGCAATAAACTCCATGCTTGAGAGCAACAGCATTTTAATAGCAAATATCCCATCTGTGATGGCTGTATGTTTAGTTGGCTAGGCTATGACGCCCAGTTCTTTGGTCAGACACTAGTCTACAGGTTGCTGTGAAGGTATTTTTTAAGATGTGATTAACATTTAGAATCAGTGGGTGAGACTAACCCAATCAGTTGAAGGCCATATAAACAAACAGTGGTGTCCCCGAGAAAAACATTCTGCTTCTGGACAGTCTTCAGGCTCAAAACTGCAGCACCAGCTCTTGCTGGAATTCTCAACCAGCTGACCTGCCCTGAAGATTTTGGTTTTGCAAGGTCCCACAGTCATGTAGGACAATTAAAATAAATCTCTCTTGTCTCTCTGTCTCTCATGTGCTCTCTTTCCCCCTCTCTCTCTCTCTATATGTGTGTGTGTGTGTGTGTGTGTGTGTGTGTACATATATATGTGTATATATATATATATATATATATATATGTCCCTTGAACAACACTGGTTTGAACTGCATAGATCCAGTTACAGGTGGCTATTTTTCAATCATAAATACTACAGTACTACATAATCCCTAGTTATTTGAATCTGCAGATATGCAGAAAATAAAGTATATACAAACAAAGTATATATAAAGTATATACAACTATAAAGTAGATACAAATTTTTGAGTGCATGTAAGGTCAGGGCCTCTAACCCCCAAATTATTTAAAGGTCAGCTGTACATAAAAAAATCTGAGATTGTTTTTGTTCCCTGAAGAACCCTTAATGATCCACTACCTAATGAACTAGTCGTGGGTCTACCAACGGGAACGGTGAATGGGGAGGAGTTGGGCAAGACAGAGAAGAAAAGTTCTGAAGAGAAATACCTCTCACCGAGTAGTGTGAGCCTGTGCCCTCCAGAGACCTCTAGCTTCTGCTGCCCTGTGGCTACTCTCCCTCATTCCATTCAAATTAAGTGTAAACAATAACTTACATAATCATACAACCTAATTTCTTTAGTTCTACTCTTAATGAGATCCTGCTGGAATTCTAAGAGCAGCCCTCAGGGACTTGGCCTGGGCCCAGGTGCTTGCTGCCTTGGGCCAACCCTCAAAGCAGAGTAAGGAATTATTACAAAGTATCAACAAAAAACCGAAAGAAAGAGATATATATTGGAAAATGCTACCTAAGGTTAAAAAAAATAAATCAATAAATAGGGCAAAGATATAATCACTGTTATTGAGAAAGCCTACAATCTGTATTAAAGCTAAAATTGTCTTGATTTTTCTCTTAATGTTCTTTGAACTTGCATATTGTTGCAATAGCATTTTAAGCTCTTTATATGTATTTATTAATTTACTTCCAAGCTAACCCTAAAGGTTAAGTGCTATGATAAAATACATTTTCCAGTTGAGAAAGGGAAGGCAGAAGGAGATGAAGTGATTTCTACAAAGTTCCAGAGTTTTAAGTACAAGGGCTGGTTTTGCAGCCAGACAGTATATATCCAGAAGCCACATTTTAAAATATGATGTAGCATTCCCTCCATTGTGTACAGGAAAAAGAAAAAAAAAAGACAATTTGTCACACTTCCTTCATATTGTTATAAATGTCTTTTCTTTCTAGAATAAATAAGGCCCCAAAATCCAAATATGCCAGCTAAAGTATAACAATCAACAAAACTACATTTTCTAGCTATTCTAGTCAACTAAAATTAGAGTACAAATAAATAAACTTAGAAATGAGAACACAAAGTACAGAATAAATTTTTGAATACATTAATCTTATACCAATACATCAAAATCTAGATAAAATAGCTGATTTTTAAGAGTGTATATAACAGCATATTTACATAAAACTTAGTTACTATAAACTGAACAACATAGTGGAAAAAACTGCTGACACTTTCAAAGAAAATACGTCCAAAAGGTCTCAGGATCACACTGTCACAGGCTGTTTCAACTTTGAAGGCATTTGTAATTCTTTTGTGAACTAAACTTTTACAGAGCATACAGAACAATTTTCTTTTTGTAAAACCAGGAGAATAAGATAGGCTTGATTTAAAAACCCACAGACTAGTGTATACTAAGAGAAAATAACTGCAAATACATTTTTCATATTAATATAAACCATAGATCCTAAACATAAAATAGCAAAATTAATATTAAGGTACATTTATAGAATAATACACCATGATTAGTACATAATTACTCCAAAATTATTAGGCTCATTGAAATAAATCTATTAATAGTCTTTTCAAACTGACAGGACAAAAACAAATAAAACACAAAGTAGAAAACAAGCAAAATTATACGATAGGTATAAAAAGTAATCAAATTCAAAATTCATACCTGATTTTTAAAAATAAGACCTTTTATTAAGAAAAGCACAGAAAAAAATTGTTTTAAATGGAAAGACTATATCTACTTCAAGCAATACTTCAGTCTCATGCTTTGAAGTAAAAAGCAGAAGTGCTACGGTCTCTCTACTATTTTGTATCTCTGTTCTAAACTTTTTAGACCAGTTTCCTGTGATTGAAAAAAAAAAAGAAAAACTAAATGAGAACTGTAAGTACTTGTAAGTAAGAAGCAAACTTACAGTTTCTTACAGATATGATAATGGCTCCTAATAAGGGGCCACCCATCCCTTCTTTTTACAAGATACCAATGTCCTTTGACGAACCAGTTTTCCTGAACTTAAGAAATGGACTTTGATTCCCATAAGCCTGTGCCAGTGATGCCATTCCCCTTGCTGGTGATGGATTTAGATTTGTGAGTGCTACTAGTCTGTGGACTTCACAGATGAACAGTTTATTTTAGCTTGGTGCAGACTACTTTTCTTTGGCAGATTCATAGGGCCAGAATCCTTGACCTGTTTTGATCTGAATGTTAGAAATCATACGACTCTCACTGAATCACCTCTATAAATATCTCAAAACGCAAATCTAGAAGGACACATGTCTTCTTCCACATAAGACGGTTATCCTCCCTAACGTTTGGTTCTGTTTCAGCTCTCCCTTCCCAGGAGTCACTGGCCTCAGTGCCACCCAGCAGTCTCCCGGGACTCACAGCAAGCTAGCTGGGATGTCTTTCTCACTCCTTCCCTGTCTGCCTTAGCAGGGAAAGGAATTGTAATATAATTTCCTACACACTCATTTCCCCACGTACAACCTTGACTCCATCAGGAAATATCTATATTAATTAACGTTTATTTCTAAAACTCTGATTGACTAATTTATTCTTATCCTTCTCCATTACATATTTTATAAACCATTTAATTACATTATAAGCACTTCTTTCTACCATCACTATTACCTGCATAAAATAGATAATGCAGAAAAACTATAGTTCCTGGCTCATCCTCTGGAGGCAACTACTCTCAGTTATTCTAATTGATGGTTTTTTTATGGGGGAGGGGGGGTCTTATAGTTGTATCCATATTTCTGAAGAATATACTTAAAAAGTTTCGTCTTTTAAATTTAAATATTTTCTATTTTATATCCGACAGTAGAAAATTAGATTTTAACATTCTCAGAACCAGATTCTCTCCTATACCTTCCTCACCTACAACCCAAAGCATATGCATGTTCCACTTGCTTTACTGTGACCCATTATATCCCTGTTTTGGCATTATTTCTGTTTCTTCCGCACCCTGCTGTTCTGTTGTTTGAATTTAGTCTTAATATCTCATTTTAGATTATTTCTGTTCAGCCAGTTTCCCCACTGCTGCTGCTACTGCTAAGTCACTTCAGCCATGTCTGACTCTGTGTGACCCCATAGACGGCAGCCCACCAGGCTCCCCCGTCCCTGGGATTCTCCAGGCAAGAACACTGGAGAGGGTTGCCATTTCCTTCTCCAATGCGTGAAAGTGAACTCGCTCAGTTGTGTCCGACTCTTAGCGACCCCATGGACTGCAGCCTACCAGGCTCCTCCGTCCATGGGATTTTCCAGGCAAGAGTACAGTTTCCCCACAGAATCCTTCATACTCTCTAAATTCCTGCCTAAGAGGCAGAGCCTGGACTTGACTGAGTAACAAAGTTGATGCACTCACCATTCAGTATCCAGAATTTCAAAAAATAATACTACAATATGATGGGGGAGGGGTGAAGGTGGTGTGTGTATGGTGCACGTTTGCCTTTATACAACAGATAATCAGACATGGCCTCTCCAATGTCAATCATTTCACTGTTTTTAACAGAAATAATACCTAACATAGGGTACAAAAGTGATAAAAGGACTTATTGTAATAAAAGAATTACAGCAAATAAGAAGTATAGTTAGTGACTAAGTTACCTTACCAATTATTCTTTAGGAAGAATAGTTAAGTAGCCTCCTTGTTAACTATAAAAGTACATAATTAAAATTCCTAGAACAAACTTCTGTTAAAGCAGCTCCCCAAATGAGTCATCCACCTTAAGTAAGTTTAAAAACTGAGGAAGTGCCCACAATTACCATAAATTTCACCAAACTACTAAATTTAGGCAAAAAAACAGCTTTGCTAAGATTAGAAATTTTGTTACAACAACTAAATGTTAACCTAAAACCTCCATTTCTTGAAGTGATTAAAACTTAAATCCTATGTGTAGTTACCAAATAATGATTCATTACAGTGAAATGCATTGTATGTTTGGAAGATTTTTAAAGTTATTTGAGCAGTTGTAACTAACTAAAACTTAGATTTTTTTCAACTATTGCTTTTTTCATATAAATAACAAGTTCATTATTTGCAAGTAAATGGAATAATCTGCTAATTAGCTGCACTTGTTTTGTGATGAATATTCAATTACCAGAATAGAAAAGAGAAAAGATGCATCATACCTTAGTAAATTAATTTCTTTTTGTAGAGTGAATTTGCATCCACCTGGCAGAAAACAAACAGTCTCTTAGTGAAAGCCTTGGGAGATTGCCAAAATAGAGAAATTAAGGGGTCATTTAACCCTTTCACTCTTTGTCAGAATGACTGTCCCTCACAGATGTCTTCTTTATAATTCCACTGAAATTAATCAGATCTGTCTAAAACTAGTATATTTTGCAGTGCTGAGAACATAAATGAAGTGTTATTTCCTGTCATATTCAAAGATTCCTATATTTCATATAAAGGAAAACTGTAAAGAAATTGTAAAAACTATTCAATTATACACATGCAAGACCAGGTGATATTTACATGCAATCATAATAATTTTTTAAAATATTATAAAGTCTATTCCCTGTAGCTCACTCAGTAAAGAATCTGTCTGCAGTGCAGGAGACCCAGGTTCAATCCCTGGGTTGGGAAGATCCCCTGGAGGAAGGCATGGCAACCCACTCCAGTATTCTTGCCTGGAGAACCTCATAGACAGAGGAGCCTGGTGGGCTACAGTCCATGGAGGTCATGAAGAGTCAGACACAACAGAGGGACTAACACTACTCCTGCTATTACTGTTACTACCCAAGGCATTTTCAACCTGTTGTCAATTACCTTTTTTCTTCCAATGGCAACTTCTGCTTTCCCTTCTCTTGGTATTTATTTTCTCTCCATATCGAGTGATCTCTCCCTCAAGTTTAGAGTCTGAAAACTGAGAAGCCTGATGATTTACCTAGACATCTGTGGAAAGTATCTTGTTTCAGGGAGTTCCAAACCTTACAGTTGTTAGCAGGAAAAAAGATGAGTGGGTCAAGACAGAATGAAGACCACATCTAGGTTCTGTAGACATTACCATCTTTCACAGTATTCTATAAAGGGGAAAGCAATTATGGCCCTATATCAGCCAGTGTTAAAGCCCAGAATCAAAGGAGGGGCATGCTTGGCTATGTTGAAAACAGAATGGGTAACTTCTAAGTCAGATAAATGCATTAATGTAAAAAGATGATGAATGTGATGCACTGCTAAAAGCACAAGTTGGGAGTCAGGAAATATGATTTTTGCCTCAGTTCTACAGCTAAGTCTTTTAGCTACAGTATTTAGGGTCCTGATACTCACTTGCAAAATGTGGGCATTCCATTTAGAGATTCTAAAGATATCTGCAGATCTAATGTTCTAGAATTATGTGTTTCCTGAATAAGTAATACAAGTCTCAATTTACATCCATCACAGATCATAAAATGAAGTGGTACCATTTAGATTTATTCTGATTGTCCTGGTTGTCTGATCTGTAATCATAAAACAGTATTGCAGCTACTGAACTGTAGTGGCAACAGCTTGTAAAACCTTTCCTTTTACAATGAGCTCTTTCCACTGCAGTGAAATTTGAAAACAGGAGTTTAACTATGTCCAATCCTCATACTGAATTTCATCAGGAAATTTGATCTCATGATACAAGTGAAAATAAGGAGTATTTAATTACTGCCTATTTTCATTAACTAATGATCCAATTTAGAATTGATTAAGGTAGAGTGCCACTATTAGATAAATTTAATACAACAACATTATTTAGAGATGATTGCTCATTCTTTTTCTACTAAAATATAATTGATTATGGGTGGCTTTCCAAGGTGTTTAAAATTATGAATGTGATTTTATTGCTTATCACTTACTTCCTTAATTACTGGTGTTTTAATGATGGACTTACTAGAGAGGAACCATGGGAGTGCCTGTGAGAAAACATGTTAATAGAATGGACTTTAAAGTTATGAACCGTGTGCATGTGTGTGTGTGTTTGCACACACATACATACAAGCACCAAGGAAAGGCTATATGAGGACTTAATGAGAAAACAGGAAGCGGGTGCTCACCAACACTGAAGCCATCATCACACTGATCATGGACTTCCTAGCCTCCGTAACTGTGAGAAATAAAAGTCTCTTTTTAAGCTGCCAAGTGTATAGCATTTTGTTATAGCTGCCCAAGCTAAGATAGCAGCCCTCCAGATAAAGATTCCTTATGTTCACATTTTTTTTTTAATCTCTACTAGTAAACGTCAGATGACCAGGACCTCAGAGCTGAAAGCAAAACTTGGAAGCAATGATGGGAAATATTGCATTTGGAGCATTGTACTATAGGAAACAGGGTAGCCTGTTTGTCTCATAAAAAATTAATGAATAAAATGGTGACATGGAAATATTCCTAGGACAAGTTCTCTCTTCTGAACCATTTTTCCAAGAGCTGATGTCCCCTGCACCTTTCTTTTACTGCATGTTCTATATTATTTTGTAATTACCCAATTCTGCATATATCATCCCAACTAGACCACATACGCCTTGGATTCATGAGTATGTTTTTATTCATCTTTTTCTTTTTTACCTACAGAACACTTTACAGCACATAATAAATACTCCATACATATATGATTAATGCATAGTTGAATTAAGGAAACATAAAGGCCCTGGATCACTGGCCTATATACCTCTCATGGGAATCTATAGGTTAAAATATCATTTTGATTTCATCACTTTCTACAAATAATCATGCCTTTTGTAATAATTACTGATTTTGGAAATTAAAGTTCTATATTTCAGACTGACCATAGAAAAACTTACCTAGGAAATCCAGGTTCTCTTTTTATTTCAATAGAACACACCATACCTTCATTTGCATACATGACACATGGAATTTACAAGGAAATTACATAAGGCAGAGATATAATACACTTGTATGTCAATCACAGTATCAAATTTTATAAAACAATCTATTAAGTTTTTCTTCTGATTGAGAAAACTTCAATCCAACTTCAACCCAGAAACTTCCTCTTCATAGAAGTAAAATGAGTATGAAAATGATAGTACTTATAAAGAACTGTGAGATCCTCAGAGAAGGATACTAAGTCAAAATTTCTACTATTCTCAATTAAATGTGCACAGTATTTGAAATATACCATTTTTCAACTTGAGGAAAATAATTTTTAATTAGGTAAAATGGTTTTACCTAATTCCTTCCTAATGCTACAGTATCCAAAATAATTAATATTCATCATTCAATTCTCAAAAACCTTTTTCATATTTTTAATGCTCACATTGCACCGCAGAGAATGAAGAGGGATCAGTCCCCTCCCAGCTTTATTAGCATTGCAATTTCTTGCCAAGAGAAAGACTCAACCTGATGCACTTGAATTCAAGTTCAAGTTAAAGTGTACAATAATCCAGTTAGAGCCTCTCTACAAATCTGAGATAAATTAATGAGTTTCCAAATGTTTTGTCAAACATACATCAAATGATGTAAGAGATCTAAATGGTCCCTTTTGTCAAGCACCACTGAACGTCTTGTCACTAACCTGGAAGAATGTTTTATAAAATTAAATATAAACACACTGCACTTCAAATGGTGAATAATTCATGGCCTGTGTTATATAAAATTACTTTCCAATTACTAGATTGCTAATATTCACTTGATTTTCAATTATCATATCAAGGAATATGACCCTTTTTGTAGTGCTACAAAAAGAAATGCAAAAGGTCAATGAAATATTTATTTGTTTAAATTGTATTGAGGAATAAAGGCATTTATTAAAAAGGGGAAATAATTTTCTAACAGCCCTATATAAATAAAAGGAGTATGAAGAACTGAATGCTATACACATATTACAGCAATTACATGCCATGAGAGGTGTGACAACTTATTCTTGACAAAAACATTACATAAACAAAGATGCTCTTACATTAAGGACCTGGTCGGCAGTTATGAATTTAGGTTTAAATCTTTATAAGAAGTGAGAAAATAGAACAGCACATTTCCAATCCTGATTGAGGTCTTCACAATGCCCTGCATCAGAAACGATCAAGATAAAATCAAAAGTACTTGCTTATAAGCAATCACCTGCAAAAAGATGACATTGGTTCATGAAACGCATGTTAAAAATGTGAACATATTACTGAAAAGAGAAAATAGATGTGTCTCTCTGACATGTACAGATTTATATTTTCTATCATGAAAACTATTAGGTTTCCATTTGAAGAAACACTCTTTCTCTAACTGCATTAATACCTGGATATTCCTCAAGATATTATTATATCACCTGCCTAAAGAATATAAAACACAGTGAAATGAAATTAAGTTTCATCTCAGGATAAAGAATATTGAAAAAAATGAAATCATGGCAAACAAACATTTTAGTTTCTAACAATCAATACTGTCTACTTCAAGGCACCTAGATGTCAGATATGTGTGTGTGTGTGTGTGTGTGTGCGTGCGCACATGCTCAGTCATGTCTGACTATTTGCAACCCTATGGATTGTAGCATGCTCCTTGGTCCATGGGATTCTCCAGGCAAGAATACTGGAGTGGACTGCCATTTCCTCCTCCAGGGGATCTTCCCAAGCCAGGGATAGAACCCATGTCTCCTGAGTCTCCTGCATTGTCGGATGGATTCTTTACCACTGAGCCACGTGGGAAGCCCACATAGATATCAAATGGGGAACTGTAAAATCCACTTGTGTTAACAAATGACAAATTATCAGCTGGTCTTGAAGGGCAAAAAAAAAGCTGGAAAATTATATATCTTTGCTATTATATGCAACAGCAGAGTGAAATCATTGTGAAAGAAATTATGGCCTGAAAAAACCTATACTATTTACTTTCTAATCCTTTATAGAGACAACAGATAAAAAACACACACTTCAGTATTTTTCCTTTGCCCCAGATATTCAAAACACACACTTACCAGTTTTGGCTTTCCCGTTCCCTCCTCTCTGCCCCCACGCTTGGGCACTCTAAGTGATCTGTCTTTGTCTCCTTGGCACTTTCTCTGTCTGTCTCTCTTCTTATCAATTATTTCTGTCATTTTCACCCTCTTGACTATTGCCCACATTCATCATTCCTTAAATACTAACCACCACTTCCAGAAGTTCATGTTTTATAGAGTAAACCTTACATTACTGTTGTTTAGCCAAACTTCCAGGTGATTCCAGACTCTTCCTATACCCTTCTCTCTGTACATGTTCTTGTTGCTTAGTCGCTGAGTCCTAACCAACTCTTTTGCAACCCATGGACTGTAGCCCACCAGGCTCCTCTGTCCATGAGATTTCCCGGGCAAGAGCACTGGAGTGAGTTGTCATTTCCTTCTCCAGGGGATCTTTCCATCTAGGGATCAAACACTTATCTCCTCCATTGATAGGAGGATTCTTTACCTCTGAGCCACCTGGGAAGTCCCTCTCTCTGTACCTACTCTTGGCTTTAATCCTTCATTCTGTCTCATTATCCCATCAAAGACTGAGTCCCAAGTAGTGGACTGCATACCATCTATGGTCTTCCACACTTTATCATCCCAGACTTATTTCATGTTATCCTAAACTTGTTAGCTCAGTTCTTAGTCTGGTCAGCTAATTCTTAATTCCTGTATGTAGACACATACTACATCCTATTTTAGCCTCTGAGTGTGGGCTCACACAGTTTCCCTCTCCTTATTGGCCTTCACTATTTCCCCTCATTACTCACAAACCAATCTATGACCACTGTCTCCAGGGAACATTTTCAGGACTGTTTCCTGTGATGCCAGTAATCTCTTTGAGCAGACTAGAGGTTTTCAGGTTTGACTGGGCCTACCTATATTTGTCTCCTAGTGCTGCCATCAAAAAATTACACAAACTAGGTTGCAAAGCAAGAGGAATTTATTCTTTCGCAGTTCTGGAAACAAGTCCGAAATCAAGGAGTCAGAAAGGCTTTGTAGCCTCCAATGGTTCTAGGGAAGAATCATCCTTGACTCTTCCTGAAAGAAAAAGTGAAGTTGCTCAGTCATGTCCAACTCTTTGCAACCCCATGGACTGTAGCCCACCAGGCTCCTCTGTCCACTGAATTTTCCGGGCAAGAGTACTGGAGTGGGTTGCCATTTCCTTGTCCAGGGGATCTTCCTGACCCAGGGATTGAACCCGGGTCTCCCACATTTGCAGGCAGATGCTTTACCGTCTGAGTTACCAGAGAAACCCTCTTCCTACCTTCTGGAAATTGCTGGCAATTTTTGGCACTCATTAGCTTGTAGATGCCTCACTCCAACTTCTGCCTCCATTGTCCCATAACTATTTGTATATCTGCATGTCCCCAAATCTCTTTCTCCTCACCAGAACACCAAACCTTGGATTTAATGCCACATTAATCACGTATGACTTCATCTTAAATTGATTATATCTGTAAAGACCCTGTTTACAAATAAGGCCACATTCATGGATTCGGGCAGTTAGGACTTCCACGTATCTTTTGGGGGAACACAAATCAACCCACAACAGGGACACTCAAAAGCATCTTGACTAACTCATTCATATCATGATCAAGAGAAACTCCAAGTAACCCTGCTTACATAATTTTGTTGTCATTAGAAGTCCACACTTTATGAAGTTACCAGTTTTATTAGCAGACAGCTCAGTAAAAAATAATAATAAAAATAACTTCACTGTAGCCAAAGTACATTAGCCTTGTTTCCCTACTTCTATTCTTGAGCCTATGCAAAATAAAGAGTATTTCCCTGTCAATGTTATAGACCATTAAATTATTAAAGACAATTTATTCTCCCCAAAGACTTCCTTCAGGATACATGTTCCTATTTTCTTTTTCTTTTTTTTTTAATATGTCATCAAGAGAGTAAAAACCATGACATGTTTCTCTAAAAAAAAAAAAAAAACTGATTTAGCTCTAATCATCTGATTTTGAAAGAACATATTTTATTGTCTACTTCTATATAGAGTTCATTTTATCATAATGGCTTAGATGTCAGATAGATGTGGCTATGAATCCCAAACCTGACACTAAGCAATTGCATTACTATTAAAATAAATAATACCTCTAAGCCTCAATGTCCTTCTTGAGAAATAGAATGCAACATTTGCCATAAAGAGTTAATTAAAGTAATAACAGATAATTAGCACAGTGCTTGGTAGACTTGATAACTGGTAGCTTGTAATAACATAATTTTTATTGGTCTACTATAGAAGTCTAATTTAACACATCAAAACTTGTATTATACTGAGCATGGCCTACAGCCCTTAGTGTTAATTCATGTCCTGACAGCAACATCACAGTTAATATGGATTTGTGTACCTTTCTGCAGTTCTAGCTATTCTTATCCTGCTGACTATCAGAGGGTAGGAACAGAATTGTTCTGATCACACCAAGACACTGTGGAGAGGTGAACCTAGAAATTTGTTTTTTCACATTGGTAAATGGGTAAATGGTAATGAAACTCTTTCCCTCAAGTTTTGAGTACCACTCTCATCTCTCAAAGAGCAGGTCTCTAAAGAACCTGTGAAATTGGCTGGTTTCTCTAAAGAACTATCTTCTCCTACTTAACCTTTGATCTATTTGCAGGGCCTTAGTTTTCCATTCTGCATATGTTTACCATCAATCCTTGACAAAAGATGCAGAGACTTAGTTTGCTACATGATATGCAGGTAGCTGCTACATGATATCCATTTTCCCACTTGACAAATGATACAGAGACAGTTTGCTACATGATTTTCACATAATTGCTATGTGATATCCACTTTCCCATCATATATACAAAATTAGAGATAGTTTTAAAATGTAAAAGCCAAAGCTATAGAATTTTTCGGGGATCAATATAGGAGAAAGTCTCATTAGGTTGTGAGGAATTTCTTAACCAATACAGGGAAATTAACTAAAAAAAAAGGAAACTATGATAAACACAAGCACGTTGAAAATTTTTTTATCACATTTCGCAAGAGATATTGAAAAGGTAGGTTGTAACTTGGCATCTGTAAAAATCTGGATTTGGCACTCATTTGGAAATGGCAATTCTGAATTTCCAAGGATTATTTTAAAAGACTGTACGCTCTTCAGTTAAGTTCTCTCCAAACTAGATTTATGACTTTTTTTTTTAATATAATAAGGCTTTGTATTTGTCACCATTAAAAGTCTGATTTTTAAATGGCTTCTTGGACTGGCGTCTCATATCCATCAGCTTGTTCAATTTTAGCACCTGTGCCATCCTTAGTATCTTTTCAGAACTACTACCTTCACCATAATACTCCATTAGTTTCCCCAACTCAGATGTGGGCTTCTACAGCAATTTTACTTTGATAACAAAGACATGATGGAGAAGATAGATTGGCAAGCCTTTTCTAGATCTTTTCTAATGTTGTCTGGACTCAAATTATTGAATACTTCTTTCAAGTAATTTGTCTAAATTTTGAGTCATGATTTCCCTCATCTTCTTCAAAATTTGTGGGGACCCTTGGTCCTAAGTTTAAAAGGTCTTCTGAATCTATTATCTATCTATCTATATATATATATACATATATATATTAATAGTTATATGTATATATATACATATGTATGCATTTTATAAAACCAACACAGACCAGATGAATCAAATAATCATCAGTAGTCTTGATCTCAATATAAGCTTTTTTCATGATCTGCAATTTTTAGATGATAGAGCACATTTTGTCACTGGTAAGATTCATGTCATAGAAGTTGTAAGGCAGTTTTTGCCCAGAATAGTATCAGTAATTAACTTGAATTTTCTAGGTACAGGTTCATTATTCTAAAGCTCATCAAGGTTAACTTCAAAAACACTACCCATGAGATCATCAGATGAAATTTCAGTTTGGGTCCTCGAGACCACTGTTTTTCCAACACTGCTCACATTGTACATAGTTAATTAGTGCTTTTACAACACACCCACATGTCTTATAAAATGGATCAACTATTGATAGTTTCTTCTTGGCTCCTTTTTTGCTGCCTTTTGTAAGATGCTTTTTCTTGCCAATGACCATGGTGCTGCTCTGAGAGCCAAAGGTACACCACTATTTTATTTCATTATTTATTTAGGCAATGCAAAGTTCCTCAACCCAATCAGTAATCTTCAAAAAAGGAAACTACTTAGATATTTTAAAGCCCTTGCATACAATGGGTGAAGAACCATTATTCCATCATTTCCTTGTAACCCAATTTTTTATTTTTTTCTAATGAAAAGCAGCTTAGAACAGAAAGGATACTTGTTTTGAGAAAATGATAAAGATTATGGTAACATGTTGCTGTGAATGTCTGTGTCCCCCTGAAAATCTTATGCTGAACTTTAGTACACAATGCAGTGATATTAGGAGGTAGGGCCCTTATGAATCACTGAGGTCAAAGAGGTAAAGCCCGAAGGAATGGGATTAGTGCTCTTAAATCTCACAGAGTTAGCTCACTCCTTCAGATCTGGAAGAAGGTCTTCACCCAACTATGCTGGTGCCCTAACTTCAAGCCTCTAGCCAGTAAGACTGTGAGAAATAATTTTTGTGGGACTTTGTTACAGTGGCCTGATAAGACACATGGGTTATTTATTTTAGGATTTAATGTTGTCTGAAAATTCTGAAATGATTTTTCAATATAGATTTGAAATAATTATAATTATTTTCTAATAATTATAAATATTTATTTCTACCCTCCTAATATCAAATAAAAACCAATCTGTTTCTTTAAAGTTAAACCATAATTGTCATGTTTTTCTAGTTTCATTAGCTTAATATGTACTTTAGAGTTGCTCTTCAATTTCGCCTTCTCCAATTAGTAGCATAAGCATTTTCAGCATATAAATATCCTATGAAGTGTAAGAATAATTTAAATAGGGAAATGCTATCACTCATTTTATAGTTATCATTGACAGTCGTTCTAATACAATAATTAACTCTAATAAATTGATCACAACCTTGAAAAACATCCTGTTTGAATCAACATAATCTGCCAGCTTCTTGGTTGTCATAGAAACTGATTATAGGAAGCATGTTTAATGCAACATACACTCTATGCATAAACGATTAAACTGCTAAGTTTAAAAATGAGCCTAATCAAAACCATGTTTACCACATCTTTCACCACCACTCTGTTTTATCTAATGCACCATTTCTGTTTAATCTTGAACCAAAAAACATATGCAATATTGGAATCAATAGATAAAGGATGTATTTAGAGCTACTAACTTAAAACAACTAAGCAGAATTTTCTGTGAAAATATCCTTGATACTCATTACTTTATACAAAATGAATTTTATAAATTCCTTCTTTCCATGGGTTTGAATAAATAGCACTGAAACATAGAAATACTATAACCCAAAAAAGAAGCATCCTTATCTCAATACAGAATATTACTAAGTCTATTGTCAAGCTAAGATATTTTACATGAAAGAAAATCACTTATCACTCAGGAGAAAAGTTAAAAAAAAATGTATGAGTAGACGAGGAATATCCATGAAAGACACACAATTATGTATAGCTGTATATACACACATATTAATGTACACACATACATATATACACATGTAGAGAGCATGTAGTATATAATTCCTGAGAATAGTGGTGTAACCCTGTATCCATCATCCAACTTCAGTGAATAAAAACTTATGCCCAATTTTATCTTTATCCCCACTGGTCAACGCTACATCATATTAAGGAGTTAAACCAAAACATCATTTCGTTCCTCCTTGTATATTTTATGCCTGTTTAGTCAGTAGTGTCCGACTCTGCGTCCCTTTGGACCGTAGCCTTCCAGTCTCCTCTGCCTGTGGGATTTTTCAGACAACAATACTGGAATGGGGTACCATTTCCTTCTCCAGGGGATCTTCCCAACCCAGGGATTGAACCCACCTCTCCTGTGTCTCCTGCATTGCAGGCAGATTCTTTACCCACTGAGCCATGGGGGAAGTTTATATGTATCTCTAAAAATAAGTGATTGCTCAAAAATATGATCATAATATAATCAACTATCATAAAAAGTTATTTATTATCACCAACTATACAATGAGTTTTCTGATTTTCCCAGATGTCTCATAAAAATTTTCCAGTGGATTTTTTGAATCAGGATCCAAATAAGCTCTATGCAATGGAATTAACCAATGTGTCTCTTAGATTTCTCTATATGTGTTTACCTTTTCCTCATTTTAATATTTTTTCTTCCCTCTGGATACTTTCACACAGTCAAAAATTCCCTGACTGCTTCTATATTGTCTTTCAATATATCATCTGTCTTGAATCAGTAGTTACATCTAGAGATTTCATTTTGAATTTAGAAAAAATTCTACATAACAAGTGTTGTGTGCTTGCATCACAAGGCCATAATGACTGGCTATCTCTGTTTTCCTCTATCAGAAGTCACTAATGATAATTGTCTATGTATTTTAATGAATTTAGGGTTGCAAAATGGCAATATAATAATCATAATACAGTTATTCATTTTTTGGATGAGATCCTTCTATAAAATAAACTACCTTATGAACTCTTTGATTACTACAAAACACAGAGATTAGATAGTGGATCAGGAATGAAAAGGTTTGATTCCTTTATTTAACAGTTTTCAAACTAAAACATTATTTTCCTAGCATCTTCCAAGAAAATCCATTAGATTGCATTTTACATAGCTTACACCAATATTTAACATTTAAACCATAGCCATAATTTCCCTTCTATGTTTAACTTATATAATAATAGCTTAATTATTCATAGAGACATTTGAGAACTCAAAATATTTACTGATAAATAGGCTTTGTGGGGGTTTCCCCAGTGGCTTATCAGTAAAGAATCTGCCTGCAATGCAGGGGCCGCAGGAGCCACGGGTTGAGGCCTGGGTCAGGAAAATCCCTGGAGCAGGACATTGAAACCCACTTCAGTATTCTTGCCTGGAGAACCCCATGGACAAGGAGCCTGGCAGGCTACACAGTCCATAGGGTCACAAAGAGGTGGACGCAACTGAAGCGCCTTACCAGGCATGCACACAGAGGCTTTGTGGGGGAATTTTAACTAGGAGTAAGTAAGGCCACTCCTTCAATTATGAATGAATAATGCCTTTCAGTTTACTTTTATGGGTGTTACAAATAATTGCTAATATGATCTCAATTTTATTGCATCAAGTAATATTTTCCAATATAACTTACTGATAAATATTTTACATTTCTATGCTGCAAAGTATGAGACCTGAAAGGGGGAGACAATGTGGTGTCAGAAGCCTGCTTGAATGCATATTTCAAAGAAAAATATATATGGTATCACTTATATATAGATAGATTGAAAATAAATTATATATATACACACACATATATAATCTTTAGAATTTTTTACATGGAAGAAATGTTTATATATTACATGACCATAAAGGAACACATTTTATCTTTATTATTTAATTAACATCATTAAGTATCTCCTTGTAGTTTGAAAAGCCAAGGAGTTTAAGCTTACATTTTTCCTCTTGTAAGACTTAATTTAAAATCTTCAAACTTCAAAATTATTTAAAAACCCTCGTGACTATTCAAACATTGATTTCTTTCTTAATATCCAGGGTAACGAATTACTTAAAGAGAAATGGAAAAAGATTAACCCACTTTGAACAACAAATTTATGATTTAAGTATAGCTAAATTCAACTAGTTTTAACAAATTTTACTACTGTGTTTCTGTTGTCACATTAAAGCATTTTGAAGATAATTACTGTAACTTATAAAGGAATAAGCATACATCCAATTAGAATATAACCTTTGCTGCTTTTAATCAACAAGGTTGGCTATGTGATTTTTGGAGTCCTTAAAATATGTTAACAAAGAAATTACATAGAAATAATAACATATTTGGAATTATTTTAAGATTAAAATTTTTAACTTAAATACTATACATAAAAATAAAATTTGAGATTTATAAACCCTGTCTTTAAGGATTAATCTTTAGGAATTCTTTGTGCAGAATAGTAAGAATGTATTAAACAAATTAACAATATAATTATTATGTCCATGTAAAACACACAGCATATCTGCACACATGTGATATATCAATTTTTTCTTTCAATTTATTGTAAGATATATTTAGCAATGCATTGTAGTTGTCAAATCACTCTCTCAGCCAACTTACTATTAATAACAAGTCCAAGGAGATGACTATGGAAACGCCATTAGCTAACCAGTAAAGAACATGATTGTATTCCACATTATCTTTATTAACTGCTTGTGAAAAACTTGTAGGTTTTATAAATTATAGTCTATACAATATAATTCCAAAATAATAAGACTTCATGTGACTGGTCGATTATCAAATTTTTGATTAAAAATTAAATGTTTTAATTTGTTAATGTTGTCTTCATGAAGAATCCCCAAATAAGAGAATTTAAGCTCAAATTATCTATCATAAGTGGAAAAAAACTTAAATACTGAAAAGTTAAAAATATTTGATGTACAGGTATCCACAGACACCCTGCTAACTGTTGATTATAAACAGAATAATTATATTTTTAATTTTCTAAAGAAGTATAGTTTGAGAGTGAAAGTAAACACTAGCAATAATTATGCTGAAACTATGTGTATAAAATTTAAGTCTGTCAAGGGCAGCAAGGACATCCTGGCTACATTGAAATAAACACAACAAATTGGCCCTTACCTTCTTAGGACTCATTATAGTATCATAGCTTTTTTCTACATAATAAAATATAAATTTCTAAATTATTTAAGAGATGAATAGTTATAATCATAATGGAACTGAGTGTGATAAGAACAAGGCTCTATTATCAAGCTTGCTACCCATGTCAACAATATGATGTGGCAACCATACTTACAATGCAAACCTTTGTCTTATTACATATCTTTTAACCTTGCTCTGCTATTACAATTTTTTCCACCAGATGGTAGCCAATAAAAGCAAGAAACAAAGATATTAACAGTTAAAAGAAATAAAATTAAATTGAAACAAAACAAATTAAATATTGATTAAAGCTGGAAATACAATTATGCACACCAAAATTCTATATATCAAATAAATACAATCATTTTTAAACTTCTTTTTTAAACAAGAATTGTTTCAATACTGATTTTATGCAAATTCTTTAGGGTTAACTTGGCTTTCTAGGCCCAGACTGGTAAACAATATAGAGAGGAAAATGCTAACCTGGAGCACTGGGACCAATGCTCATTTTTGTATAGATCATTCACAAACATATAGATACAAACTTATCTCAAAGATTCCTGAAGTCATTGCTTATTTAAAAGAACCATTGTAAATCCATGGCTGATTCATATCAATGTATGACAAAACCCACTGGAAAAAAATAATAATAATAATAAAAAAAAAAAAAAGAAACATTCCAAAAAATAAAAATAAATAAAAATAAAAGAACCATTGTGATATTCTAAAATATAATTTTTAGAATATGTATTTTTATGACAGTTCTTTTTTAAAAATCAATCCATCCTTCTTATCTTGCAAATATCGGATACATGGAATTATTTCCTCTGTGTGGAATCCTCTCTTCTGGCCTTATTAGTCTTGGTTTGAACATGAAGTATTCATTATTTGCAAAAACCAATTATCATCGCTGTCTGGATACATTAAGATTTTTTTCTACAAGTCTTTTCCTCTCTATCACATTTTAGGCAACAGTTTATATGAATTATTCATAGTTCCCATATTGTAGGGAAGTTTTTTTTTATTAAATTTGATCATAATAATAGTTATTACCCCAGTCATGGCATTTTTATGAGTCTTCTTCAATGCCATTACCTGGAAAGATTTCAATCAAGAAATATAAAAGATGCAAATCAATTTCCATAATAAAATTAAACTGTACCATCTACTCCTTCACTCCAGCAATAGAGCTGATTGACAGCCTTTTCCTGATAGCTTGAGCAGATAAAATTCAGATACAGAAGCAGAGAATGGCAGATTATTTGCTTTTAAGAATTTCAGTGGCTTTTCCTTCATTGTTGCTATTTGCTGCTTGCTAATCTCACTGAAACATAATATTTAACAGAATCTGTATACAAATTTATTTGCAAGCATAGTATTCTCTTCCCTGAAAGGAGCTGATTTTTCTTTAGTAGCTGTGCTTATAATAGAGTAAACAAAGTATTAAGTGCTATGATATTGTTTTCCTTCTAATGACAGTGTAACTCTATTCAGTATAACAAAAATGCTATGCTTTTAGGAGGAAAGAATGATTAGTTTGCTCCTGGATGCCAATTTTTAACAACAAAAAAAGGCAGATCTTTATGGTAATAATTTGCTTCTAAAAATATATATCAGATTCTGCTGTCACACAGTGATGGGAGATGTTCAGTTAAGTTGGACTATAAGATTTCAGGAGTTGGAGTCAGAAATTTTCACAGTAAGAGGTTATGAGGCCTGAGAGCAGAACTGCTGTGACTATGTGCCGTACGTCCCCTAGGTTGGAAGAGACAGTCTGCAGAACTCTGACCACACCCTGTTCCTCCTCAGATCACTGAGTGATGGTCCAGGGCGTCTACCAACCATCTAATTCCACTCCTCCCTAAAGGTATTACAAGATTTGAACAGAATATGAGATACCAACAATGATGTTTTACAAGAATGACTCCAGCATTCAGGCAGTGGCACCAAATAGAGGTCTTGCAACTTGATTCCTTATTGTTCTCTTCAACACATATCCACAGTTAAAACATGGGCTTAACACCTAAAATGTTTTCAGCTTAATATCTCATACATTTTTCGTAACATGTACTTTCACAAATACTTCTGTGTTTGGAGGTGGTATTAAAATATAATTAGAAACAAATAACTTTTAGTGAGGCAAGATAAAAAATGCTTTTCTCATCAAACCATGTTTTTGGAGGCACTGCGCCCGGGGGCCCGTAGTCGTGGCATGCTTGCCCTGATCAGTATACAGGGTTTTCCTGTCTCAACATGCCTGGTTCTGTCACCATCCGGGCTCTTGCAACATATCCATATTCTCATGTTGTCTCGACATGGATCCATCGTGGCCTGTGCTGGCCCAGTGTGGTGGGGTGGGGTGGGGTCTGTCATGACCTGCCTGGCTTTTTCCATCAGGGTGATGGGGGGTTCTTTTTGTTGTGGCAAGCCTGGTGTCCACCATGCCACATCAGGGCATATCATGGCTAATCTGGTCTGTTGCAACACACCCAGACCGTCATTATACGTGGGGTTCTTTCATGACACGTCCAGGCACGCTCAGACTAGGGGTTCTGACAGATAAGGAAACTGAGGCCTGAACAGGGGTCGGTGGGTCACATGATCAGTAAGCATAGGAAGAGTAACAGAAATCCCAAGCAGCTGAGTCAGGCCTTCCCATGAATGTAGCCCCACTGGTGGTCCCAGGCGGCACCAACCCAGCCATATACCCCAGATACCCCAAGCGGAGCAGATGGAGCCACGGCATGCAGAGTTCCTGCAGGTACAGCCAGCTGCCTCACACAAGGCATTTGCCCTTCTCAACCTTGGGGACCCCTCCGGTCCTCTGTCCTGCATTTTTCCTACCTCCCAGCCACCCCTGCCACTCCTAGGGACATCACTGCTTTCCTGGGCATGTCCTCAGCGCCTCCTGGTGGCCACCCAGGGCCCAAGCTGCAGAGTCAGGCCATCATGGATGTTCAGGCTCACATGTGGCTCTTTAACCCAACTGCGTTCTGAAGCAGGGTCCCACCTTGATGCTGAGGCCTAAACCCTCCTCCTGGGGAGCCGATGATCCCCAGACCAGCTTTGTCCCCAGGGTGCTCCAGCTTCAGGATGTCCATTTACCAAATGCCCACTATGGCACAGAGCATCTGATTTTTATGTAGGACTCTGAGTTTCCTTTTATTTTGTTTGGCCCAGGAGTCAGCAAGTTACTGGACTTCTTGTTGTCAGTGCCAGTCTGGGAAAAGTCTCTCCTGATAGCTACAGGGTAGTTAGGAAAGCTGGATTCTGAGCAGGCCTGTTGGGAGGGCCCTGATGCTGATGACCTTTGGAGGCTCTGAGCTCTAAAGACCCTTCTGCTCTGAACCAATGTCTCTCCTCTGATTCAGTTAGGGTTCAAGTGAAAACACCTGGCCATTGAGAGCAGGGGATTTGTCACAGGTGTTTGAACTTCGGTGACTGTGGGGATTGCTTAATTTAAGCTATCTCTGGAAGGGATGTCCTTGAGTCTCACTCTCAAGCTTGAAGCCCCAGGGCAAGCTGTCAGGACAGAGGGACATGAGGCAGCCGGGAGTGAGGACGTGCTGGAATCCACAGGCACAGGCACATTTGGGACTAAGTAATCTTAGGTTCCTGACATGACGTACCAAGAATGGCACATCACTTTTGTGGTATTGCCAAAAATGTATACATTAATGAATCAAGGGATAGACTGAGAAAATGTCAAGGTCAGAGGAGTTGAAAGAGACCTGATAGCAAAGTGTAATATGGCATCCTGGATCCTGACACAGAAGAGACATCAGTGGGAAAATGGAGAAATTTGAATAAAGCTTGTAGTTTAGTAAATAGCATTGTAAAAAATATTCAGAAACTAATTTTTTAAAAACAAACTGAATCACTTATGCATCTTGTTACTAATAGAACAAAGTTTTGTTTTGTTTTTAAACAAAATTTGCTATACTGAGTGAAGTCAGTCAGATGAAGACAAATATCATGACATGGCTCATATGTGGAATCTAAAAAAATTTGCTGCAAATGACCTTATTTACAAAACAGAAATAGAGTCACAGATGTAGATAACAAACATGTGTACCAAGGCAGGGAAAAGGGATATACTAGGAGACTGGGATTGATATATAAATACTCCTATATATAAAATAGATAACAATTAAGAACTCACTCTATAGTGCAGAGAACTTTACTCAATGCTCTGTAATGAACTATTTGGGAAAAGAATCTAAAAAATAGTGGATATATGTGTATATATAGCTGATTTGCTTTGCTGTATAGCAGAAACATTGTAACATCAACTATCAGTTCAGTTCAGTTCAGTTGCTCAGTCGTGTCCGACTCTGCAACCCCATGAATCACAGCATGCTGGGCCACCCTGTCCATCACCAACTCCCGGAGTTTACTCAAACTCATGCCCATCGAGTCGGTGATACCATCCAACCATCTCATCCTCTGTCGTCCCCTTCTGCTCCTGCCCCCAATCCCTCCCAGCATCAGGGTCTTTTCCAATAAGTCAACTCCTCACATGAGGCGGCCCAAGTATTGGAGTTTCAGCTTCAGCATCTATACTGTGATAAAACTCATTAAAAATAAAATCTGGCATTGAAGAAATCTGACAGCATAGTTAAAATAAGTCCCTGAATCTTCCCTTACCTTACTTTCATGTGAAGATGTTTCCAGATGAAAAATAAATTGGACTACAAATAAGCAGCAGCGGTTTTCTCAGCCAATTCAGTTTTGAAATTCTCTAATAGGTGATGTGCCCTTGGTGTTTGTTCAACTTGAAAATTCATCTCAGTTTATTCTATATATTTCACTTTCTCAGATATAAAAAGAAACTCTGAGAGTCCATGCAAATCCTAATCGACTGAATGATTAGCCAGCATTGGAGGAACATCTTGTGTCTGGCTGTTTTGCTGAAAATGCTTTTTCTTTTCATATGGAAAAAAATAAGTTAAAACAAGTCAACCTTATCCAAATATATTATTATTATTCAACAATCTTTTCAGCTGACTTTTTAATAATTATAGACTAACAGAAGACAACATAACTAACAAATATATTGGTATGGCAGTTTTGCAAAGACTTACTCAACTGAAACACTTGTTTTGGAAGAAAGTAAGGTTTATAAAGAATCCCCAAATGTTTTATGAGTTCTATTAGGCATGAAATAGGTTATCATTTATTCATTGAAGTCTGACTATAGACAGATGAGAATCTGCTGACAAATGGGAAAATAAATATGTAAAAATTTCCCTAGGAAGTTTCTGAATATGTAAATATTTCCCCAGCAGAATGTCTATAAAGTACTAAGAAGTATAAGCACAGTCACAACCAATGACATCCCTCAGATACCTAGGTTACTTCTGACCTGGATCTATTAATAAAGAAACTAAAATATTCTTCAGATTTGCCAGAATAGGTTGCCTGAACAGTTGGTTTTGACCATTGTGGGTTTTTTTGTTTTTGTTTGTTTTTGTTTTTTTGGCTAATTTGTTTGCTTGTTTATTCTTCCATATATACTGACATACCTGTGCAAGTGAAATTCATTTGCACAAAGTGGAATTTTTTCTTTTAAAAAAACAAGGAATGTCTATGTGCTAGTTTATATTAAAAAGAAGTATTACTTAATTGTGTGCTGTGTTGAAGGCAAATGTTATAAAGATGTGGTGTTTGTGCATGTATGTGTCTGGGTGTGTACATGCATGTTAACATGGCAGCCATCAGCTCTGGCAAGTAGCTTAGGCTTGTAGGAAAAAAAAAAAAATATATATATATATATATATATAAAATCTCTCCCTATGGTCACGAGGAGGATTCAGACTGGAGAATCCACTATTTACTCTCCCTGGTCAATCATAAACTTAATCCATTGTTATTATGAGACTACTGACTAAAACAACCCTGTTTATTATTTCATGTAATTAAGGAATATAAATAGGCAACCAATAGGAAATACAAAATTTTAATCTAATCTTACTTTCATTTTAAAATGTTGAAATTTTTTTGACAAGTGCTAATATTTCTCAGCTAAAATTTACTGAGCTATGTTCTTTAGCAAATATAAGAATATCTAAATTACTTGGAAAGGACGATGGAAAGTCAGTAGAATTGACAAATGATTCTTGCTGACCATACATGTTACAAAAAAAATGAAAATAAATATAAGCATAACTTTGTGTCGGGATGGAGAACCTGTATAAAGAAAGTAAATGGTGCCCCTTGAGACTTTCTTTTGATAGAAAAGTGGTCCACTAAAGACCACTTTTGAGAAGTGGGAGTATCTAAATATTTAGGCATTCATCAAGAAAAGTGATTTTCGATATGGCAATTCTAGAAGAAGTCTCTGGCTCATCTAGTCAGGAAAATATTCAGAAATAAAGTATTGGCTTTTTGATCACTATTAATATGTATTACCCCATATGTGAATAACATGTAGTTAATTAACAACATTTAGCTTGTCATTGTATTTTCATGTGTATCCACAAAGGGGATAAGGAAAGTGCTTTTATATTATAGCAGCACAACATTTTTGTGGAAATTATTCACTTCAATTAGCATAGCACACATATTTATATGCACTAAGGGTCTCAGAGCCTTAATCAGCACTTGTTCTTAAATATGATTTCAAAATAAGCCACCATAATGCAAAAATAATGAAATAAACCCTATACTTTGGCACAGTGTGAGGTTATGGGTCTAATAGTCTGGTTTGTGCAGTTTCTTTATACCATAATTAAACACAGTGAATGGCATTTACTAATTGTTTAGAGTCAGAGCATAGGTATAAATTGTATATTTGGAGATAATTTTAAGAAATGTAATAAAGGTAGGGGTTGAAATGGGTGGACGTGGGCTCTGTATATGTGAATATCATATCACTGGTAAAAACGAGCAATGGCAGGAAGACCTGTGACAGTCTGAACAGACTGGAACTGTAGTTCTGCATGCCCTCCCCTGACTGTAAACCGAAACTATTTTAGCGTCAATCACTGTATCTCCTTATACATGGGCATTTCAAAATGCTAACAGAACAGGCCAGTATGGGATAATAACATAACAATGAGATAAGTTTTACTCTAGCCAAAGCAGACTTTAAACACCAAGTTTAAGATATTAGAAATTAAATCAAGGTAAAGTGTTTAATGCTAACATAATACATGAAAAGATGCCAACCATTGTCCCTGGTTTGAATCACCTATATGGTGTTATCAAGTGTTATGTCCTAAGACAAACTCTGCAATCTCTAATAGTCTAAAACAATGTGTTTTTTTTTTTTTCTTTCACCCCAGGAGGAGTATGAGATACAGAACTAAGCTAATTTTAAAAATGAATTAAACATATAATATTTGTATTTAAAAACCAATATGTATAAATCAAATAACATTTTGTTATCCATGTATTTATTTGCATGTTTTACAATATTTATAATATTTTAAATACTTGAATATGAAAAGTCATGGTTTGGCATTTAAATGTATGGTTTTATCAGATTTTGAAAGGATTATATTAAATGAATTTGTGATCAATGTTTCAATATTTGAGATAATTCGATTATAAAAAGTTGAAACTGTTTCACTTCCAGCTATGTGGTTAGTATCACATTTTAGAAACAATGTTTCAATAGAACAATATCTAAGGAATTCCCTGGTGACCCAGTGGTTAGAACTCTGCACTTTCACTGCCAAGGGCCAGGTTCAGTCCCTGGTTGAGGAACTGAGATCTCACAAGCCATAAGGCATGGCCAAAAAAAACTTATCTAATAAGTGGAGTGTTAAACAAATTAGCAATAAAAATGTGTTGAATATTTCTTTCCACATGAATAAAAGTTCCTTTGAGTATTCTAAAACATTAACCAAAATATGTAACATTGAAGAGATGAAAATACATTTCAGGACTGAGCAAATACCTTATTATTCAAGGATAAGTAAATATTTTTTGAAATAATGAGAAAATGGCCTTGGTGATGACAGAAACAATGTGGTTTCAGAAAAAAGTACTACAGACATATTTAGGAAGTGTTTGTCCTAACCCACAATAAGATTCAAGAAAGCATGAAATCTATAAAACCAATGGTAAAAGACAAGAACACAATAATAAAACCATTCAAACAGAGATAAAAAGAGAGCTGACGAGAAGCAGCAGGCAAAAATAAAGGTGTTTCAAGACTCAAGCAATGAAAATAAAGAAAGAAAAACAATGACATACTTCAAGCCATATTAGATTCAAAAATATATAATCATCACTTTTATACCATTATTGTGGCAATGAAACTACAAAATTAACCTTAATCAAATTCTTAAACCTTGAAAAAGCAATGGTTTTTCCACTTACATCAATGATATTTTTAGTTTTACACTTTTGCCAGAATTCTGGTTTCATACTTGTTGCAAGAACTATAGGGGTGAGTTTTAAAAAAATAAAATAAAAATACCATTATAATGTGAAAGACCAAATTCAAGAAGACCTTCAGATTACAAACACAAGGTCAAAAACAAGATAAAATAGAAGAAACTTATTTAAATGTAGGAAAGGTAGTACAAATTCCAATTATGGATTATTGGTATCTGAAGAATAAAACAAATTCATACATAATAATAATACTATAAATAATCCTTATCTGCATTAAATAAATTCCTAAACTTGCATGTGTATAAGCATTGATTCAGGGGAGATACAAGGTTATACACAAATCTGTTAACCTTAGATTTATTTATTAATATAATAAACACAAAGAAAAAAGAAGGAAAGGTACATATCTCTGAGAGAGAGTATCAGAAGTTCAAGAATTTATGCTATTTTTCTATTTATGACAAGGCAACAAAATACATGATATGCAGGAGTCAGAATCCTTGAAAAGAGATGAAAGAAATAACAAACAAAACCGTAACTCTTATTTTAAAACGTCGGAGTTGATTAAGTTGTAAGTTGCAGATGATGTAGAGTTTAATAAAATAATACTTTCAGGCAACAAGTAAAAGGCCTCAAATTCTGACTATCCTAAAACATCAAGCTCAAAAATAAGTATAAAAGAATATATATAAAATGAATAAGCATTTTAACCAGTTAACCACATTAATCCAATAAATACCTATGAATATATATTAGAAAATGCCCAGAGGGCACCAAATTAATTACAAAACTCAATATATTAAATTTTTAGGACTGACAAAACAAAGCAGCACATACAAGGTGGCTTAAAACAAGAGAAATTTATTGTTTTATTGTTCTGGAGGTTAGAAGTCCAAAATCAAGGTATTGGCAGGATCATATGCCCTATAAAAGAGGAATTCTTCCTTGCCTCTTTCTAGTTTCTGGTGGTCTACCCACTATCTTTGAAATCACTTGCCTTACAACTACACAACTCCAATCTCTACCTTCATTGCCACATGGCATTCCTATGTGTCTCTGAGTCTTCACAAGTTCATCTTCTTCTAAGGATACCAGACACACTGGGTTAGTAGCCCACCCTGTATCTGTATGACGTCTTCTTAACTTCGGCAATTATGTGTGCAATGATCGTATTTCCAGATAAGATCACATTTTGTTGCAGTGGGATTTCAAAGTATATTTTGGGGAAGTGAACAAAATTCAACCCAGAACACTCTGGGTTGGCCAGAAACACATTTCTTCACACATAAATGCAGGGAGATAACATTTATAGTCTGTGTTTTGATTTCCTACTCTTTACCCCAAGTGCTACTCTCAATATGCCAGCAAATGTGGAAAACTCAGCAAAGGGCACAGGACTGGAAAGGGTCAGTTTTCATTCCAATCCCAAAGAAAGACAATGCCAAAGAATCTTCAAACTAACAAACAGTTGTGCTCATCTCACATGCTAGCAAAGTAATGCTCAAAATCCTTCAAGCTAGAATTCAACAGTTTGTGAACCAAGAACTTCCAGATAGACAAGCTGGATTTAGAAAAGGCAGAAGAACCAGAGATCAAATTGTCAACCTTCTTTGGATCACAATAAAAGCAAGAGAATTCCAGAAAAATATCTAGTTCTGCTTCATTGACTACACTAAAGCCTTTAACTGTGTCAAGAACAACAAACTGTGGAAAATTCTTAAAGAGACGGAAATACCAGACCATCTTATCTTCCTTCCAAGAAACCTGTATGTGGGTCAAGAAGCAAGTTACAATAGGGCATGGAACAATGGACTGGTTCAAAGTTGGAAAAAGAGTACAACAAGGCTGTAGATTGTCACCCTGCTTATTTACCTTCTATGAAGAGTGTATCATGCAAAATGCCAGGCTGGATGAATCACAAGCTGAATCAAGATTTCCAGGAAGACTGGAGCCTATTATATAGAATGAAGTAAGCCAGAAAGAAAAACAGCAATACAGTATACTAACGCATATATATGGAATTTAGAAAGATGGTAATGATAACCCTGTATGTGAGACAGAAGAGAGACACAGATGTACTGAACGGTCTTTTGGACTCTGTGGGAGAGGGCGAGGGCGGGATGATATGCGAGAATGGCATTGATACATGTAAATTATCATATGTGAAACAAATCGCCAGTCCAGGTTCGATGCATGAATGATACAGGATGCTCGGGGCTGGTGCACTGGGATGACCCACAGGGATGGGATGGGGAGGGAGTAGGGAGGGGGTCCAGGATGGGGAACACATGTACACCCATGGTGGATTCAAGTCAATGTATGGGAAAACCAATACAATGTTGTAAAGTAAAATAAATAAATAATTTAAATTTTAAAAATTTAAAAACTTTTAAAAAAAGATTTCCAGGAGAAATATCAAGTCTCAGGAATGTAGATGATACCCTTCTAATGGCAGAAAGCAAACAGGAAGTAAAGAGCCTCTGGTGGTTGTTGTTTAGTCATTAAGTCATGTTCAGCTCTTCTGAGACTCCATGAATTGCAGCCTGCTAGGCTCCTCTGACTATATGATTTCCTAAGCAAAAATGCTGAAATGGGTTGCCATTTCCTTCTCCAGGGGATCTTCCCAACACAGGGATCAAACCTGTGTCTCCCAGGCGAATTCTTCACTACTGAGATACCAGAGAAGCCCATAAAGAGCCTCTTGATAAGGGTGAAAGAGGAGAGTGAAAAAGCTAGCTTAAAACTCAACATTCAAAAAACTAAGATCACGGTATCCAGCCCCAACACTTCATGGCAAGTGGATGGGGGAAAAGTGGAAACAGTGGCAGATTTTATTTTCCTGGGCTCCAAAATCACTGCAGATGGTGACTGCAGCCATGACATTAAAAGATGCTTGCTTCTTGGAAGAAAAGCAATAACAAACCTAGACAGCATATTGAAAAGCAAAGACATTACTAAAGACATTACTTCACTGACAAAGGTCTGTCAAGTCAAAGCTATGGTTTTTCCAGTAGTCATGTATGGATGTGAGAGTTGGACCATAAAGAAGGCTGAGCGCTGAAGAATTGACGCTATCAAATTATGGTGCTGGAGAAGACTCTTGAGAGCCTCTTGGACAGCAAGGCGATCAAACCAGTCAATCCTAAAGGAAACCAACCCTGAGCACTTATTGGAAGGACTGATGCTGAAACTGAAGTTCCAATACCTCAGTCACCTCATGTAAAGAGCTGACTCATTGGAAAAGACCCTAAGGCTGGGAAAGATTGAAAACAGGAGGAAAAGGGGGCGACAGAGGATGAGATGATTGGATGGCATCACCAACTCAAAGGACATGAGTTTGAGCAAACTCTGGGATACAGTAAAGGATAGGGAAGCCTGGTGTGCTGCAGTTCATAGGGTTGCAAAGAGTCGGACACGACTTAGCATCTGAACAACAACAACAACCCCATCGGTAAGAGAAGTTTTCCCACCCTACAGTTATGGGGATGGCCAAACACATGGCATCCGACACTGGATAGATGAGAAGGTCAATAACAGTTTTTGACTCACGGAGACTCACAGCTGAGGAGTGGAGCACACCACACATCACAGGGCGAGGACTGCACTTGAGGACACAGTGAACAAAGAGAAATTATGGGAAGCAGGCTCTATTGTAACAAGAGGATGAAGTAACCTCTGGTCCCCACAGGAAGACATGGTGTCTTGAGTAATTCCATGGACTTAAAAGGAACTGAAGCCTGCCACTCAGAGATAAGTAGGCACTATACCCAGTCCCCAGGATAAGTAAAGTTATTTACCTGGAAGATCTTCCAAGTGGGAGTAAAACAGGTAGAGTTACTTGCAGTTAAACCATCTTATTTTACCAGATAACAAGACAATTCTTAATACTGAAACTTAATTTCAGGCCTTATAACAAATTGACATGCTGATGTCTTGACATAAATTTAACCTTTAGTAATAACTTAGACTTTTAGGGAGCAGGAGAAGTGCTTTCCTAGGAAGTGAAATAGATACTTAACCAGGAAGAAGGAGGCAACATGGTGAAGTGGTCATTCATCAAAACATGAACTTTAGAGATATGACTCTTTTTGGGCAGTAAAAGCAATTGAGGGAACTGTGTGATACTGGGGTAGGGAATGGAGGTTACCAAAGGGCATTAACTACATTAATAAGTGCCTGTGGCAATAGTGATACCAGCAGGGGCATCAAATTGCTATTTTGAAACTTAAATAAGAGTTCTTTGAGGAGCATATTTCATTGCTTCTCAATTAACCCAGTTGCTTGAGACTGGAGACACAAACTTTTCAGTGAATTCTTTCTGTAAGTGTCCAGCATCTTGTTTTCTGAGAAGTGGAATAATTACCTTGGTGCTATCAGTATTGTCTGGAAATCCTCCAAAGGGTAGAAGGGGTGTCATGGTGAGGCCCTTTACTGTGTCCTTGGTTTATATAAAAACATCTGTTACCTTCATTTATATTTTGGGTATTTTTGAGGGAAAAGATTCACAGAGTTCTTCTGCCAGAATGTGCAAATCTTAGGCAATGACAAACAGTTGATTAAAATGTGTAGCTTTACCTGTTTATTGGCAAATCAGTCCACTGCTAAGACTGCTGCCTGAAGTTTGAGCAGTTATGCAGACTCTGGATCTTGTCCTTTATCACGAGACCCAGTTAAGGGGTGAAAAGAAGGAACATTCCACTAAGCTCCGACAGGTATAACGGCATCAACGCCATCAGTAAGATCCACAAACTAAACTCCTTTTGCTATTCACTCAGTTCATCTCAAGAGGCTCTCCAAGTAGCTATGCAACTTCAGAGAGAGCTGAAGTTCTCCAGTACCACAATATCTGGCAAGGGACTAAGCATAAGGGAGGCCATCTCCTTTTGCAGGTGAGATATGCCAGAGAATCTAGGTTTGATGTGATCCTATAGCAAGGATGGGCTTCCCTTGTGGCTCAGCTGGTAAAGAATCTATCTGCAATGCAGAAGACCTGGGTTCAATCCCTGGGTTAGGAAGATCCCCTAGAGAAGGGAAAGACTACCCACCCTGGTATTCTGGCCCGGAGAATTCCATGGACTACAGTCCATGGGGTCACAAAAAGTTGGACATGACTGAGTGACCTTCACTTTCACTAAGCAAGGAAGCCTCAGTAGCTGTGCTAAGCTTGTGGGATGCTGCTTCCATGACTGCACATGACTGCACAATTGGCAGATGAATGCAGAAAGTCACAGATCTAAAACCCCATGAAAGCTTTGAGTTCCAGGAGATCCCAGCACATACTTAACAATCATAGCTCTAATGGGGATCAGGAGGGCAGTTTCTTGTATCAGAAACCTAAGAACATTGTATGGCCATCATGGACGGTCTAGAGATTTCAGAAAGCATGAAAGAGGAGACTGGTAAAGACTCTTCATCGAAGGTGTCTCAGGAGAACTAATGGGGGTCTTCCCTAGTGGCTCATATGGTAAAGAATCTGTCTGCAATGCAGGAGACCTGGGTTCAATCTCTGAGTTGCGAAGATCCCCTGGAGAAGGGAATGGCTACCACTCCAGTATTCTTGCCTGGAGAATTCCATGGACAGAGGAGACTGGCAGGCTACAGTTCAAAAGGTTGGAAAGAGTCAGGCACAACCAAGCAAGTAACACTAACACATTTAGGAAGATTCTTAGTCTTCGGTGGAGGATGTTCCACTCAAGATGGGCTGGTTTGAAAGTAAGAGTATTCATGGGCTTAAGTAAAATCTGTAAACAAGGAATATATCACTTCAAAACCTAAAACAGCCTAAAAGAATTTGAGGGCAAGTTAATAGCTGTTTCTTGGACAATGTTAGGGATGGAAGGACACTTTGTTCATCAAATAATATCCAGGAATTTATCCAAGGTGGTAAGATCTTTTTTATCTGTAAGGCAAGAGCCCATCCACTTTTTTGTAAGGTCTTCATCCATATGTCCTTAATAAGTATATCAAATAAATCTCTTTGGATGAAGATATCAATACAATGTATTATTTTTGCTCCTGGAGAAAGCTGAATGCAGTTAAGATGTTGCTTGCAAAGATTATGTGTGACAAAAGAAGTACTGAGTTACTCCAACCAGTAGCCAGGTTGAGGTGTGTTGTACCACTAAAGTAAAGGCAAAATTGGGCTGAGGAGGCTGTTGAAACAGGCACTGAACAGAATTTTAGGTAAATCTATAATAGGAAAATACTTGGGGTATGGAGGTCATAATGGGTGGGACCACAGCATCAAGACTGCAGTAATCTATGGCAAATAATCAATCATTCCTTCCAGGCTTAAGAGCTGGACATACTGGACTATTAAAAAGAAAAGTAGTGAAGGAGTGGGGATATCAACCCCTTCAGTTTTAAGTTTTATATTAATATAATATCCTTCAATCCTCAAAGGCCCTATCTTAATTTATACTGAACTGCATTAACTATTTCAACAGAGCACAAGCCAGAGTGGCTAGTCACTTCAAAGAGTCCCATTTGTCATGACAATTGTAGGCACCAAAAGACTTAATTTTACTTTGTTATTCAGTGAGTCACAGCATCCATGCACACTTTGAGAGTGTCCTAAAATTAGAAGAATGTATTCTAAGACCATGGGCAAGGCAATACTCCTGACGGTTAAGGTAAGGCATGTATATTTATCTTCTATGTTATATTCAGCAATCCCTGCCTCTTAAGATTTTTGTGGGTACCCTGTTTAAATTTAGTGAAACCCCCAGATATAACTGTAATTTGAGTTCTAGTATTAATTAACACCATGAAGATTAGACAGTTAGTGAATTTCAGTAGATGTTAATTCAGAACCTATACTGTAAAGGGCCAAAAGCCAATCAATGTCTTTTATATTACTCTTATCTTTGTGTAAAAATTGTTTTAGGCAATTTTGGCTTTCCAGTTGGGTTAAATAGTGGAGGATTTTTTTCAGTTTAACTATTTGTTTTCTCTTCTTGAATACAGTTTTCTTTCATTCTATTTTCCTTTTTCTTTTTGCTCACTGAATATACTTGGGAGAGGAAGGGTTGTATCATTTTGATATTTATAAATGTTTTGCTCCAGACAGCCTCAAATATGTACCCTGGGGTAAAGGACCTCCCCCATGGCCATGGTTGTTTTATGGCATTTGAAGACTCCAAACTTAAGTCAGGTTTGAAATAACTTTTTGACTGTGCCATAATTCTTCATCTGTTTTTTTTTTTTTCCTATAACCCTGAAGATCAGGTTCTTTATTTGAACAGCGGCAAAGACAGGAGAATCGCCCACTGCAATAACTTTGGGTCCACAACCCTGAGATTGGCACATTGCTGATGGAGAGTTTTGAAGTCTCCAACTAAAATAGTCATTTTAATTCATCAGATTTTTATTCATATATTTTGTTTGGTATACAAACATTTAGGATTCCTGTCTCTTATCAAAAATCAACTCTAGCATCATTAGGTAATGTCTCTGTTTATCCCTGGTTCTAGTCCTTATTCAAAACTCTATGACATGAATATAGCCACACTGGCTTTAACTGGTGGGTGTTTGCATACATTTCTTCTTCCATCCTTTCACTTTTAACCATTCTGCATATTTATATTTTCAGATGGTTTTCTGTTGAATGTATATACCTAAATATGAATTTATATTACATTTAGCATGTTTTGTTTTTTAATTGGTGCCCTTAGACCATCTAGGTGTAAAATAATCTTATATTTCTAGATTAAAATCTACTATATTGCTAGTTGTTTTCTAATTCTTTCCGTAATTTTCTTCCTTTTTTCTTGTCTTATTCCTATATTTGTACTCATTGTGTATTTTTTCATGATTTCATATTTTTCTATAACTAGATTACTATTCATATCTATTTTAAATAAATGCTTTAGTGACTCTCCTAAGATTTACAGCTTACAGTTTTCCTTAATCAATATACTGTCCAATAATAGTATCTTACCTTGCATATACAACAAAAATTAAAAATCAAACAGCTAGAATTTTCAAAATAATATAAAAATATATATATTTAGAAAACCCATGGTATATGATTTCAAGTCATGGATTACACCTACAGTAACAAAGAGACTAAGACACTGACAAGGCGTAAAATGAAATAAGAGTCTACTGAGGAGAAACACACATATATGTGATGCCTCCAAATATAATTATGGATTTGTCTGTACCTCTATTAATAAAAATAGAATAAATGGGAATAATAATGAAACCATTAAAAAAATTGAAATAGAAGCTGAAAGTGTATTTATACAAATTTCAGCCCTGTAGGTTTCATAGGCAATTGTTGACAAGCACAAAGATAGCTCAGTTGGTAAAAAATCTGCCTGCAATGAAGGAGACCCCGGTTTGATTCCTTGGTCAGGAAGATCTGCTGGAGAAGGGATAGGCTACCCACTCCAGTATTCTTGGGCTTTGCTAGTGACTTGGCTGTTAAAGAATCTGCCTGCAATGTGGAAGACCTGGGTTTGATCCCTGGGTTGGGAAGATCATCTGGAAAAGGGAAAGGCTACCCATTCCAGTATTCTGGCCTAGAGAATTCCATGGACTGTATGTTCCATGGGGTCCCAAAGAGTTGGACGCGACTGAGAGTTTCACTTTCACTTTCATGCAAAGAAGAGAAAATGACAACAAATATTTCAAACTATGGAAATACATTCATAGATATGTCTGTATACAGGAAAATCAAAATACCATCCCAGTATAAGATGTATAAGAATATCATTTATGAAAATAAATGTAAAATAAACCAGGAATATGTAATGATATGATCATTCAATATAGATCCCACAGGAATCTGGTCTTAGTAGGAACAGAAAGTAGTCAAAAATCTGCCCTTGTGTAGCATAAGCCATGACTCAAAGCCATTTTATTGACCCATATATGTTTCACAACAAATTGTTATTAAAAGACATAAAAATCTAGACACTTTTATTGCAATTTCTACTTTCTCCAGCATCCAATAAAAACTACTAGTCATACAAACCAGCAGTAAATTCAACCCCTAATCAAAGAGAAAACATATTCAACAGAAAAAGTAACTGAATGATAGAAATAATGGAACTACTAGACAAGAATATGAAAATGGCTATTATAAATGCATATACATATTTAAAAGGAAACTTAAACAAAATGTGCACTTAGTCGCTCAGTCGTGTCTGACTCGTTGCAACCCCATGGACTGTAGCCCTCCAGGCTCCTCTGTCCATGTGGATTCTCCGGGCAAGAATACTGGAGTGGGTTGCCATTCCCTTCTCCAGAGGATCATCACAACTCAGGGACTGAACCTGGGTCTCCTAAACTGCAGGCAGATTCTTCACCACTGAGCCACCAGGGAAGCCCTTAAACATAATGAAGAAGGTAGAAAATGAAAAGAAACTAAAGGAAATTTCATACCAAAAATACAATATTTGAAATTATTAAACCATATAAAAGAGAACAAAGCCTGAAAAAGTGGTCTAACATATGAAAAATTATTGTCCCAGAAATAAAAGAGAAAACAGAGATGGAATATTTTTTTAAATAGTGGGCAATTTTTTTTCAAATTTGAAGAAGATCTACATCAAAAGATTCAAGAAATTGAATAAGTTCCAAACAAGATAAACACCCATACAGAAATAAGACTCACCCTCTCACACACACATATACACAAAAGCATATCATAATTAAATAGAAGAAAATATGTGATAAGAAAAACCTGAATAAAAGCTAAAGGAAGAAAAGACTATTACATACAAAGGAGATAACTAAGAATTATCACACACTTTCCATCAGAAATGTTGCAAACAAAAAATGTAATGGAATGCTATCTTTAAAGAAAATACCATTCAAAAGTAAAAGATTAAGCAAAATTTTATTTTTCCGCAAATGAAAACTGTGACAATTTCACTGGTAACATCTTTATACTAAAAGAGCTATTAAAAGTTCTTCAGCAGAAGGAAAAGATAATAGATGGAAACTTGTATGTTGAACACTGAGGAAAGAGGGTCAAAATGGTGAATATGTGAGTAAAAATAGACAATTTTGTTTTCTCACTTAATAATTTATATAGGAGATAATTTATTTTCAAGCAAAAATATCATATAATATTTTGATGTTCAAAAACATGTCAAATATAAATGCATGGCAGCAGTAGCATGAAGGGTAGTAGGAAGGAGATGAAACTTTACTACTATAGAGGTCTCATCCTTACAGGAGAAGTGCTATGCAATAGATAGCACTATGGATGAACTTTGATATGATATATAATATAAACCTGAGATTAATCAATGGTAAATCAAGCTGACAGCAGAAATAAAATAGAACACTAACAAATATTCACTTAATACAAAGTGCAGCATAACAAATAAGAAATAATAAAGAACACACTGGATATCTAGAATATACAAAGCAATACAATGCATTCAAATCTAGTCAATTAAAAGATAGAGACTATCAGAATAGACAATAGACATCCTCAGACTTGTCTAAAACACCCAACTATACACTGGTTACAAGAAATTCACCTTAAATACAAATACACCAATAAGTTGAAATTAAAGTAACTGAAAAAAGATATAAGAACACTAAGATTAAGAAATCTGAAGTGTCCATACTAACAACAGACATAAAAAACTTCAGAAAAGATATAACACCACTGTTGATAGAGTAATATTTCCTATGAAAGGGGCTAATTCGTCAAAAAAAACCTTAATGATCCTAAATGAATATGCACTAAACAGAACTTTATATGTATGAGGCAAAATCTAACAGAACAGAAAGGAAGAATGCATAAGTCTGAATTACAGTAAAAGATTTTAACACTTTAATGGCAGCAACTGATAGACCAAGTGTATAGAAGGATTAAAGAAGACTTCGAAAACAACTAACCCTAACCGACATTTGTAGAATACTCCAGCCACCAGCAGCAACACCCAGGCTGTCTTTAGGTACCTGTGGTGGGCTCAGTTGCTCAGTTGTGTCAGCTCTTTGCGACCCCATGGACTGCAGCCTGCCAGGCTTCTCTGTCCATGGGATTTTCCCGATAAGAATACTGGAGCGGGTTGCCACTTTCTCCTCCAGGGGATCTTCTCCACCGAGGGTGGGAACCTGGGTTTCTTGCACCTCCTGCATCGGCAGGTGCATTTTTTACAACTGAGCTACCTGGGAAGCACCAAGTACCTGTGAAACACTAACCAATTTAGCCCATGTTCTGTCTAAAACAATAAATTGGAAAGGATGAAATAATACATATTATTAATTCTGAAAATAATAAAACTATTTTCAGAAATCCAAAAAGAAGATATCCTGAATACCCATAAACATATCTTTAAATAAACTTCAGGTCAAGTAATAAATCTGTAGACAAATTATACAATATTTTGAACTGAATAAAAATGAGAGGTGAGATGATATCAAACTGTTACTCAAAAGGAATTTGCAGCTTTGAGTGATAAAAATTACATTCAGTTAAGTGCAGTACAGTCACTCAGTTGTGTCCAACTCTTTGCAATCCCAGAGACTGCAGCATGCCAGGCTTTCCTGTCCATCACCAACTTCCGGGACTTGCTCAAACTCATGTCCATCTAGCCGGTGATGCCATCCCCTTCTCCTCCTGCCTTCAATCTTTCCTAGCATCAGGGTCTTTTCCAATGAGTCAGCTCTTTGTATTAGGTGGCCAAAGTATTGGAGCTAGAGATGATCTAAAATTAATGCTCTAAACTTCAACAAAAATAAGAAAATCAAAGTAGAAAATTAAGACCAAAGTGAAAGGACAGAAGCAATAACACATTTTATTTTCTTGGGCTCCAAACACAGACAGTGACTGCAGCTAAAAAATTAAAAGACACTGGCTCCTTAGAAGAAAGCTATGACAAATCTAAACAGTGTATTAAAAGCAAAGATATCACTTTGCTGACAAAAGTCTGTACAGTCAAACTATGGTTTTTCCAGTAGTCATGTACAGATGTGAGAGTTAGACCACAAAGAAAGCTGAGTGCCAAAGAATTGATGCTTTCAAATTGTGGTACTGGAGAAGGCTTTTGAGAGTCCCTTGGGATACAAGGAGATCAAACCAATCAATCCCAAAGGAAATCTACTCTGAATATTCATTGTAACAACTGATGCTGAAGCTGAAGCTTGGATACTTTGGCTACCTAATGCAAAAAGACCCTGATGCTAGATTGAAAGCAAAAGGAGAATATTGTGAGAAAGAATGAGATGGTTAGATAGTATCACCAATTCAATGGACATGAATTTTAGCAAACTCCAGAAGAGAGGAAAGACAGGGAAGCCTGGCACGCTGCAGTCCATGAGTCACAAAGAGTCAGAGGTGACTTAGTGACTGAACAACAACAAAAAGACAGAAAAAAATTACACAAGAAAGAAAGCATAAATCAACAAAAAGAAAAATAAACAACAGAAATTGAGAAATCAATGAAAACAAAGTTTTTCTTTAAAAAAAATCCATAAAACTAATTACACACAAAGGAGAAGATAAATCAACAACACCAGAAAATGAATAAGAGTTATAACTACAGATCCTAGAGACAATGAAATATTAACAAAAGAATATTATGAAGACTTTTATGATAATACGTTGGACAACTTTGTTGAAATGAACAAAAAGTAAATTATAATTTTATTAAATTTATAAAAATGAATTTATTAAACATATAAATCTACTAAATAATTTGCAAAAAATAATGAAGAAATAAATAATCTGAATGACCCCATCACTAGTAATAATCTGACTTCATAATTGAAAATCCTCCCATTACAAATTCTCCCAGGCCTGGATAACTTCATTGGAGAATTATACCAAACATTTAAGAACAGAAATAATACCAGTCATATAAAAAGGATAATCATATTTCATTGTACATAAAAATTATATAACATTAAAATTTCAATATCTGACATTTACCTGAAAATCAGCCACACTTTTTGTTTAGTTATGTGTTACCTATGACTCCTTTCACATTACAATGGGAGAGCTGAGTAGTGGCAAGGGGACCATATGTGGTGAGGTCTTTGCTTATGACTGCTGCTTGGTACACACACAAATCAAGAGTGATGCAATTATCACACAACCCTTTTCAGAAATGTACCTGTGCCGTGATTTATAAGAAAAATTGAAAATACACACACAAACATACACATACAGAAAATATTGATAATTTTTTACTAAATAAAATTTGATAAATTCTATTCATCAAGACCCAATTAGCAATAGGTAGAATTTACAACTTACATTCAGTATATGTATGAAGTACACATATGAAGAATTCACAGAAGATATTAGGAAAATGTCCTACAACGTATTAAAAGGTATTCAAGATCATGAGAAACCATTAAAATAAAATTAAAACCATAATAAGCTATCAAGTACCTTCCTGCTAGAATGAGTTGAGATTATGCACCTATTCGTGTCCGACTCTTTGTGACCCCATGAACTGCAACCCACGAAATTCCTCGTGCCTGGATTTTCCAAGAAATGGCAGTGGAACCAGCAACATTTAACATCTGTGTCTGATAAACACAGACTCACAGGTATAATAATAGCTAAATGAAAAGAACAGGAAGGTCTCAGGCCTTTTAACAACTTCTGCTTCTTAAATAACTCATATTGCTTGACTTTTGGGATACCAATTCCACTTGTCCTGCTTCCTCTTTGGCCACTAAGTTTTTGCACAGTTGATGATGTTTCTTCTATTTATCCTATAAATGTTGGGTTTTTTCCCTCACTGCTTTGTCAGATTCTCTTTTAATTCTCACTCTATATGCTACACTTTAAAAAGATTATCGATTGCTATTGCTGCAAGAGATGTATCACAAAAATAGTTCTTTCTCCTGACATCCAGATCTAAATGTCAAAAATACCTACTCCAAATTCTCACTTGAATATCTTATTGGCATCTTCAAACCATTTCCTATATTAAATTCATCACATTAAATCAAATATCCACCCTTTTATAAGGTTCTAGTTCATAGGCACAGTATTACCAGATAAAATACAGAACACTCAGCTAAAGTTGAATATCAGAAAAAAGAAACTGAATAATTTTGTATAAGTATGCCAAAAATAGTCTGAGGCCTACTTATACAAAAAAAAAATATTCATTGTTTTACTGAAATTCAACTTTAATTGGATATCCGGTATTTTTTTTTCTATTTAAGTAATCAGTCATTCTTACCATGATAGACCCCTTTTTTGTCTCTCTCTCTCTCTCCCCCCTCTCTCAGGACACACCTGGCCAGTCATCAAATATGTTTCAGTTACCACTAAATGATTCCCAAGTCTGCTCTGTATCTCTAAATAGTTTAGTTGCTAACACCTTCATCACAAATTTTCCAGTCTCTTAGTTTCTTAATTGCCATTTTTGTCTCCTTTCTCTGCAGTGTTGTCAAATAACTCAAATCTGACCATTTTACTTCCTTGAATAATATCTTCCTATGATTTCTAATTATACTGAGTGCCAAGTAAATCCTTAAATTTCACTTTTAAAGCCCTCAATGATCTGTTCTCGGACTTTCTATGCGCCTAATTTCATGTTAAACCCTCCCTTCCAAACTGTAGTGCTACAAACACATGAGTATCTTTTAGTCTGCCAAGAGGGACACACACTGTCTCCGAGCTCCATGTCTTCACAAACTCAGCATCACTTTTTCAGTGAGACTATCTCTGACTGATCACACAAGATTAATTTTCCACTGCAAATTTCCCAGCAGTTTCTTTCATTTTTCCAACTGTGCCTTACTACTGATATAGTCTTTATTTCCATGTACAGTTTAAAGTCCACAAGCACATATACCATATCTAGTTTTTGA
The DNA here is from genome assembly GCF_033118175.1 of Dama dama. Lineage (NCBI taxonomy): Eukaryota > Metazoa > Chordata > Mammalia > Artiodactyla > Cervidae > Dama > Dama dama. Next base: position 33,852,905 of record NC_083706.1, read on the forward strand.
TGTTTCAGTTGATTGATCAACATATCTAAATAACTGTATATGGGATAGATAAATGAGTTTTTTAAGTATTATTATAGTGAGTGCTACCAATAAAAGCAAACTTATTTCCTAATTGACATTTTTCTGTATCCACATAACTCTTCAATATTTTTTATAGCCATGTTAGCAAGCTGGTCAGCAGACATCCTACAAACTCTACCTTGCCATCTGATAAGAATAACAACGAAAACTATAAACAGCCCAATTTAGACTACCTTTAGTATGGATAAAGAGGATAAGTATGTTTAAACTAGGCCAAGGAGAAAATTACTATATCATAAATATGAATTTTAATGAAGACCCAGATGTCACGCAGGAATTAGAGTTCAGTTCAGTCGCTCAGTCGTGTCTGACTCTCTGCAACCCCATGAATTGCAGCACGTCAGGCCTCCCTGTCCATCACCAACTCCCGGAGTTTACTCAAACTCATGCCCGTCGAGTTGGTGATGCCATCCAGCCATCTCATCCTCTGTCGTCCCCTTCTCCTCCTGCTCCCAGTCCCTCCCAGCATCAGGGTCTTTTCCAATGAGTCAACTCTTTGCATGAGGTGGCCAAAGTATTGGAGTTTCAGCTTCAGCATCAGTCCTTCCAATGAACACCCAGGACTGATCTCCCTTAGGATGGACTGGTTGGATTTCCTTGCAGTCCAAGGGACTCTCAAGAGTCTTCTCCAACACCATAGTTCAAATACATCAATCTTTCGGCGCTCAGCTTTCTTCACAGTCCAACTCTCACATCCATACATGACCAATGGAAAAACCATAGCCTTGACTAGACGGACCTTTGTTGGCAAAGTAATGCCTCTGCTTTTTAATATACTGTCTAGGTTGCTCATAACTTTCCTTCCAAGCAGTAAGCCGTCTTTTAATTTCATAGCTGCAATCACCATCTGCAGTGATTTTGGAGCCCCAAAAAATGAAGTCTGACACTGTTTCCACTGTTCCCCCATCTATTTTCCATGAAGTGATGGGACCAGATGCCATGATCTTAGTTTTCTGAATGTTGAGCTTTAAGCCAACTTTTTCACGTTCCTCTTTCACTTTCATCAGGAGGCTCTTTAGTTCTTCTTCACTTTCTGCCATAAGGGTGGTATCATCTGCATATCTGAGATTATTGATATTTCTCCCAGCAATCTTGATTCCAGCTTGTGTGTCTTCCAGCCCAGCGTTTCTCATGATGTACCCTGCATATAAGTTAAATAAGCAGGGTGACAATATACAGCCTAGATGTACTCCATTTCCTATTTGGAACCAGTCTGTTGTTCCATGCCCAGTTCTAACTGCTGCTTCCTGACCTGCAAACAGGTTTCTCAAGAAGCAGGTCAGGTGGTCTTGTATGCCCATCTCTTTCAGAATTTTCCTCACTTTATTGTGATCCACACAGTCAAAGGCTTTGATATAGTCAATGAAACAGAAACAGATGTTTTTCTGGAACTCTCTTGCCTTTTCAATGATCCAGAAGATGTTGGCAATTTGATCTCTGGTTCCTCTGCCTTTTCTAAAACCAGCTTGAACATCTGGAAGTTCAAAGTTCATGTATTGCTGAAGCCTGGCTTGGAGAATTTTGAGCATTACTTTACTACCGTGTGAGATGAGTGCAATTGTGTGGTAGTTTGAGCATTCTTTGGGATTGCCTTTCTTTGGGATTGGAATGAAAACTGACCTTTTCCAGTCCTGTGGCCACTGCTGAGTTTTCCAAATTTGCTGGCATATTGAGTGCAGCACTTTCACAGCATTATCTTTCAGGATTTGAAATAGCTCAACTGGAATTCCATCACCTCCACTAGCTTTGTTTGTAGTGATGCTTCCTAAGGCCCACTTGACTTTACATTCCAGGATGTCTGGCTCTAGGTCAGTGATCACACCATCGTGATTATCTGGGTCATGAAGATCTTTTTTGTACAGTTCTTCTGTGTACTCTTGCCACCTCTTCTTAATATCTTCTGCTTCTGTTAGGTCCATACCATCTCTGTCCTTTATTGAACTCATATTTGCATGAAATGTTCTCTTGGTATCTCTAATCTTCGTGAAGAGATCTCTAGTCTTTCCAATTCTGTTGTTTTCCTCTATTTCTTTGCACTGATCACTGAGGAAGGCTTTCTTATCTCTCCTTGCTATTCTTTGGAACTCTGCATTCAAATGGAAATATCTTTCCTTTTCTCCTTTGCTTTTTGCTTCTCTTCTTTTCACAGCTATTTGTAAGGTCTTCTCAGACAACCATTTTGCCTTTTTGTGTTTCTTTTCCATGGGGATGGTCTTGATCCCTGTCTCCTGTACAATGTCACTAACCTCTGTCCATAATTCATCAGGCTCTCTGTCTATCAGATCTAGTCCCTTAAATCTATTTCTCACTTCCACTGTATAGTCATAAGGGATTTGATTTAAGTCATACCTGAATGGTCTAGTGGTTTTCCCTACTTTCTCCAATTTAAGTCTGAATTTGGCAATAAGGAGTTCATGATCTGAGCCGCAGTCAGCTCCCAGTCTTGTTTTTGCTGACTGTATAGAGCTTCTCCATCTTTGGCTGCAAAGAATATAATCAATCTGATTTCGCTGTTGACCATCTGGTGATGTCCACGTGTAGAGTCTTCTCTTGTGTTGCTGGAAGAGGGTGTTTGCTATGACCAGTGCGAGTTAGAGTAGGGGATGTTAAATAGAATATCATAACCAGATGTGGACAGAGCAATTAGGAAACCAAAAGTGGGACTGAAAAATTCAAGTATACAAATTGATATTTGGGATTGTTTTTGCTCATGCTGATAACTATACACCATGACTCTCTTTTGGCATTCTGGCATTTTTCTAAAGGTCAAGATAATGAGACAATATTATAGAGCAGCTAGTCCTCACAGAAAGGCATGTTCTAGCCACCTAGCATCACATACTTCCTCCCAAATTTTGTAATTAATTCTAACAAATTTTCTAATCTGGAATTTTAACACCTTATTTCATCTTGTTTTGCAACTTAATGTTTTTAAATCACATCTTAACTTTCCAAATAGACTCTAAGTTCCTTTAAAACAAACATTTTTCTCCCATACAATAAAATCTCCAAGTTAATAATGTATGGGAGATTCACAAGCATATTGAGATGTCTGTATTTTAACTATTATTTAACTATATATTTAACTATTAGACTTCCCTGGTGGCTCAGATGGTAAAGCGTCTGCTTACAATGTGGGAGACCTGGGTTCAATCCCTGGTTCGAGAAGATCCTCTGGAGAAGGAAATGGAAACCCACTCCAGTACTCTTGCCTGGAAAATCCCTTGGATGGAGTCTACAGCCCATGGGGGGGCAAAGAGTCAGACACGACTGAGTGACTTCACAACTATTATACATAATTTAATAATTAAAGAGTGCCCAGTACAAAAAAATAAGTTATTTCAAAAAGAAATGATTAACTAATCATTACCAGGTATAAGACACAAAAGTATTGGAGGGGCATCAAGAGAATTAATTCCAGATATTAGGTACTTATGAAATTATCAGGAGGACCTCAGGGCTTAACACGGGACCAATAAGTTGAGGTGAGCCCCCTCCAGCAGCTGAGATGTGGCCATCAGGAAGGTGCTGCTGCCGCCAACCCTATTGTCCCACAAACGTCATGTCCAACCAAGAGGCAAACTGACACTCACGTGCAGGACTCAGCTGCTGTCAGTCGATGTAAACGTCCAATCAGCTCTCATTGCTAACTTCAGCCACTACAGAAGTTTCCTCTGATTCACTTTCACCTTTGAAGCTCATGTGAGTGCATTTTCTTAATGGACCAATTTTGCACAGCAAATCCTAGCTGAAATGGAATCTTAAAAAATGCCATTTTTAACTTTTCAGTATCTTTAATTGGAATAGGATGGAACTGTAATTGAGAAAGTCAGTCCTCAATAATATCCCTCCCTCCTCATCACCTCTCCCTCCTCCCTCACTGCCCCATACTGATAATGTTTTGTCACTCAGCAGGATTTTATTTCCCTAAAAAAACTGAAGTCAAGAGAACCAGAAGTTAAGCCACAGGCTGGCTGAAAATATCTCCAAAAGGTATATCTGATAAAGAGCCATTATCCAAAATGCACAAAGATCTCTTAAAATTCAACAATAAAAAAGAATAACTATATTTCAAAATGAGCAAAAGGTTTGAAAACTTTACCCAAGATAGTATACAGATATCCAATAAGCACATTAAGAACATAAAATTACATATGCTCAAAATCATACATCATTAGGGAGTTGCAGATTAAGACAATAAAATACCACTACACACTCAATAGAACAACCAAATTCCAGAATACAGACAACACTAAATGTGGCAAGGATGTGGAACAATAAGAACTCTCACTTGTCCCTGGTGGGAATGCAAAATGGTACAGCCACTTTTGAAGACAGTTTGGTTACTTCCTTATAACACTAAATATACTCTTACCATATGATCATGCTCCTTGGTAATATACCAAAAGGAGTGGAAAATGTATGTCCACACAAAAACCTGCACACCAACGTTTATAGCAACTTTACTTATAATTGCCAAAACTTGAAAGCAATCAAGATGTCCTTCAGTAAGTGAACAGTGTGATCCACCGAGACAATGGAATATTGTTCAGCACTAAAAAAAACAATCAAGTCAGGAAAAGACATAGAGGAAACTTACATGCACATTACTAGTTAAAGAAGTCAATGCAAGAAGCCTACCTACTGCATGATTCCAATTATTTGACATTTCAGAAAAGGCAAATACTATGGAGACAGAAAAAATGTCAGGGTTTGTTAGAAGTTCACAGGTAGGGAAAAAGAGGGGGAACACAGGCTTTTAGGACAGTGAAAACACTCTGCATGGTGTTATAATGGTGGATACATGTCATTATACTTTTATCAATCCCATAGAACATAAACTATGAGCCCTGGATGATAATGATGTATCAGTGTAGCTTCATTAATTGCAAAAGTAAACATTCTGGTATGATATGATGATGGTCAGCTAGGCTGTGAGTGTGTGTACTTTCCTCACAATTTTTCTTTGAATCTAAAACTTCTCTTTTAAAAAGTATTAATGAAAAATGGGGGCAGTAAAAAGAATATAAAATTAAGTAATGAATTTATCTTCAGGATGGCAATTAAAGATAGTAGAATTCAGTACATTTTCATTAAATATAACTATATTGAACAAAGCAGATATTAAATTGACATCTAAACATACTTTGGGAAGAGGATCAAAATCGAACATTATCTAACCTGTTATTTTGCTGAGGGACTTCGCTGGTGGCCTACTCAAAATCATGCTAGTACCATTTCCATTTTATCAAACATGAGCATGTATCTTACCATTAATTTCTTGGTCAAATTAATTATTGTGAACTTAGGAACTAAGATCACTTTCCAGGATATAACAATGAGTTGATATAATTATAGCCAAATTATATTTCAATATCATATTCAAGAAAATAGAATAATGTATAATTAAATATAGGTATGCCCCTAGGTTTTCATGATTTGTAACATGGTGACCTTGATATTAACATGAAGAGGGTATATAATTATGCTGAAGGATTACAAGGAACAGCCTTGGTAGCACATAACAATACCTCATTTTTTGTGGGGGGAGGGAGAATGGTTTAGTGTCTTATCTGTGATGCTCACTTGCCTTGCTGATATAAGCAGGTTTTAAGTGAGAGTTTCTTTTCTTTGCATTTAAAGCAACTTGGTTCTTGAAAAATATTCTGTTTACATGAGCCAACTGACTTTATTAAAAGCCAAAGAAAATTTATAAATGGTTTGTTACAGACTGAAATGATTATGGTAACAAAAGATTGAAGAAACTTGTGCTTCCTATAACCTGTTAATGATAGTGATCCTCAGTTTATGAACAATATGCTTGTTTTTATTTGGCAGTAAACCTAACACAATATTGATAATGTATGTATACATCTGTATTGTTTTAAGGTCCAACAGCAGACATTCACAATCAAACATCATTTGTAATGAGTAATGTTAACAGCATAAATCCTTCATTTTAGGACAATGTCCATTTGAAATGACTTCTCATACTATATAAATGCTTGCTTCTTTTTGCATGAATTTCAGGGTTCCATCATCATTTGAATTAGCTTCACCAGGTCAATTTCCTTTACCCCATTTGATCTAACTGAAGGTTACCTATTCATTCAAAGATTTTGAGATTCTGGAAAGCATCTTCTGACACTGTTTTCTTCCCTCCCTCCAATCCTGTTTCCAATGTATAGGCTCCTTGTTATTATACAAAAATACATCATGAATTGAACACAATATAAGGGAATCAATAAAGCACCCAAATGAATCACAAAGTTAATGTTTCTTCATTGATTTAAGGACTGTCTCGTCATTGTTGTTAGCTACTGTTATGATAGACCTTGTCGTAAGTAGAAGCCTAAAATACCAGACAATGATTATTTTTCACCAAAAATTGATAAGAAATAAAGCAATTAGAAATCAGTACTTTTTAAAAGAAGTTCAGTTGAATTCAGAGGAATCTCTAAATTTTCAGTATTAAGTAAAAGATACCATAGGAATGTATTTTAGAAAAGATAAGAATATTATGGTCTGAGAGGCATAAAGCGCTACCCTGAAATTTTCCACAAGACAGGCATCATTCAAGTGGTGAACTTGTAGCTATAAATAAAGTGGTTTCCCTCATAAATTTTACTTAACTCCTATGTGCGTAGTGCCACCAACAGGAAAGACATGAACTATCAAATAATAATGTATTTAAAATTCAAAGGGAAACCATAGTCTTTTAATAATATTGAAGAGTAATAAGAATTATTCTCTGCTATGGCATGTCTGTGAGCCATTCTAGTCTTGCCTCCTAGCATTAGAGTCTAAGTAACTTTACACTGTGCTTTCTCTAATCAGGAGCAACAACCTTCATCCAGGTAACTTGTGACATTCAAATGCTTCCAACATGACCCACAGTATGACTATTATGTTTTATTACTGTAACACAGAACACATACATACAAACTGGAATAAAATTCCAGAAAACAATATTTAATCTTATTAAATGCATTATCCTTTGATACTTCATTTTTCTGTTATATTCTATTTCACATTTTTTTCTTCATTATCATGGAATAAACTCCATCACCATTGCATTCTCATGTACTAAGCTTCATGAGGGCCTCGTTTACCTTTACATATCTCCACCTTAGTGCCAAACCCATACTTAATTAAATGCACTGAAAAAAAGAGAATATCAAAATTCTGCCCATAGAAAACATTTCTTCAAATTCTGAAATGCTTTGAGAGAATAATTTAAACATTTAAGCTTGAGTGATAAAAGTAAGGCTACTGGCATTGGTAAGCAAGGCTTGCTGGAAATGGAAACCAGTTAGAGGCCAATAAAGGAAAGTGGGAAAAGAAGTGAAAACCTCTGAAAGATATAAATGTGTGTATGCTTAGACGCTCAGTCATGTCCTACTCTTTGCAACCCCAAGGGCTGTAGCCTGTCAGGCTCCTCTGTCCATGGGATTCTCCAGGCAAGAATACTGGAGTAGGTTGCCATGCCCTCCTCCAAGGGAACTTCCCAACCCAAGAATCGAACCCAGGTCTCCCACATTGCAAGCAGATTCTTTACCATCTGAGCCACCAGGGAAACCTCGGAATACTGGTGTGGGTAGCCTATTCTTTCTCCAGGGAATCTTTTCAACTGAGGAATCGAACCGGGGTCTGCTACATTGCAGATGGATTCTTTACCAGATGAGCTACCAGGGAAGCCCAAAAGACATAAGATCTACTAGCAGATAATACACTAGCAAATCTGTTCTTTTTTCCTTCTGTGTGGTGGTTGTCTCTGTCATTATGTTTGCTGTAGATTTCCCCAGGCCAGGCCATTCTGTAAATTATACTATGAAGATGACTTTGATGCTTCTGATATGTGTTATCCTAAAAAGCCATTGATAACAGCTCATAGAATGTAACCTTCAGAAAAGTGGTTCTCCTACTGTAATTCAATCAAGTCTAGTCTCCAAACACCCGATTGTGCTTATATTTTAGCTAAAGCTTTTATGACCCTAACATTTTTAATAGTGCTTTTATGAATAGTATTCAATACTAAACTCTAATTGTTGTATGTATATGTACATATATATTTACACATGTATATAGATAAATATATGTATATTTCAATGAGAAGCATCATATATTCTTTAAAGTGCTAAATCTACATTTATATATTTAACAGGTGAAAATACTTTAAAAATAAAGTTCGAGAAACCATTTTTCCTCACCCATTTTATTACAGTTCAAGCAAGTTATTAAGTTATATTGCTAAAACGTTTAAACACAATACAATTCATATAGTAAATAAATACTGTGTATTCCCTGTGAGACCTTCAAAAAAACTGTCCCAAAGGACAAGTTACAGATACTTTACACAAGAGAGCTCAGTAAGGGAGGGAAAAGAAAGGACACAGAGTAACATTTTTAAAAGATTTTACAAAAATATCATTTAATAGTTTAAAGAACTCTCCCCCCCTAACCCCGGAAAATAAAAAATAAAGTTTTGTGAGAAGTACTACTAAGAGCTCTGGTTACCATGCAGGCTGCGTTGAAGGGAAAGTCAATCAAATTTCCTTAGGTTATTGGGAAGCATTTTCAAAGCCAATGCAAATAATGAATACACTAAGTGAGTTTATATATTCAGACCACTTCTATAAACACAAAGTCAAAGATCTTTCTGAAATGAGACAGGTATAACAGGTGTGAATAATGAGGCTTCTTGTACTTCTACCTGTCCTATTCTTCCTCTCTTTCTTTTTGGCTATTCTTTTTCTTATCCTCCTCTCCCCGCATGTCTTTTTCTTTTCATCTTTTGTTTTAATATAAAAATAATGCTTTTATGGTATAATGTGAACTTCAGAAGCTCTGAAATTAGGCATATTACAGTTTGAATTTTAGCTTTTTATGTGACTTTAGATGAATTACATAAAGCTTATAAGCACTGGTTTTCTTATCTGCAAATTTTGGAAACACAACCTGCAGGATGGGGACAGCCTTAAGTAAAACTTGTAAAACCCCCACCACAATAACTAGAAAATACTAATTCCTTAATGTATAGTTGATATTTCTGCTATTATGCTGAGTTATTATGATTTTATGAATATGGAATTATATTAATGAAATCAATTGCATAATTTTTGTTATCTGAGCTTTCTTAATATTCAGAAGCATAATCTCCTTCACATAACTTTTAAACTTATGTATGACCCTATACAATTTTCAATATGACTAAAAAATTACAGATATATACTGCTGATAGGTAACCACAGTTAAGTATGGAGAAGCCCCAGCAGACAGAATTCCTATACATTTGAAAATTTCTAATATATATATATATATATATATATATATATTTTAGTACAAAGTAAGAAACATAAAAGAAATTAAGAAAGACTCAACTGATTATACAAAACAAGGTACTAAGCATTCAATCAGAATCAAACTTTATACACAGGGTGAGGAAACGTTCTGCAGGATACTCTAGCGGTAGAAACATGATTTATGAATTTGTCAAAACACAAAGAATGAAGGCTACAGACACAGAGAACAGACTCGTGGTCGCTGATGGACAGGAGGGTTGGGGGAGGGATGGAGTCGGAGTTTGGGGTTAGCAGATGCAAAATATAGAGAATGGATAAACAACAAGCTACTACTATATAGCACAGGGAACAATATTCGATATCCTGTGATGAACCATAATGGAAAAGAGTATGAAAAAGAATGTATATATATTGTTGTTGTACAGATGACTGTGGCACAGATCATCAGCTCTTCACAGGAGAATTCAGGCTTAAACTAAAGAAAACCACTAGGACAGTCAGGTACAAATTAAATCCATTATATACATGTGTATGTGTGTGTGTGTGTGACTTCCCTGGTGGCTCAGACGGTAAAGCGTCTGCCTACAGTGTGGGAGACCTGGGTTCAATCCCTGGGTCGGGAAGAGCTCCTGGAGAAGGAAATGGCAACCCACTCCAGTACTCTCGTCTGGAAAATCCCATGGACGGAGAAACATGGTAGGCTACAGCCCATGGGGTCACAAAGAGTTGGACACGACTGAGCAGCTTCACTTTCACTTTCATGTATAATTGAATCACTTTGCAGTATAGCAGAAATTTAAAAAAAAACACTGTAAACCAACTCTACTTCAATTAAAAAATAAAAATAAAACAGTGAATTCTAATGCAAACTATGGACTTTAGCTAACAATATAAACCATTGGTAATGGTTCATCAATGGAACACATGTACCACACCAAAGCAAGATATTAATTAAAAGAGAAACGGCAGGAATGAGGAGAAGGGAGTATATGAGAATTCTGTGTTCTTTCTGCTCAATGTTTTTATAAACCTAAAATTGGCTCTAGAAATAAGCCTATTAATATTTTTAAAAAAAAATATATATATATATATGTATATATATATCTGCTAAAACAGAAGATGTCTGGTATCTTTATTGAGGATGGGCATTTATTTCTTCATGCAAAATATTAAAGTGAAATTTAGACTGTGAGGTTTAAATTACAATTACATTTATTTTGTATTTAACATCTAGTCAAAAAGGAGACCAATGCATCACTTGGGTGCAATCTTACAAACAACAGAATGATCTCAGTTAAGTTTCCAAGGAAAACCATTCAACATCAAATAATCCAAGACTATGCCCCAACCACTAATGCTGAAGAACCTGAAGTTGACTAGTTCTGTGAAGACCTACAAGACCTTATTTAACTAACACCAAAAACAAATGTCCTTTTTACCACAGGGAATTGGAATACAAAAACAGGAAGTCAAGAGGTACACAGAAGGCAAGGCAAGTTTGGCCTTGGAGTACAAAGTAAAGTAAGGAAAAGGCTAAAAGAGTTTTATCAAGAGAACATGCTGGTCATAGAAAACATACTTTTCCAACAACCCAAGAGACAACTCTCTACATGGACATCACCAGATGGTCAATACCAAAATCAGATTATGTTCTTTGCAGCCAAAGATGGTGGAAAATTGATATAGTCAGCAAAAAGACGCACTAGAGCTGACTGTGGCTCAGATAATGAACTCCTTATTGCACAATTAAGGTTTAAATTGAAAAAAGAAGGAAAAACCACTAGGCCATTCAGGTTTGACCTATATCAGAAATCCCTTATGATTATACAGTGGAGGTGACAAATAGTTTCAAGGGATTAGATCTGGTAGACAGAGTTCCTGAAAAACTGTGGACAGAAGTTTCTAACACTGTACAGGAGGTGGTGATCAAAAACATCCAAAATAAAAAGAAATACAAGAAGGAAAGTGATTGAGGAGGCCTTACAAATAGCTGAGAAAAGAAGAGAAGGGAAAGGCAAAGGAAAAAGGAAAAGATATACCCAACTGCGGAGAAGGCAATGGCACCCCACTACAGTACTCTTGCCTGGAAAATCCCATGGATGGAGGAGCCTGGTAGGCTGCGGTCCATGGGGTCGCTAAGAGTTGGACACGACTGAGCAACTTCACTTTCACTTTTCACTTTCACACATTGGAGAAAGAAATGGCAACCCACTCCAGTGTTCTTGCCTGGAGAATCCCAGGGACGGGGGAGCCAGGTGGGCTGCCATCTATGGGATCACACAGAGTCGGACATGACTGAAGTGACTTAGCAGCAGCAGCAGCAGCATACCCAACTGAATGCAGAGTGCCAGAGAATAACAAGGATAGACAAGAAAGCCGTCCTACGTAAACAATATAGGAAAACAATAAAATGACAAAGACTAGAGATCTCTTCAAGAAAAGATATCAAGAGAACATTTCATGCAAGGATGGGAGTGATAAGGACCTAAGAGAAGTAGAAGAGATTAAGAAGAGGTGGCAGGAATGCACAGAACAATACAAAAAAGGTCTTAATGACCCAGATAACCAAGATGGTGTTGTCTCTTACCTAGAGCCAGACATCCTGGAGTGTGAAGTCAAGTGGGCCTTAGGAAGCATTACTATGAACAAAACTAGCGGAGGTGATGTAATTCCAGCTGAGCTATTTCAAATCCTAAAAGATGATGCTGTTAAAATGCTACACTCAACACGCCAGCAAATTCAGAAAACTTAGCAGTGGCCACAAGATGGCAAAAAATCAGTTTTCATTCCAGTTCCAAATAAGGGCTTTGCCAAAGAATGTTCAAACTACCACACACTTGTACTCATTTCACATGGCAGCAAGGCAATGCTCAAAATCCTTCATGTTAGGTTTCATCAGTACATGAACAGACAACATCCAGATGTATAAGCTGGATTTAGAAAAGGCAGAGGAACCAGAGATCAAATTGCCAACATTAACTGGATCATGGAGAAAGCAAGGGAGTTTCAGAAAAACAACTATTTCTGTTTCACTGACTATGCTAAAGCCTTTGACTATGTGAACTACAACAAACTGTGGAAAATTCTTAAAGAGACAGGAATACCAGATCACCTTATCTGCCTCCTGAGAAGCCTGCTTGCTTATTTTACTCATATGCAGAGTACATAACACAAAATGTCTGATGAATCACAAGTTGGAATCAAGATTGCTGGGAGAAATATCAACAACCTCAGATATGCAGATACCACCACTATAATGGCAACAAGTAAAAAAAAAAAACTAAACAGTCTCTTGATGAAGATGAAAAAGGAGAGTGAAAAACCTGGCGTGAAACTCAACATTAAAAAAACTAAGATCATGGTATCCAGTCCCATCACTTCATGGCAAAATAGAAGGGGGAAAAAATGGAAGCAGTGACAGATTTTATTTTCTTGGGTTCCAAAATCACTGTGAATGGTAACTACAGCCATGAAAAAAAAGACACTTGTTCCTTGGAAGGGAAGCTATGATAAATCTAGACAGTGTATTAAAAAGCAGAGACATGAATTTGCTGAAAAGGACTGTATAGTCAAAGCTATGGTTTTTCTAGCAGTCATGTACAGATGTGAGAGTTGGACCATAAAGAAGACTAAGCAATGAAGAATTGATGCCTTCGAATTGTGGTGCTAGAGAAGACACTTGAGAGTCCCTTGGTCTGCAAGATCAAACCATTCAATCTTAAAGGAAATCCACCTTGAATATTCATTAGAAGGACTATTGCTGAAGCTGAAGTTCCAACACTAAGGCCACCTGATGTGAAGAGCCAACTCTTTGGAAAAGACCCTGATGCTAGGAAAGATTGAAGGCAAAAGGAGAGGGGACGACAGAGGATGAGATGGTTAGATACGATCACTGGCTCAAAGGACATAAATTTGAGCAAACTCTGGGAGATAGTGGAGGACAGAGAAGCCTGGCGTGCTGTAGTCTGTGAGGTCTCAAAGCATTAGACATGACTTAGTACCTGAACAACAACAAATTTAACATCTATCCATGCTTTTGCACTGTGGATATACAAGTAAGTCTGAATGAGAATTAAGAAAATTTAAGGCTTTTATACAGCCTAATGTTTAAGTTATTACTTTTAATGAAATAGTAATCCTAGTATTGACCTATTTAGTGGGTACTGTCTCTGTTTCAGATACGATGCAAAGTATTTTATGAACATCATAAAAAAGCTTTTCATAATTTCTAAGGAAGAAATCATTATCAAGAAAGTCTACTCACTGAGATATTTATATACTATTATATCTTGGAGAACAATGAAAACAGATGCAATTAATTATTTTAACTTAATTAAAAATCCATGATTTATTAATAGTACTCATTCTGGGCTCTCTGTGTTTGCAATGTGTGTTTACAAGGATAATGATTAAGATATAGCTCTGTTAAATATCCATTCCATTAGGCATGTTTATAATATCTCCTAGGTTTATTTTATTACACACTGGTAAATAAGAGTCTCAACTCAAAAATTCACAAGATATTACTGGTTATATTATTTCTGCTACTAAACATATATAGTGAAAAATATCCAATACATTCTTGTTTCACTTTAAATCTCTTTGTTATAGAGCATACTATTACTCTGTGAATACAAAATTGCAAATACCACAGGACTTATGAAACCATACCAGGGAGTATCAGTCCAGAAAAGAACAACTTGTTAAAAATTAGTGATGCCTATGTGAAAAATACTTTATTTGAAGAAACAAAAATATGCCAAGTTAAGATCTTTAAAACATCAGAAAAATCAGTTACATATATCAAGAACAATCAACGGCTTAACTCAAGTCATTTGAAGAAAATAACTAGAGAAGTCAAGTGGTATGTCAAAGATTTAGCTGACCATAAATGATCCATTATAATATAATCATAAGGCACTGTTCCTTTGGGCAAAAGGAGCAGTATATGATAATTCAGTTCAGTTCAGTTGTTCAGTCATGTCCGACTGTTTGTGACCCCATGAACCGCAGCACGCCAGGCCTCCCTATCCATCACCAACTCCCGGAGCTTACTCAAACTCATGCCCATCGAGTCGGTGATGCCATCCAGCCATCTCATCCTCTGTCATCCCCTTCTTCTCCTGCCCGCCAATCCCTCCCAGCATCAGGGTCTTTTCCAATGAGTCAACTCTTCACATGAGGTGGCCAAAGTATTGGAGTTTCAGCTTCAGGATCAGTCCTTCCAATGAACACCCAGGACTGATCTCCTTTAGGATGGACTGGTTGGATCTCCTTGCAGTCCAAGGGACTCTCAAGAGTCTCCTCCAACACCACAGTTCAAAAGCATCAATTCTTTGGCGCTCAGCTTTCTTTATAGTCCAACTCTCACATCCATACATGACCACTGGAAAAGCCATAGCCTTGACTAAAAACAAGTTCTGATTAACAACAGTTGCTTGTATATTTTTGAGATTAATCCTTTGTTGCTTCATTTGCTATTATTTTCTCCCATTCTGAAGGCTTCTTTTCACCTTGCTTTTAGTTTCCTTTGAGGGATGGGATGGGGAGGGAGGTGGGAGGGGGGTTCAGGATGGGGAACACATGTAAATCCATGGCTGATTCATGTCAGTGGATGGCAAAAACCACTACAATATTGTAAAGTAACTAGCCTCCAACTAATAAAAATGAATTTAAAAAAATAAATAAATAAATAAAGTCACCCAATGAGGAAAAAAGAAAGAAAGAAAGAATAAAAACTAACAATAATGAAACAAACAAAGCAAAAATTATTCTGTCTTGTTTTTGCTTTTTCTCAGACATCTTGTAACTTGTCTTTAAAATTTCCATTTTAGGAATGTAGTCACATCTCAAATAAATAATATCACCTATGTTGACAGATGTTAGATTCATAATAAATCACTACTGTATATGGGAATTAAGCTCTGTTCTCTGTCCATCCATGATTATTCAGTTTATCTACTCCCATGTACTCTGGTATTTAAAAATATATATAAACTCAAATGTTTGAGGGGAGGCCCCACTCTCTCATAATAAGTCTTTGTCTCTCGTGACTTTACAGGATCTTTTATCATCTTATACCTTTCACTCAAATGTCTCAGTCAATTAGAAAAGTAAAATACAGAATTTCACTTTATAAAGTAACGACTTGTCTGAGAGAGGAAAATTCCTGGATAACCCAAAAATACCAATTCATCAAAACAAGTGATTTTTTTAGTTAAATGCTTTTTTTGGATCAAAAGCTGCCAAACCAACTTGAAATAGCAGTTGATAATATTTACACTTTGACTTTGTACTCAATATGAAATATTTGTAATAAACTTTCTCATCTTAAAAAAGTCAGTACAGATGAAGAAATTTGATCATCTTTGGTACTATGCTTGCTACACTTAGCTTAAGGATCCAAACAACAATGGATGCCATCTTATAACCCATGAAATGAAGAGAGGGGGAGAATAAAGTAAAGAGAGAATGTCGACTACAGACTGTGTTGTCTAGATACCATATAACTTTCTATAGTTATGTATTTTTGGCTTTGTGTGGCTCAGGAAATGTTAGTCTCTTCTCAGTTTGACAATCAGATAAATTATTCCTCTCCCCATGAGAAGGAACAAATGAGGGAATGGAAAAATAAGTATGAAGTAATAATTCCCAAACTCTTCCTCTAGGACCATAAAGAGCCTATAATAGAAAATAGAGTTTCATATCAACCATATTTAGTTTCATTTAATATATTTTCTTCAACAGTTATAGTTATTTGCCAATCATTTGCAATAAACAAATTTTAACTAAATTGTTCCAGTTGGGTGTAAAAGATTTCTGAATAGGAATATTCCCTTATCTCTTACTTTTCTGAATCATCATTCTCAAGAAAAACTTGCAGAAATAGTTAATGAAGAACTTTATGTGACAAATATGATTTTATGAATCTTGTCTAAAAATATTGATTGCCTTCTAATTAACTGACATCACAAAACACATGGCAATTTTACTGTGTGGCTATTGGGTGCATCTCAAAATAAAGTCTGCAACAATTTCCACGGTCTTTTTTTTTTTCTTGTCTATAGTCAATTCTTCATATCATATAATTTTAAACTAACTAAGGTAGTTTCTAGGCTTCCCAGGTGGTTTAGTGGGTAAAGAAAGAATCCGCCTGCAATGCAGAAGGCACAGGAGACATGGGTTTGATCCTTGAGTAGGAAAGATCCCCTGGAGGAGGGCAGGGTAACCCACTCCAGTGTTCCTGCCTGGGAAATCCCATGGACAGAGGAGCCTGGCAGTCTCCAGTCCATAGGGTTGCAGAGTCAGACACAACTAAATCCACTAAGCAAGAGTAAGGTAGTTTCCAGTAAGGGATGACAGAATTGTTCTAATTAGTTGTCCTGACATTTTCAGAAGTTTTGAAACCTGTGGCTGGTGAGATTACTACTCCAATGAACTTCATATCTTTCAAAAGAGCAAGCTAGGAAAAAATTCTTTAGGGAGTCATCGGTTAAAATGCAAACAAACCAAAGTAGCAAACTATATTTTAAACACTGCACAATATACTTTTTTTAATTTCAAAAACTTTTAGAAATCGATCCAAGTCCAAACAATAAAAGCAGAGATGAAAATAAGCTGAACAAATTTAACAAAGCTTATTGTGATGAAATAAAGAAATTTCACTTTATGATTTTATTAGAAAATACACATGGAATAAGGGGAGAGAAAAGAGTTATATCATAAATCTTCTTCCAGATAAAATAAATACTATGTGTTTTTGTTGTGTTTAGCTCCTCCTGGATTGAAAGAGAGAATATTATCTATTTCCCTAGTGTTCCATTGAACCAAGATGTTATAGGGATATAAAAATAGATGTTACATGTTAGATTATGAAACCTTTCCTCTATTCAATCTTGTTTGAATTCAAAGCTGTTTTAGAAGAAAACAGGAAAGTGTACATATTCAAGCTTTAAAAAAAATTTGGTATATTTCCAGTTCATGCTTCAGGGTTTCACTTCAGTAATTATTGTCAGTAGTTTACATGCTCAATTTCAACTTCTCTGCTGTCTTTATGGTTATTTATAAGTAATTTTAAACTTCATTAAACTTCACCTAATTATTAAAAATTAAAATATACTGTGTATTATAAGGGTAGTGAGATATTCTTGAATTAAAAAGTAAAATTCCTTTTAGTATCAGTACTTAAAACCAACAGATAAAAGTGTTGATGAATAAGTCCAATTATAAGGACCCAAATGAAATAAACTTTGTTCCATTCACAAATACATATTGTTTAATATTCTAGCAAGTAAAGCTATATGGAATATCAAGAAAGGACAAAGTATGAGAAAGGAGGTAAAAATCAAACTGGAAGCTGTGGTGGTTTAGTCACTAAGTCATGTCTGACTCTTGTGACCCCATGAACTGTACCGTGCCAGGCTCCTCTGTCCATGGGATTCTCCAGGCAAGAATTCTGAAGTGGGTTGCCATTTCCTTCTCCAGGGTATTTTCCCAATCTCTTGCATTGCAGGTGGATTTTTACCTACTGAGCTACGAGGGAATCCCAACTGAAAGTTGAATGCTACATATTACTTACATTTGCATGGATGTCCTTGTGTCCAGCTGGACTGAGACAAGTGTAATATTTACAATCTTAATACTTAACTATGGATCTGGTACATACATGGTGCTCAAAAAAATACTGCTCAATTTAAGTTGGTAAATTAATTTTAATTTTTGTTTTGACAATAACAACAGGGTCACACTTCAAATAGATTATTTGGATAGCTAATTTTTGTTTTTTCAGGCTCCAAAATCACTGCAGATGGTGATTACAGCCATGAAATTAAAAGACGCTTACTCCTTGGAAGGAAAGTTATGACCAACCTAGACAGCATATTAAAAAGCAGAGACATTACTTTGTCAACAAAGATCCATCTAGTCAAGGCTTTGGTTTTTCTAGTAGTCATATATGGATGTGAGAGTTAGACTGTAAAGAAAGCTGAGTGCCAAAGAATTGATGCTTCCGAACTGTGGTGCTGAAGAAGACACCTGAGAGTCTCTTGGACTGCAAGGAGATCCAGCCAGTCCATCCTAAAGGAGAAGAGTCCTGGGTGTTCATTGGAAGGACTGATGAAGCTAAAACTCCAATACTTTGGCCACCTGATGTGAAGAACTGACTCATCTGAGAAGACTCTGATGCTGGGAAAGATTGAGGGCAGGAGGAGAAGGGGATGACAGAGGATGAGATGGTTGGATGGCATCACCAACTCAATGGACATAGGTTTGGGTAGACTCAGGCAGCTGGTGATGGATAGGGAGGTCTGGTGTGCTGTGGTTCATGGGGTCACAAAGAGTTGGACACAACTGAGTGACTGAACTGAACTGAACCAAATGTTTGATGTTGCCCTTGTTTTGCACTAATGCAATACTTAAAGTGATATGAATTTTCTTACTTATATACTTTATGATATATAGTGTGGTTTATTCTTCATATGCAATTCAATAAATGAATGCCTCAAAACCAAGTAGACAGAATTCATAGATTATATCAGGTCAGATGGAAAGGAAGTGGGAAAAGAAGGAAGGTTAATATTTAAACAGGTTGCCTTTTCTATACTATATGCTCAATCATATCAGGTCAGTACGCCCCTGCCTAATTAATATATGCATATTTTTCTCAGCATAATTTTTTTGGCTTAAGTTTTTTTAATTTATTTATTTTTAGTTGAGGGATAATTTCTTTACAGTACTGTGTTGGTGAAAGGTATGAGATTTGTTAGGTCAATTTGTTAGATAAATCACACTAGATGTCACATCTATGATCATGTTAACTTATATGGCAAGAGAGATTATTTAGGTGGGTCTGAAGGAAAAGGCTACCCACTCCACTACTCTGGCCTAGAGAATTCCATGGGCTCCATGGGGTCGCAAAGAGTCGGACATGACTGAGCGACTTTCACTTTCACTTTCAATCTAATGAAATCACCCTTATGGTAGAAAGTAAAGAGGAACTAAAGAGCCTTTTGATGAAAGTGAAAGAAGAAAGTGAAAAAGTTGGCTTAAAGCTCAACATTCAGAAAACTAAGATCATGGCATCTGGTCCCATCACTTCATGGCAAATAGTTGAGCAAACAGTGGAAAGAGTGGCAGACTTTATTTTTGGGGATTCCAAAATCACTGCAGATGGTGATTGCAGCCATGGAATTAAAAGACGCTTACTCCTTGGAAGGAAAGTTATGACCAACCTAGATAGCATATTAAAAAGCAGAGACATTACTTTGCCAACAAAGGTCCATCTGGTCAAGGCTATGGTTTTTCCAGCGGTCATGTATGGATGTGAGAATTGGACTGTGAAGAAAGCTGAGCGCCGAAAAATTGATGCTTTTGAACTGTGGTGTTGGAGAAGACTCTTGAGAGTCCCTTGGACTGCAAGGAGATCCAACCAGTCCATCCTAAAGGAGATCAGTCCTGGGTGTTCATTGGAAGAACTGATGTTGAAGCTGAAACTCCAATACTTTGGCCACCTCATGCGAAGAGTTGACTCATTGGAAAAGACCCTGAGGCTGTGAGAGATTGGGGGCAGGAGGAGAAGAGGACGACAGAGGATGAGATGGCTGGATGGCATCACCGACTCAATGGGCATGGGTTTGAGTAGACTCTGGGAGTTGGTGATGGACAGGGAGGCCTGGTGTGCTGTGGTTCATGGGGTCGCAACGAGTCGGACATGACTGAGCAACTGAACCGAACTGAACTGAACTGAATCTAATCACAGGGCTTTCCACGTGGCTCAGTGGTAAAGAATCCGCCTGCCAATGCAGGAGATACAGGAGATGTGGATTCAATCCCTGGTTTGAGAAGATCCCTGGAGGAAATGGTAACCCACTCCAGTACTCTTGCCTGGATAATTCCGGGGACAGAGGAGTCTGGCAGGCTACAGTCCATGGGGTTGCAAAGGGCTTGACATGACTGAGTGACTGAGCGCACACACACACACACACACACACACACACACACAGAGTCTAATCACATAAGCCCTAAAAAGCAAAGAACATTTTCCAACTAGTGGTTAGACAAGTAAAATCAAGAGATTCAAACGTGCCGCTGATGCCTTGAAAATGGAAGAGACCATCTGGAGAACACGAAGTGACTTCCCTGGTGGCTCAAACAGTGAGGAATGCATCTGCAGTGCTGAACCTGGGTTCCATCCCTGGGTTGGCAAGATCCCCTGGACGGGATGGCAACCCACTCCAGTATTCTTGCCTAGGGAATCCCCATGGACAGAGGAGCCTGGCGGGCTAGAGTCCATGGGATAACAAAGAGTTGGACATGACTGAGCAACTAAGCACTGCACAGGTGGGAAACATGAGAAAAAGAAAGAACTTAGAAGGGGATGGCATACCCTGATTTAACCTGGTGAGCAGAGAAATCAGTGGTGCCAAGCTTCAGGCCTACCAACAGTGCAAGAGAATAGATTCATGTTGCTTAAAGCTATTGCATTTGTGGTAACATGCTATACAGCCACAGAAAATGAATACAATATTGTAGACTCACTCTTCCCTCTCCTTCAAGGTAAAAACAGCCATGCATTAAATTTTTAGGAGAGCTATGACGAAAAATCTATTTATGCTTGGCAGTTTCAACACAGATAAACATGGACTGGAAAACTGCCCTCCCCATATCTTCAATGTTAATTTTTAAGAATAAATTCAAGAATATTTCAAGAAAAAATTCAAGAATAAGACATGAGATACTTAATGCCTGAGACTTTATCAAGTATTTATATATTTTATCCTAATCTGCAATTATTCAAAATTATCAAATCTTATGTAACATTGCTTTGATGGTAATTATCTGAAGCACTATCTAAAATTAAATAATATAATTTGCTGGAAAAAAACACCATAGCCATTTGGAAAACACATATAAATCAATGTCCACATCAATGCATTTTACCTTAACAGTTATCGTGAAAATATAACACTTCTTACCCACAGAACTGGCAAAATTGAATTTAAAAGTACACAGCATTGTTGAAGGTACGGAGGAACAATACACATATGCTCTTGAGTCAAATGAGACTACAGAGGAATTCAAGATTTCCTAATAATAATAAGCATGCACTCATTAATATTAGTATGAGACACATAAATTTCACTTCCAGGTTTAAAGCACAGAGAAACTCTTGAACGTATTTATAAGGAAACAAAAAATAAATGTTGATTGGAGTCTATGGCCTTATTTGAAAGAGCAAAACAAAATAATACAAACAAAACCAAAATTTTCATTGACAGTAGAATTGATAAATTATCTAGTAATCATATATTTTGTATACTTCAGATGAAAGAAAATGAACTATAAAAACTAACATAATCTGAATAACATTAATGCTTACAATGAATGTATATAGTGCAATTCTAAAAGTTCAAAAACAGGCGAAAGTAATCATAGCTATAAGAATTTAAATTAAAAAAAAAAGAATTTAAATTGATGCAACCTTTTAGAAAATTTAGTATCTACAAGATCTAAATAATAAATATATAAGCTACCACTCCAGAACTTCTCTCCAATATATAAAACTGACAGAAATGAGTACATTTTGCATGAAAATACATGTACTAGCAGCCCTATTTGTAGTAGGCAAAGCTGGAGCAGCCAAATACTTCACACATCAAAATGAACATATAAATGATGCTACATGCATACAATGTATTACCATGAGGAATTTTAAATGAATGAACTATAACCACATGCAACAACTTATAAAAATCTCAAAAATATTAAATAAAAGAAACCAGACACAAGTGAATGTCTATTATGGTTTCATTTACATAACGCTCATAATTAGGCAAAATTAACTCATGGTGTTAGAATACATGATGGTGTTTATAATTGGGGGAAAGAATACAGTCATGTTTTGTTATTTTTTTGTGTGTTGGTTTTATGGATGTAAAATTTATCAAGCTATACATTATAAATTTATTATTTCCATTATGTATGCTATATTTGATGAAATGTTTAAGAAAGATTGCAGAGTGAAGTAAGCCAGAAAGATAAAGACCAACACAGTATACTAACACATATATATGGAATTTAGAAAGATGGTAATGATAACCCTATATGCAAAACAGAAAAAGAGACACAGATGTACAGAACAGACTTTTAGACTCTGTGGGAGAAGGCGAGGGTGGGATGTTTTGAGAGAACAGCATCAAAACATGTATATTATCAAGGGTGAAACAGATCACCAGCCCAGGTTGGATGCATGAGACAAGTGCTCGGGGCTGGTGCACTGGGAAGACCCAGAGGGATGGGATGGAGAGGTAGGCGGGAGGGGGGATGGGGATGGGGAACACATGTAAATCCATGGCTGATTCATGTCAATGAACGGCAAAAACCACTACAATATTGTAAAGTAATTAGCCTCCAACTAATAAAAATAAATGGAAAAAAATAAAACATAAAAGAAAGATTGCATTTTTCTAATAATTTACCTTTTTCTTTCCTCACCTAAGAAACAAATCAATCAGGCTATTATTAGACACATTTAAAAGCCATATAGAACTACTGTTTACAGAATATTATGAAATACCTTTCATAGCTGAATGTATTTAAAGAGAAAATTCACTAGCATTGTTTATAAGATTCTCACAATTTTAATATATTTTCTTCCTCTTCAAATTTCTTCTGCCCTAAGCTTACTAACAATGATGAAGAAAAAAATAAACATAAAACTAGAAACTCTAGGTCATTTTTAACTTACAGTTTTACTCTTACACTTATTTTGTTCTATAAAATCTGCCACCCTTTTCCTTGCAAAGCTTTTAAATCTACTCATTTCTTTCACTAAACTACTATCTTTGTCCAGATCCCAAGCATATTTTTTAAAGTTTCACAGCAATAACTTTTCAATTTACCATTTGGTATTATGACAAAAATACCACAGTATCAGCCACTTGTATAAATTAATTCAATTATATCTCTGACAACAATTATGCCTTATATTTGTGAAAGCTTCAAGAAATCTTATAATGTTCAGAATAAGTATACTTATAAATAGTGCAGTCAGCATAATTCCAGCCTTAAACATTAGACCCAAATAAATATATAACTTTTCTGATGATCATATCAGAAAACATACCAATAGTACACAAGGTTAGCATATTAACTGCTCCAAAGTTTGCTCATAGTAGACAGTAACAAACAATTCAATATTCAAGTTATTTTAAAATATTTTTTAAGCTTCTATTTGTTCCTGATGATAGTACTTGTACATAATGCTAATACATAGATCATAACAGTTTTTGGACTAAAATTGTTAAGAAATAGTGGTAGGAAGGAGACAGTTATAATTTTTATATTCATTTAAATTATAGTATCACAGAGCTCTGAAAAACATTATCTGTAATCTTCCATAAAACAAGAGTTGATAACAATGCTGAACAAATGCTGTGGCATAAGGCCCTGACAGGGTAGGTGCTGCTGAAGGAGACACAGTCCAATCAATTAGAAGCACAAGAAACTATGGAGAATGCCTGCCAGCAATGAAATGTTTACATGATTTACTTGCCACAGAAAAGCTTACCAGAGGAATTACAGGAAAAGCTAACCATGCAATAACACTCTCTGATACGTTGTCCCCCCAGAATTCAGGAACAAAGCTCAGCTGCACTGAAATTAACAAAATATTACCCATTCTTCTGAAGACAGAGCCTGTCTACTACAAAGGAAAATCTGAGGAAATAGACTGCCATAGCTATTGTTTTGAATATTCTTTAAGCAGTTTGAATCCTTATTCAGAAATGGGAGACAAAAGATAGAAAGGTATACAGTTAAGGAGGTAAATATATAGGTAGATCTACAGATGTAAATATGACCAAAACCTTTCCAATTTCTTAAATAGAAGCTTTGATCATTGTTTTCAGATATTTCTTTCTTCAAATAACTTTTTAATGCCATAAATGTCTAAAGCAAATTTTTAATTCATCTCATATTTTGATATGCTTTGAATTCACTTCCATTCATTTCTCCTGGTTCTTGTGATTTTTAAAATTTGACCCAAACTTAATTATGAGGATTAATGATTAATTTAATTATGTTGATTAACTTAGAAATAGCTGTTGTTCAGTTGCTAAGTCGTGTCCAACTCTTTTCGACCCCATGGATTGCAGCCAACTTCATCCAAGTTGTTGGCATAATTCACTTCTGTTATAGCTGTACTAAGTCTTTTTTCCCACATATATTTTAGTATGTCAACTTTTATTTTTAAAATCGTACTTTCATTTTAATATAGATGACATTAGATTTAAAGACCAACTTGGGAAGAATTTCCATAGTAATATTTAATCATTTAAACCATGAGTAAAATGCATCTTTCCATTTATAAAATTCTTGCACGTTATATATTTATCACAGTTATTTTTATGATCCTCATTTCCCAACCTCAATAACTGGTTTGTCTGTGTGTCTGCTACAGTGTTTTTTCCTCCAACCTTATCAGTATCAAAGCTTTCTGCCTTTTTACACGTCTAGCAAATTTGTACTATGCCCTTGATATGGGGTATAAAAGAAATGAATGGCTAACTTTCAGCCACGAGTGTTCCTTTTTCCATATGTTAGGAACTCTCACACCTAAATAAAATCATGTTTTGAGCAGTGGACAAACTTGTTCTCCACTAGTTTGTCTTACTCCTCGAGCTTGACTTTCCTTGGATTTTAGATTGAAAGCTTAGAGAGTCTATATTCTCAGCACTAATAAGTCTATCACATGGATAGTTTGAGATTGGCTCTTCAGCCTCTATCATGCATGGATTAAAAATTCCCTCTGTATTTTGCAGGTCTTCTTCTAACAGGACTTTGCCCACTAAGTACCAAGTGATAGTGGAGAGTCTACCTTACCAACTCTGTACCACTCATTTTCCTTTAAAACCCAAAATTCATCAAATAGCCTATGAGGGGAAAAGACATTATATTTTGGATTTTCTATGGTTTATTCAGTTGTACCAGCCAAACATGGCTGTCAACACCTGTTTTATTTTACTTAGAAGTGGAAATTCCTGTTTACACTTAATAAAAATTATTCTAAATTAAATTTGCCATATTACTATTTATTTAGTATCTATGCAATATTTTTATATAACTTTTTCCCTTAGCTGTACTGCTTTCCTTAGTTCATAAGTGTTAAAATGGTGGTGATTTTGTCTCCCACAGAATATATGGCAATATCTAGAATTTTTTTTTTTATCTTACATAATGGAGGGAAGATAGTGCAGAAAGTGAAGTTTCTCAGTCATGTCTGATTCTTTGCAATCCCATGGACTGTAGCCTCAGTCCATGGAATTTTCCAGGCAAGAGTACTAGAGCATGTTGCCATTTCCTTCTCCAGCGGATCTTCCTGACCCGGAGATTGAACCCCGGTCTTCTGCATTGCAGGCAGATGCTTTATCATCTGGGTAGAAGCAGGGGATGCTGTTCAACATCTTACAATGGACAGAACAGTTAATTATCTGTCTCAAAACATCAATACAGTCAAAACTGAAGAATTATGCTTTAGTTTAACTACTTCTACTATTCTATTTTCCCTTATAAATTCCCTTGTATTTTTACTACTCTTTTACAGAAAATCCTAAGCATAAGAATATGCATTATTCACTGATTAAAATTTAATATACATGTATATCTTTACCTCATTCTAGACAATAAAAGGCCTTTGAAATAATTTAAGTTCATTTATACCATATCACATTTGTGTAATTATTGTGTTTAATCTTAATCCTCATTATTAAACTCCATGAGGTATTAATATTTTTCATTTATATTGTTAGGTATCTGTCTTTTTCTACAATGTATTTACCCTTTCTATTGTTCTTTATCCCCCACTACACCTCTATCTCTATCTGGATCTTTTTTTTTTTTTTTTTCTGTGTGAAGAATGCTTTTTAGTATTTCCTTTATCACATATGTTTTGCTGAAGACATCTTAGAGTTTTTTCTGTGAAAACTTCTTAACTTGCCTTGATTACTGAACAACAATTTGCTTAGCAAAAAAAAAAAAAAAAAAATGTAGCATTTAAAGATATAATTCCATACTTTTTTAGTCTCCATTTTTTTGACAGTTCCACTGCATCATATCAGTATTAGAGCTGCTCATTTAAAGACATTTTTCTCTATCTTTGGTTTTAGGTAGTTTTACTATGCTGTTTTAGGCATGGTTTTCTCTTTATTTACCCTTATTGGCTATTTTAGAGTATCTTCAATCTGCAGCTTTATGTCTTTCATCAATTTTGGAAAATTGTCAGTTATTATCTCTTCAAATACATGTTTCAGTCACTCTCTCCTCTCTTTCTGAAACTAGTTAAATATATGTTGAAACTCTCCCTTGTACTGTATGTCTCTTATACTTTTCTATCTTTTTATACTTTTATATATGTGCTTCAAAATGGATATCATACTATGATCTCATTTCTAGTTCTCTAATTCTCTCATCACCTGTAGAATCTTCTGCAAAATCCTGCTATTGGTTCCAGTATCAGATGCTGTATTTTTATGTTTTCAGTGATAAAACTGTCATTTAATTGTTCTTTTTCAAAAAATTACACGTCACTTAATCTCTTGAACATCTTAATCACAGTTATTGTAAAAGTCATGTACAAGAACTCCTGCACCACATCTGTGCTTCTTTTGAGTCAGTTTCTAACATCATTTTTCCTCATGTTTTTCAATAACTTTGAATGCCTAAAATCTTTTAATGATTATATACAGCTCATATAAAAACTTTGCAGATAAAATGTAAGGCTCTTATTTTCCTTTTCTCTAGAGACTTTTTTTTTTTTTCCAATTTCAGCAGAAGCTATGGTAGGAAAATATAGCCTAATCTAATATGGATTCAACTGATTTAAAACTGGCCTTCAGTCTCTATGGGCTTCTCCGGTGACTCAGCAGTAAAGAATCTGCCTGCAGTGCAGTAGACACAGGAAATGCAGGTTTGATTCCTGGGTTGGGAAGATCCCCTGGAGAAAGCCATGGCAACCCACTCCAGTATTCTTGCCTGGAGAATCCCATGGACAGAGGAGCCTATGGCTACAGTCCAAAGAGTCTGACATGACTGAAGCAACTTAGCATGCATACATGCATTCAGTCTCTATGAGAGACGACATAATTTGAATCAACATTGTTCCCTGCATTTATCTCTGGGAGTGTTCCAACTGAAAGCCTGGGATGTGTATACAGGAGCCTCTTATTTGGCAGGACACATATTCCACTTATCTCTGAGTCCCATGAGACAGTCAGCACCTCAGTTTCAGTGACAGTTTTATATTAAGCAAATTTCTGATGGAATAAAGGAAGAAAAAGTAAATTATTTAGCTCCTTTTTCAATAAAGAGAAATAGTTATATCTCTGAGGTTTGGTGCAGATTAGAGTTCAAGAGATATTATGTAGTGAAAAGAAAACACGCTTATTAGACAAAAAATTAAAAAAAAAAAAACTTCCCTCTGGTTCCAGTGCTGGGAAAACAACCAGGTTCTGTGTGAGAAGACAGGTTACAGACCTTACCAGGTAAAGTGTAGCTGATAAATTCCTTAGAAAGAATTATTGCTTCTAAGAACTCAAATATATCAGAATTAATTGAAACAGCCAAATTTATTGACAGTTCATAGTCTGAGAGATTGTCAGAAGACTCTGAGACTCACTCAAGGATTCCCCAGATTCCCTGATAAGAAGACCAGGCCAAAGTGGAACTGGACTGAGCCAAGAGAAGAAAAATTGCTTTTATGCTATTCCAAGAATCAGAATATACTTCAGACCAACGTAGCTTAAAACATTCCAGTAAGATACTGTCAAACATAATTATTGTTATTCATGGCTAAAACTTTAAAACTGATGTGGATTTAAAAGAACATTTAAAAACACTCATGGCAGCAGAGTGAAATATTCATTTCTGTGCCTAAGCTAAGACTATTGGTGGTGGTTTAGTCGCCTAGTCGTGTCCGACTCTTTGCAACCCCATGGACTATAGCCTGCCAGGCTCCTCTGTCCATGGGATTCTCCAGGCAAGAATACTGGAGTGGGTTGCCATTTCCTTCTCCAGGGGATCTTCCCAACCCAGGATTCGAACCTGGGTCTCCTGCATTGCAGGCAGTTCTTTACCAACTATTAGAATATACTAAATAAAATTAAATAGGAAAGATACAAACACTCCCATAAACTGAAGACTGTGAAATATAAACTTTATACATGTATGCATTTAAAGTGGTACTTTCCCAACATTTCTAGTGAAAGATACCTGTTTGAAAGTCACCAAAATCTTCCACCAACATGACTCTCTGCTTTTCAAGCTTTAAAATACTAATCAGTAGCATTCCTTAAAAAAGAAAATCTGCAGTCTAGATGCAAGAGGTATTGCAATTAAAATCTCTAAGACACACAAAAAGCTGTCTTCATAGTAGTACACTCAAGCTGCATATTAAATATATATATATGAAAGACTCCCTAGGGCAGATGAGCTTTTTAATCATAGTGTTTGACTTTCCATATCTGATTTGTTGCTCCTTGTATGGCAGGAGGATGGACTTGGTAGCACATTTTTCTCTAATTTCTTGATAAGCACTACTATCAACCTGACAGCTTGGACTGATTAAATATCCCTATTCACATGCAGACATAACCACTGCCTTTAAGAATCTCTGAAGCTAAAATTAAATGTAAATTAACAAGGACCCCATCCCTCTTCAGTTTCTTTCCTTTCAGGCAATTTTACATACTGCTTTGTGGGAAAAGAGTGTATTTACAAATAGCACTTATTTGTTTTTATTTTATTGGTTCAGTAGAGGTCGGATGAGATCCAGCAAAGGGAAGAACAGTAAAATAGCATAAAGCAAAACAAAACCAAATTTAGAAAAAGAAATGTATTAAGTAGAGAATCCAATAGATATGAAAGTTTACACAGGAAGTTCAGAGTTTAAGGAAACAAAAAAGCAAGCACGTCTCCTTTGACTAGCTTAGCAGATACTAAATGATTACAGAAGACAGAATATAAGCCAGAAAACCCAGGCTACAGCCCTGGGCACAAAAACGTCAGGTGGCTGTTATGGACAATTCAGTTCAGTTCAGTCGCTCAGTCAGGTCCGACTCTTTATAACCCCATAACCCGCAGCACACCAGGCCTCCGTGTCCAAACCAACTCCCGGAGTCCACCAAAACCAATGTCCATTGAGTCAGTGATGCCATCCAACCATCTCATCCTCTGTCGTCCCCTTCTCCTCCTGCCCTCAATCTTTCCCACCATCAGGGTCTTTTCAAATGAGTCAGTTCTTCACATCAGGTGGTCAAAGTATTGGAGTTTCAGCTTCAACACCAGTCCTTCCAATGAACACCCAGGACTGATCTCCTTTAGGATGGACTGGATGGATCTCCCTGCAGTCGAAGGGACTCTCAAGAGTCTTCTCCAACACCACAGTTCACCACAATTCTTCAGCACTCAGCTTTCTTTATAGTCCAACTCTCACATCCATATATGACTACTGGAAAAACCAAAGCCTTGACTAGACGGACCTTTGTTGACAAAGTAATGTCTCTGCTTTTTAATATGCTGTCTAGGTTGGTCATAACTTTCCTTCCAAGCAGTAAGCGTCTTTTAGTTTCATGGCTGCAATCACCATCTGCAGTGATTTTGGAGCCCCCAAAAATGAAGTCTGACACTGTTTCCACTGTTTCCCCATGTATTTTCCATGAAGTGATGAGACCAGATGCCATGATCTTAGTTTTTTGAATGTTGAGCTTTAAGCCAACTTTTTCACTTTCCTCTTTCACTTTCATCAAGAGGCTCTTTAGTTCTTCATCATTTTCTGCCATAAGGGTGGTGTCATCTGCATATCTTAGGTTCTTCATATTTCTCCCAGCAATCTTGATTCCAGCTTGTGCTTCCTCCAGCCCAGCCTTTCTCATGATGTACGCTGCATATGAGTTAAATAAGCAAAGTGACAATATACAGCCTTGATGTACTCCTTTTCCTATTTGAAAACAGTCTGTTGTTCCATGTCCAGTTCTAACTGTTGCTTCCTGACCTGCATACAGGTTTCTCAAGAGGCAGGTCAGGTGGTCTTGTATGCCCATCTCTTTCAGAATTTTCCACAGTTTATTGTGATCCACGCAGTCAAAGGCTTTGGCATAGTCAATAAAACAGAAATAGATGTTTTTCTGGAACTCCTTGCTTTTTCGATGATCCAGCAGATGTTGGCAATTTGATCTCTGGTTCCTCTGCCTTTTCTAAAACCAGCTTGAACATCTGGAAGTTCACGGTTCACGTATTGATGAAGCCTAGCTTGGAAAATTTTAAGCATTACTTTACTAGCATGTGAGATGAGTGCAACTGTGTGGTAGTTTGAGCATTCTCTGGCATTGCCTTTCTTTAGGACTGGAATGAAAACTGACCTTTTCCCGTCCCGTGGCCACTGCTGAGTTTTCCAAATTAGCTTGCATATTGAGTGCAGCACTTGCACAGCATCATCTTTCAGGATTTGAAATAGCTCAACTGGAACTCCATTACCTCCACTAGCTTAGTTCGTAGTGATGCTTCCTAAGGCCCAATTGACTTCATATTCCAGGATGTCTGGCTCTAACTGAGTTATCACGCCATCGTGATTATCTGGGTTGTGAAGATCTTTTTGTACAGTTCTTCTGTGTATTCTTGCCACCTCTTCTTAATATCTTCTGCTTCTCTTAGGTCCCTATCAATTCTGTCCTTTATTGAGCCCATCTTTGCGTGAAATGTTACCTTGGTACCTCTAATTTTCTCGAAGAGATCTCTAGTCTTTCCCATTCTATTGTTTTCCTCTATGTCTTTGCACTGATCACTGAGGAAGGCACTCGTATCTCTCATTGATATTCTTTGAAACTCTGCATTCAAATGGGTATATCTTTCCTTTTCTCCTTTGCTTCTTGTTTCCCTTCTTTTCACAGCTATTTGTAAGGCCTCCTCAGACAGCCATTTTGCTTTATGGGCAATGTGGGGCTAAATAAAGATTTTAGCTCAGACAGTAAAGCATCTGCCTGCAATGCAGGAGACCTGGGTTTGATACCTGGGTTGGGATGATCCCATGGAGAAGGAAATGGCAACCCACTCCAGTATCCTTGCCTGGAAAATTCCATGGACAGAGGACCCTGGCAAACTCTCACTGTTTGCAGATGACATGATTCTCCACATAGAAAACCCTAAAGACTCTACCAGAAAATTACTACAGCTAATCAATGAATATAGTAAAGTTGCAGGATATAAAATTAACACACAGAAATCCCTTGCATTCCTATACACTAACAATGAGAAAACAGAAAGAGAAATTAAGGAAACAATACCACTCACCATTGCAACAAAAAGAATAAAATACTTAGGAGTATATCTACCTAAAGAAATAAAACCTATACATAGAAAACTATAAAACACTATGAAAGAAATCAAAGAGGACACAAACAGATGGAGAAACATACCGTGTTCATGGATTGGAAGAATCAATATTGTGAAAATGACTATACTACCCAAAGCAATCTATAGATTCAATACAATCCCTATCAAGCTACCAATGGTATTCTTCAGAGAACTAGAACAAATAATTTCACAATTTGTATGGAAATACAAAAAACCTCAAATAGCCAAAGCAATCTTGAGAAAGAAGAATGGAACTGGAGGAATCAACCTGCCTGACTTCAGGCTCTACTACAAAGCCACAGTCATCAAGACAGTATGGTACTGGCACAAAGACAGAAATATAGATCAATGGAACAGAATTGAAAGCCCAGAGATAAATCCACGAACCTATGGACACCTTATCTTTGACAAAGGAGGCAAGGAGATACTATGGAAAAAAGACAACCTCTTTAACAAGTGGTGCTGGGAAAACTGGTCAACCACTTGTAAAAGAATGAAACTAGAACACTTTCTAACACCATACACAAAAATAAACTCAAAATGGATTAAAGATCTAAGTGTAAGACCATAAACTGTAAAACTCCTAGAGGAGAACATAGGCAAAACACTCTCTGACATAAATCACAGCAGGATCCTCTATGACCCACCTCCCAAAATATTGGAAATGAAAGCAAAAATACACAAATGGGACCTAATGAAACTTAAAAGCTTTTGCACAACAAAGGAAACTATAAGCAAGGTGAAAAGACAGCCTTCAAAATGGGAGAAAATAATAGCAAATGAAGCAACAGACAAAGGATTAATCTCAAAAGTATATAAGCAACTCCTGCAGGTCAATTCCAGAAAAATAAATGACCCAATCAAAAAATGGGCCAAAGAACTAAACAGACATTTCTCCAAAGAAGACATACAGATGGCTAACAAACACATGAAAAGATGCTCAACATCACTCATTATCAGAGAAATGCAAATCAAAACCACAGTGAGGTACCATCACAAGCCAGTCAGGATGGCTGCTATCCAAAAGTCTACAAGCAATAAATGCTGGAGAGGGTGTGGAGAAGAGGGAACCCTCTTACACTGTTGGTGGGAATGCAAACTAGTACAGCCACTATGGAGAACAGTGTAGAGATTCCTTAAAAAACTGGAAATAGAACTGCCATATGACCCAGCAATCCCACTCCTGGGCATACACACCAAGGAAAACAGATCTTAAAGAGATACATGTACCCCAATGTTCATCGCAGCACTGTTTATAGTAGCCAGGACATGGAAGCAACCTAGATGCCTATCAGCAGATGAATGGATAAGGAAGCTGTGGTATATATACACCATGGAATATTACTCAGCCATTAAAAAGAATTCATTTGAATCAGTTCTCATGAGATGGATGAAACTGGAGCCCATTATACAGAGTGAAGTAAGCCAGAAAGATAAAGACCAACACAGTATACTAGTGCATATATATGGAATTTTAAAAGATGGTAATGATAACCCTATATGCAAAACAGAAAAAGAGACACAGATGTACAGAACAGACTTTGGGACTCTGTGGGAGAAGGCAAGAGTGGGATGTTCCGAGAAAATAGCACTGAAACAAGTATACTATCAAGGGTGAAACAGATCACCAGCCCAGGTTGGATGCATGAGACAAGTGCTCAGGGCTGGTGCACTGGGAAAACCCAGAGGGATGGGATGGGGACGGAAGCGGGAGGGGGGATCGGGATGGGGAGCACATGTAAATCCATGGCTGATTCATGTCAATGTATGGCAAAACCCACTATAATACTATAAAGTAATTAGCCTCCAACTAATAAAAATAAATGAAAAGAAAAAAAAAAACTTGTACAGGTGTGTCAGACTTGTTATTCAGAGAGAGGAAGGAGTACAGAATCAGGCCATTGCCAAGATCTTCTCATATAATCTTCCCTCTGTTACTAATATAGTCTGAGCTTTCACACATGTACAGGGTTGGCCAAAAAGCTCATTTTCCTAAGATTTTATGGAAAAACCCAACAAACTTTTTGGCCAACCCAATAGATGAGACTGACTATGATTCACGTTAACTCTGTCTGAGAATTGTACTACATTTTGGTAATCAGTTTGCTTCCACAAGCACTGAAAAGTATCGATACACTCCTAACTTCTTCCGGTCTTCTCAAATTTCCACTTGGCTCCTCACCTTTCCCATTTTTCATCCACTTTTCAGAGCAATAGAAATCATCCCACCTACATCTTCCCAACAACAAATTACAAGCTTTTCTTTCCTCCCCAGAAAAGGTGGTTTGCTTCACTGATCTCTAGAAACGTTCATAACACCAAAAGCAGGAAAGGTCACACAGCCTTAAACTGCCTCCACAAGAAAGTCCATGAAAATGGACTTTTCATTTAATTTAATGAAATTAAATTTCATTCAGTGTAACTTTGGTTGTGTGATTCCATTCTAGACAGCCATTGGCTGTGATATGCCTCGGTCTGCAAAAGTGTTCACCTTAAGTTCTCCACTGGGGAGAGGGAAGGGACGGTGGAACAGTCCTGTGAAAAGTCTCAGAGGTGAGCCCAGAGCAGCCAAGCATTCATTAAGCCCAGGACTGGGTACACAGATGGTAAATGAAACTGAGGTATCCAGGCATAGCAAAAGAGCTGTCTGCTCTAACACAGGGAATATCTAATTAGAAAACTGAAAGCACGTGTACGCTGCATTTACAATAGCCTCTCAGATATAAATTATCAGTAGATAACCTAACAGAAATGTGAAGCACCTTTTCAGAAGCTCAATCAAATTAAGAAAAGAAAACCTTGGAGAGGTAAATGATGTTAATGGATTAGAAATGCTAGCAGTGTAATACTGGAAACATATAATTTTCCAAAGCTGGTCTATATAGTCAATAAAATTCCAGTTAAAGCCCAATAGGATTGGGGGCATAAAAATCATAAATTTAGTCTAAACTTTAAACAAAAGAATATAATAACATAAATAAAGAAGGCAATTCTGAGAAGGTAGACCAAAAAGGAAGAGTTTCTTACCAAATTCAAACACATTTTACACAATAACAATTAAATCAGTGTGATGTTGGTCTAGAAAGACAAAAGTATCAAATCTTGACCAGAGATTGTCCTTAGCATCTTATGTTGATGATTTATCTATGGAGTGTGTGAAATATGAGAGAAAGGCCTGGAAATATAATATTGGAGATAAGAATAAAAAAAAAAAAGGGTGGAAAGAAAAGGTATAAGATAAACTGGACAAAACAATAATAAGTTACCAGTTATTCATACAATGGGATGTTATTTGGCCATAAAAAGAAATGAACTATTGATTCAATATACAACACGAGTGAACTTTGAAAACATTGTGCTGAATGAAAGAATCCAGATACAAAAGGCCTCACATTGTACAATTCCATTTAATACAAAATGTCCATAATAGACAAATCTATAGAGGCAGAAAGTAGATTAATAGTGGTGGGAAAGGAAGAAATGGGGAGTGACTGCAAATAGGTATAGGGCTTTTGGGGGTGGATGATGAAATGTTCTTAAATTATATTGTGGTGACTGATGCATAGCTTTGTGAATCTACTAAAAACCACTGAATTGTATACTGTAAAAGGGTGAACTTTATGGTATATGAATTATATCTCAATAAAACTGTCAGTACAAATATTTATATTTTGAACCATTCCTGTAATATCTCCTAGAGTAAAAAACATAAAATAAAATAAAAAATTAAATAATAGGTAATCAGAGGAATTTATCATGGATTTCAAGGAGGCACAACATATTTCCTATGGTGAAAAGAAAGGTCAAAAATTAAGAACTGTGGATTGCAATACAGACATAGTGTTTTCCCTCACTTCTCTTCATTTTTCCAAACAGATTTCAAAATTATAGTACCAATAAAAAAGTATATATATTTTTCTAACATTGATGGATCTTATATGAAATAAACAAACTTTGAGTGATTTTTTTTCTTAAATTGTTGACATCAATTTCATCATCCATTATGAAATATAGATTCTTACATCAATTGTCTTTCAAATGTTGTTATGTTTATAATGTATAATTCATTCTCATTTTATATACCATGGAGGAGGAAATGAAAGTATGTTATTTTTAGAGACTGATTACAAATTGATCCTTAGAACACTCTTTACTTTAACTAGTTTGATTTAAACAATTGTCTGAAAATCTCCCAAATAGCCTTTTCTCAGGTACCTTCTTTGTGGCTTTAAATTCAGACAACTGATCTGATTCCCAGTCATCCTTTATCATAGCATAGTTAGAATGAATCCAGTTGCTTTATCAGATGCTTTTGGGTATAATTTGACAACTATGATTGACATTTTAATAACTATTGTACTTACATCAATAAATATTATTTAGCACATTTTCTAGGGCAATAGTAAAGTTAAAAATGCATTTAGCTGGCTGAGTTATTAAATCTGAAAATGCCTTCAAAATGAGAGAAGCCAGAATATTTATCTGAACTGATTCAGTGTTCCATTTTTTAAATGCCAAGTAATTAAGTTTAGAGTCTAGGAAATTGTACTTATAGTAAAAATCATGTACATATAAGCATAACTTACATTTTATTTCAGTACATGCACAAAAATACATCCCATCTTTTACATTACCTATAACCAGCTATTCTCCTTCATTTCACTGGATTTCAAAAATGAGAATGTAAATAGTTGCTCTCAAGAAATACATCATAAAATAAGCCACTTTTAGATACGATTTTATTATTTGGAATAACTTCTAAAAGGGAAATACAGCAATTGTTGCTATGTAATTTAGGTCAAGTGCCTTAGTTGCTCAGAGCTAATACATAATGTAATCATCATCATCTCTAAAACTCTTTCAATCCATAATAGTCATAGATTATAACAAGAAGAGATACGGATGTTTCTCAAACATGCGGTGGCACAGTATGGACATCAGTTGGAGTCTGTCTGCCAAGAATCTATTCACCCTTTGTGGGGCAAGAGAGAGTAAGCTACTATAGACATTTTATCAGAAATAAATTTAGATGCTTATAAATTACTGAATTTACTAGAGTAGATCCTAGGGTGGGCCTCCAAGAGTGACCCAAAAAAAAAAAAATACAGAGTCAAGAACTAAAGCAGACACTCTCTCCGAGGCCACCACTGAGTCTCTGCTAGAAGAAAGGTGACAGGGCCGCTGCTCCTGAGGAAGCAGGAGACGCTTCAGAGGAAAAACATCTCACATTTTTACAGCTCGGTCAGCAGAAACATCCCCAAATTACAGAAAGCTGGCTTCCTTCTCATGTACTCTTCAGAGAATCTCAGGTGAGAATCTAATTTATTCCCAAACCCTCCCATAGTGGACTCATGTGTGTGTGCTCAGTCATGTCCAACCTTTTGTGACCCTGTGGACTGTAGCCTCCAGGCTCCTCTGTCCATGGGGATTCTCTAGGCAAGAATACTGGAGTGGGCTGCCATTTCCTTCTCCAGGAGAACTTCCCAACCCAGAGATCAAACTCATGTCTCCCACATTGCAGGCAGATTCTTTACTGCTGAGTCACTGGGCAATGTAATTTTAGGTTTTAGCTTCAACAAATAGGAAACTGGAGCGAAGTTTGAGGGAACCAATCAGGAGTTTATTGTTCTAAAAAGGCATAATAATACATGGTATGCTTCCATCACATTCATCCATTCCCTAATGATGGACATTTAAGTTGATTCAACCTCCCTGTTACCATAAACAATGCAGGGATAAGCATTCTCATACATTTTGCTATTCATTCTCAGGGTTGCAAAGACTCCACTTGCTCAAGCCATATTTAACATTCTAATTGTTATCATGAAGGCATTCCTTCTTCCAGTTAATCTAGTATTTTCACTTTGAAGACTGTAACCAGTCATTCTATCCTCACCCAATACCTTTCACTAGTAGAGAAAGTTTCAATGTGCTAAGAGATGACAAATCTCTGTACCCAAAAGACATATCACCAGAGCCCAATGTAGATATGGCCACACTGTTCAAAGCTGAACTTCTGATTTGCCTCCTAAAACTTAATTCTCCTATTTTTTTAAATTTTTCCTATGGTGTTAAGTGGCAATAGGATCAATTACTCAAGCCAGAATCGAGGAAATTTTCCTTTACTCCTCTTCCTTCCTCACCTTCAACATACAACAGAAACTTGAATCCAACAGATTCCACTCCTGATTACCTATACTGCCTGCATTTCCAAGGCAACTAGTCTGGTTTGAAATACTATCACCTCTCATCTGGATCACTGCACTATTGAATAATTCCCATATTGGATAACTTCTCTCTTGTTTGAACTATTGGATAACTTCTCTCTTGCTTGCTTTTAATCTGTTCTTTACACTGTATTCAGACATCCAAAATGGAAATCCAGTCAGTTAATTAACTGTTTAAGACTCTAATTGTTTCCCACTGCCTTTAAATAAAATCCAAACACCTTAACATGAACTACAAGGTCCTTGCCAAAAACCTACTGCCTTCACAGCCTCCATTCTGCAGGTCTTCTATTCTACTTAGTTTCCAGTTATATTGGAATTTCAGTTCATTGACTCTGATACAGTCTCACTGGTTAGACTTAACACATCTAGTTCCCCAATCTCTGGTAAACTCATTCTTCTCAGTTTACTTTGGTAAATTCTACTCAGTCCTTCAGGTTTTGAGTAGACCTCAAGGATATTTTTTTTTTAATCAAATGCTTTTAACTAATACAGTCAAAATTATGTATATCTCATGCAAAACCTTGTCAGAATACTTTGTGTTCCCTAACATAGTTTTTTTAAGTTTTTGAAACTTAGACACTTATTTCTGAAATGATTCATTAAATACCTATTTCATCTCCTCTCCTGACCTAAGGAAAGCTTTCTGCTGATCTACAGAATTATCTGGTACATGACAGGAAATCAAATATTAACTGAGCACCTATAGGCTCCATACACCATTGTTGGCAGCACAGACACAACAGTGAACCGTGAACAGTGAAACAGATAAGAATTCATGCTCTCCAGAGAGAAACAATAAATAATGATTTTAAAAGCAGCATATTGACGGGTTTTAGAGCACGGCCTCTGAAGGCATACTGCATAGATTCAAATCATAGTTCAATCAATTCCTATCTCTGTGATTTCTGATTTAGGTAACTCTCTGGTTTTTGGGCTCCAAAATCACTGCAGATGGTGATTGCATCCATGAAATTAAGAGACGCTTACTCCTTGGAAGGAAAGTTATGACCAACCTAAATAGCATATTAAAAAGCAGAGACATTACTTTGCCAACAAAGGTCCATCTGGTCAAGGCTATGGTTTTTCCAGTGGTCATGTATGGATGTGAGAGTTGGACTGCGAAGAAAGCTGAGTGCTGAAAAATTGATGCTTTTGAACTGTGGTGTTGGAAAAGACTCTTGAGAGTCCCTTGGAATGCAAGGAGATCCAACCCAAGGAGATCAGTCCTGGGTGTTCATTGGAAGGACTGATGCTGAAGCTGAAACTCCAATACTTTGGCCACTTCATGCGAAGAGTTGACTCACTGGAAAAGACCCTGATGCGGGGAGGGATTGGGGGCAGGAGGAGAAGGGGACGACAGAGGATGAGATGGCTGGATGGCATCACTGACTCAGTGGACATGAGTGTGAGTAAACTCTGGGAGTTGGTGATGGACAGGGAGGCCTGGCGTGCTGCGATTCATGGAGTCGCAAAGAATCGGACATGACTGAGCGACTGAACTGAACTGAACTGTATTTATTCCCTTATTTATCAGTTCAGTCGCTCAGTCGTGTCCAAGTGCACACGGACTGCAGCACGCCAGGCTTCCTTATCCATCACCAAATCCCAGAGCCTACTCAAACTCATGTCCAACATGTCGGACATGTGTCAGATCATGTCCAACTCATGTCGGAATAACCATCGGATACAACCATCTCATCCTCTGTAATCCCCTTCTCCTCCCACCTCCAATCTTTCCTAGCATCAGGGTCTTTTCCAATGAGTCAGTTCATCACATTAGGTGGCCAAAGTATTGGAGTTTCAGCATAAACATCAGCCCTTCCAATGAATATTCAGGACGAATTTCCTTCAGGATGGACTGGATGAATCTCCTTGCAGTCCAAGAGATTCTCAAGAGTCTTCTCCAACGCCACAGTTCAAAAGCATCAATTCTTCGGCACTCAGTTTTCTTTATAGTCCAACTCTCACATCCATATATCACTACTGGAAAAACCATAGCCTTGACTAGATGACCTTTGTTGGCAAAGTAATGTCTCTGCTTTTTAATATGCTGTCTAGTTTGGTCATAGTCTTTCTTCCAAGGAACAAGCGTTCTTTAATTTCATGGCTGCAGTCACCATCTGCAGTGATTTTGGAGCCCAAATAAATGAAGTCTGTCACTGTTTCCATTGTTTCCCCATCTATTTGTCATGAAATGATGGGACCAGATGTCGTGATCTTAGTTTTCCGAACGTTGAGTTTTAAGCCAACTTTTTCACTCTCCTCTTTCTCTTTCATCAAGAGGTTCTTTAGTGCTCCTTTGCTTTCTGCCATAAGGGTGGTATCATCTGTGTATCTGAGGTTATTGATATTTCTCCCAGCAATCTTGATTCCAGCTTGTGCATCATCCAATCCAGAATTTTGCATGATTTATTCTGCATATAAGTTAAACAAGCACTGTGACAATATAC
Source organism: Dama dama (assembly GCF_033118175.1). Lineage (NCBI taxonomy): Eukaryota > Metazoa > Chordata > Mammalia > Artiodactyla > Cervidae > Dama > Dama dama. Next base: position 33,893,369 of record NC_083706.1, read on the forward strand.
AGCCTTGACGTTCTCCTTTCCCGATTTGGAACCAGTTTGTTGTTCCATGTCCAGTTCTAACTGTTGCTTTTTGACCTGCTTACAGATTTCTCTGGAGGCAGGTAAGGTGGTCTGGTATTCCCATCTCTTTCAGGAGTTTCCACAGTTTATTGTGATCCACACAGTCAAAGGCTTTGTTGTAGTCAATAAAGCAAAAGTAGATGTTTTTCTGGAACTCTCTTGCTTTTTTGATAATCCAGCAGATGTTGGCAATTTGATCTCTGGTTCCTCTGCCTTTTCTAAAACCAGCTTGAACATCTGGAAGTTCACGGTTCATGTATTGTTGAAGCCCGGTTTGGAGAATTTGCAGCAATACTTTGCTAGTGTGTGAGATGAGTGCAATTGTGCGGTAGTCTGAGCATTCTCTGGCATTGCCTTTCTTTGGGACTGGAATGAAAACTGAACTTTTCCAGTCCTGTGGCCACTGCTGAGTTTTCCAGATTGCTGGAATATTAACTGCAGTACTTTTACAGCATCATCTTCTAGGATTTGAAATAGTTCAACTGGACTTCCATCACCTTCATTTGCTTTGTTCGTAGTGATGTTTCCTAAGGCCCACTTGACTTCACTTTTTAGGATGTCTGGCTCTAGGTGAATGATCACACCATCGTGGTTATCTGGGTCATGAAGATCTTTTCTGTATAGTTCTTCTGTGTATTCTTTCCACCTCTTCTTAATATCTTCTGCTTCTGTTAGGTCCATACCATTTCTGTCCTTTATTGTGTCCATCTTTGCATGAAATGTTCCCTTGGTGTCTCTAATTTTCTTGAAAAGATCTTTAGTCATTCCATTCTATTGTTTTCCTCTATTTATCTGCATTGATTGCTGAGGAAGGCTTTCTTATCTCTCCTTGCTATAATAACATCTACTTCATAAGTTTAATATGAAAATTAAATGAGCTAATATTTATAAGGAATTGAAAAAAGAGTACTCAGCATATAGTGCTGCTGCTGCTGCTAAGTCGCTTCAGTTGTGTCCGACTCTGTGCAACCCCATAGACAGCAGCCCATCAGGCTCCTCTGTCCCTGGGATTCTCCAGGCAAGAATACTGGAGTGGGTTGCCATTTCCTTCTCCAGCATATAGTAAAGCATGAAAATACAAAATATCTATTTTATATGCTGTGCTGAAAGAAGTATATTTTACTATTAAAAAATCAGGGTAAAGGGGACTTGTAATAGAAAATGAGGAAAGCAAGGGGCAATTTTCAAATGGTGGTCAGACAGGCCTAGGGAAAAGGCAACATTTGAGCAATAAATTGAAGAAAGTTCAAAATACATGTTTTTAATGAATTAAAGAATGGCCTATAGCATTTTAAGAGTATCCCAAGGTTTGGGTAGGATGATAAAAAACAATGAGCTAGTAGCAAAAATTAATAAATATATGGGACTTGGTAGCGGCAAATGAAATCAAAATGAAACCTTAATGGGAAAAGAGTAAGATTGTGAATAAATATAAAGTATAATGCTTCCTTCTTCTGCACTCCACCAACTGACCCAGTAGGAGAAGAAAAACACCCATGAGGAGAAGGCCACAATCCATCGAGTACTCTCACAAAGGGAGAATCTAGTTAGTATATATGTCCTGAGAGAAAAGGTCCTGGAGAACTGCTAAAATAAAATTCCCTTTCTTCCTAATGCTACATGTTTTAAAAAAAAAAAAAATTTATTTGTGGAAAATGAAAGCATCTGGTTTCCTTGATATTCCTGTTATAAAATTTCTATTTAACTTTGTATTTAGTTTAGATTATGTAAATTAATTATTAATCACTATATTACATTTTTCTCATGTGGTTACTGCCTTAGAAGAAGTATAATGAGGATGACAATGATGATAGTAATGATAAAATGGACAATACAAAGGAAAATATATTATAGACTTTAAAGAGAAGAAGAAAGAAGAGAGGGAGGAGAAATCAGTTTGAGAACCCCACATGCCCTTGAGTTCTTTGCCAGTATGCTGCTGCTTTTGTCAAATGTTCCACAAATGAGTCCTCAGAAACCATCTTTGTAAATCACTGTGTACTATTAAATATATATAACTCTTGATGTGGAAGAATAGGCAATTTCTATTCTATTTCCACTGGTTGTCTGAAAGATGCTAACAGTATTAAAACATATTACCTTTCATCTCATTGAGCAAAAACCATGTCTTTTCTATTGTCTATTCAGTATCAAATGATAAATAAAACTCTCACAACATGTAAAGAATAGGTTCTTCTCTGTTCAAATCCTTTGCTCATTAAACAAGGCTCTCTGGCACAATCCTTTTCAATAAACATTTAATGTAATGTATCTAGTTTTATAAATCTACTTATAAAAATTATTAGACATCCTAGGATTTCCTACAAAAACTATTAGACAATAGAATCAAAGTCTTTTGCAAACATTTTATTTACTATGTATAGAAGACTTATAGATAGAAAGCAATAGACTAGACAGTTTATTTTATATTGCACGTCAAACAATAGATAAATTCAGACAGCAAAAATGAAAATTTGAAATCTCACTTGTCATTGCAAAAATCACAAAGCAACTCCATTCCACCCCCTATACTTTTTGGAAATCATATTTTGAATGCATTTCACCAGACCAGGCTGCAAGGCGAAGTGATTTTTAAATGCTATTTTTAACTCCCCTGAGATCACTTCACAGGAAGAATATTAACGACTTGTCAAAAATAAGTGAAAGAAATATTTCATTCCCTTAGAATGGTATTACTTTGAAAATCTGCAAAAATAAAGTCTAATTCCATAAAGAAAGAAATATGCAGTTTTGTTGAGACAGCAAATAATGACAAATCTTCTGAAGCCTATGAAGATATTGTAGTAAGGATTGAGAGGAAACACTTCTCTTTCTCCTTTTCCTCTAGTAATTTTTCCAGCTACTTCAAAAGACATCTTGAGGTTAATAGAAGAATTTTGTAACACATGTCTTTTCCATATAGCTTATTTTTAATATAGTAGACATTATTTTTAATTTTCTCTTGCTTTGGGTGAGCTAAAATATACATGAGGGAATCCCCTTGCAGACCAGTGGTTAGGACTCAGCACTTTCACTGCTATGGGCCTGGGTTTGATCCCTGGTCAAGGAACTAAGATCTTACAAGCCATGAAGTATGATCAAAAAACAAACACATGAACATAAATTTCTATCTGGTATATACATCAAAAAGAGCTCCTTTTTTATCAAGAAGTATCTTGATATTATAATTATCAGGGAGGAAAAATTCTATTATGGGAACTAGGTAGGAAATAAATAATTTCCTCTTCTAATTCAAGACCTGGATATCTGATGACTATATTTTCAAAATGTTAAAGTATATCAAGACTACTTAGTTTGAATATTAGGAGATGGTAAGGATCATAATTCATCCTCAACTGATAAAACTATTTGTATAATCCTTGCTCCCCGTGTCCGCCAGGGACTGTGGGCGACATCACGGCTGCCCCAGGCGGGGCCGGTTGGGCTATTGCCTGGGGGCTGAGGGCACGGGGTCCCCCAGGGTGACGGGCTGGGTGATGCGATGGTTGGAGCCTGGGATCCTCAGAAGGTCTTTCCTCCTGGGCTGTCCCTGGTCCCCCAGCCCCACCCTCCGTGTCTTCGGCCCCAGAGGGGTCTCTCTAAAGCTCAGAAAAGAGCCTGTTCTTCCCTCGCTCAGAAGCTGCTGTGTCTCCCCGGTGCACCCCCTTCCCTCGGGAAGCCCAGCTCCCCGCAAGGCCACGGGCCCTGTGTGGTCCTGCCGGACCCGCCCATTCCCACTTCTCCAGCCGCCTCTTCAGGGCTGGTCCGCGGGTCAGTACCTGTCACCCCACGAGCTCAGGAGCAGGCCGAGGCCCTGGTGTACACGAGGCCGGACTGGGTGCCTTGGCTCACGGGGGGACTTGCAAGGCTGACCCCCACTGACCCCCGTGGAGAGGTCAGGGCCCGAGGGTTTCTGCCAGGCACCCGGTGAGGCCTCTCCGTGTCCCGCAGAAAAAAATAAAAAAACTATTTGTACAAAAGTCACTACCAGCAAATCTGTCCTTCAGACATGCTCCTTAGTATCATATTTTTCTGAAGTCTCCCACTTTTATGAAGTGGACTGGCCACACGAAGCCTTAATGATAGCTTTTGGCCTGTCTACTTTAGGCTTGAATTAGAGACAAACCAATCTTTGTGAAATTGAAAAATAATACTTGTCAAAATACATGAATTTATTAATGAAAGAATTTCACAAATGAAGGAAACACAGAGTTTATAACTAATAGAATAGAAATATTAACAAAAACAATATGGTGACTTCAATATTTTCAAATGCTTTCTCTCTGAAAAACACAAGAACTACAAAATTTATTATTTTTTCATACATTGTTGAGCCCACATAAAAACTAGGAGAATTCCCTGAAGGTCAAAGCACAAACAGCTATCTGAAAATAAGTGGCAAGTGAACATGAGGCCATAAATGTTCTAGGAATGAATGCCAATAATAGGACCTCTGGTGGCTCAGCAGTAAAGAATCTCCTGCCAATGCAAGAGACATGGGTTCAATCCCTGGATCGGGAAGATACCCTGGAGAAATAAATGGCAACCCACTCCAGTATTCTTGTCTGGGAAACCCCATGGACAGAGGAGCCTGGAGGGCTACAGTCAGTGGGGTCACCAAAGAGTTGGACACAACTTGGGGATTAAACAGCAAATAGGATCCCAGGGTTTAGCTGGTTAACAATCAAAAATAGGGGAGTAACAGACTAAGATGAGAGTCATGAAAAATGGAAAGTTGAACATACAACTCCATCATAAACCCATAAATCCATGAAGACTATATCCTTATTGAAAGGATGGGCTGGGGGAAAAGTCAGTCAGTCAGAAAAGGAACTCGTCAAGAAAGCCTAATTTTTTTTCCTGCCCTATGTGAGAAAGGGCCCAGAAACAGAGCAATCAGGTGCCCTGCATTCCTGGCACCTGCAAAGAATATGCAGGGATTCTTAGGGCCTCTGATGGGTCCAACGATCCATCCCTTGTTCCTACATGTTCTTGACTGAGCTCAAATTTCCACATGAGTATGACAGTCAGTGGTCACTCTGATTAATCTTACTGGCAGAAGACAGGATCGAATTGATTCCATTTTTATCAAATATTAACTTAATGCTGCCAGAATCCAGGGGTCAGGAGGAAGCCCATCCACCTTAGTTGACTTAAAGTAGACTTCCTACAGCCACACACTCAGGCAACTGTGAATAAATCCTAGAAGGGACCGGTGGATCTTATCTCAAACAGCTAAGATGTAGTCTAACCCAGTCTTTTATTTCAATTCACAGTGAAAATGAATATTCCAATCTCTGGTGTTACTGCAAATAATTATAGAGAGTCACAGATGAGCCAAAAAGTAATCCCACCTCCAATGAAAAGACATTTCCATAGCTCAGTCCCCTCCACTGCTATACATTTCCTGAAGGAGCACAAGTCATTCCAGTTTAGGGTTTATTTTTACACTTGACTTGGGTTACAATTACATTGATTTGGTTAAGTATATGGGCCATAGGATTGAATGGTTGTAGCTTTTCCTGCCACCATGGCACAACCCAGAGCCACTCAGGTACAAGAGAAAGCATATATTTGTAGCCACTGAACTGAACAAAATTCTGCTGGCCTGTGTGTTTGCATGAGTACAGTACAAGGCAGTGAGGACTCCAAACTCAGAAGCTACCACTGATTGCATATGAACACATCAGAATATTCCAGGATTGGGCATGTCTGCATGACTTCTTCTGTTTATATCACACATGAATAGAGATGGCAAAGCCAGCAGCAAGCAGGTCAGTTACAACTGCTGTGAAATGACTGCTTTATCAGGCTGTGCTTTGGGATCTAGGGGACAAAGAACATTAACTGCTTCCCACTCCCTGAACCTCAGAATCTTTGGTGTTTCCTCCCCGGACACTGTTATTGTCCCTCTCACTTCATGGCTGTGAAATAATAAATGTCTCATCCTAGCAGCTCTATCTCCAAACTTTCTCAAATCATCTACTACTGACACCTCGACTTTTCATCTGGAGGGAGGCAGTGGTTCAAGAACAAAAGGTACAAGGGCATTCGTTGGGTCACCATGTGGCACTGAGTTAGCAGAGTACTGAACCAAGCTGCAATTATCTTTATAATCTAGAATTAGGTCAATCCAACAAGAGAATCCAGGTGGCTAAACCAGAATTAGGTTTATTTCCATTAGCGGCCCTTTTAACTGGGCTGCCACCAAAAGGCCATACCAAGCAAGTTGACCTGGACTTGCTGTCAAGAGAGAGATGCACCATGCTTAAGAATGGTGAAGATGCCAAGCAAAATTTTCCAAATAAGCCTACATAATTATCTAGCCCTTCCATTTTGATCATTAACCAGGAGTGATGGTTAAGAAATGAATCTTGTCTATGGATAAGAGATGAATTTTGTCTGCATTCAGTGATCACTCTGCCTTATTAAGGCTATGGACCATAAAGAGGGAGGGAGATTGAGTCAGAAATTCTTTTGATTTGATCCCTTGGGTAGTTAATTCTAGGGCTCAACAATAACACAAGTTTGCAGCCTGATAGGGAATGTGAATGTCTCTCAAATACATTGACTATCAGCCCATTATGGAGTGGCCTAACCCTATGAACAGTATGAAAAGAAAATAAGGATAGTGATATCAGATTATAAGTGGTCCAGAAAGCTGAAAACATAGCATAGTTTAGTTCGATGAGCCATAATGGTGTGATGAGAGAAAGCTCATCGGATGCCAATGACATCATAACCTACTAATATGTTAACAGTGAGGCACTGTTGTTAGTCTCAACAAGGGTCAAAGGTCCATCCAGTTAATTTTTCAAGTTAGGTTGAGTCAGTGTCCCATGCAATATGGCCTTCTTCATTGCAAGACAAAAGGACCAACTTCTAGCAGAAGTTACAAGTCTAATACGAAGTATAGCTTCTTAATCACAAATACATGGTCCTTTATAGCTCAGTCCTTGATAAAGAATCTACCTGCAACTCAGGAGACCTGGGTTCGATTCCTGGGTCAGGAAGATCTGCTGGAGAAGGGATAAACTACCCACTTCAGTATTCTTGCCTAAAGAATCCCCATGGACAGAGGAGCCTGGAGGCTACAGTCCGTAGGGTCACAAAGGGTTGGACATGACTGAGCGACTTTCACTTTCTACAGTAACACACACAGGCAACTGAGAATAAATCCTAGAAGGAACTGGTAGATCTTACTTCAAACAACTAAGATGCAGTCTAGGCCAGTCATTTATTGCAATTCACAGTGAAAATTTACATTCTTATCTCTTATCTTGTATGCTTCAATTTCAGCATCAGTCCTTCCAGTGAATATTCAGGGTGGAGATTTCCTTCAGGATTGACCGGTTTGATCGCCTCACTGTCCAAGGGACTCTAAAGTCTTCTCCAGCACCACAGTGCAAAAGCATCAATTCTTCGGCACTCAGCCTTCCTTATGGTCCAATTCTCACATGCGTACATGACTACTGGAAAAACCATAGCTTTGTCTATAAGAACCTTTGTCAGCAAAGTGATGTCTCTGCTTTTTAATATGCTTTCTAGGTTTGTCATGGATCTTCTTCCAAGGATCAAGCATCTTTTAATTTTGTGGCTGCAGTCACTGTCCACAGTGATTTTGCAGCCCAAGAAAATAAGATCTGTCACTGTTTCCACTTTTTCCCCATATATTTGCCATGAAGTAATAGGATCTGATGCCATGATCTTGGTTTTTTTGAATGCTGAGTTTTAAGCCAGCTTTTTCACTCTCCTCTTTCACCTTCATCAAAAGGCTCTTTAGTTCCTCTTCACTTTCTGCCATTAAAATGGTATCATCTGCATATCTGAAGTTGTTGATATTTTTCCGGGCAATCTTGATTCCTGCTTGTGAGTCATCCATCTTGGCATTTTGCATGATGTATTCTGCATATAAGTTAAATAAGCAGGGTGACAATATACAGCCTTGATGTACTCCTTTCCCAGTGTGGAACTAGTCCATCTTTCCATGTCCAGTTCTAACTGCTGCTTCTTGTCTTGCATATAGGATTCTCAGGAGACAGGTAAGGTGGTCTTGTATTCCCATTTCTTTAAGAAATTTCCACAGTTTGCTGTGATCCACACAATCAAAGGCTTGATCATAGTCAATGAAGTAGAAGTAGATGACTTTGGAATTCTCCTGCTTTTTCTATGATCCAATGGATGTTGGCAATTTGATCACTGGTTCTTCTGCCTTTTCTAAATCCAGCCTGTACATCTGAAAGTTCCCGATTCACGTACTGTTGAAGCTAGCTTGAAGGATTTTGAGCAATACGTGACTAGCATGTGAAATGAGCGCAATTGTAAGTTAGTTTGAATATTCTTCAGCATTGCCTTTCTTTGTGGTTGGAAAGAAAACTGACCTTTTCTGTACTCTTAATTACAGATGTTGATTTAATTATAATAGTCGATTTAATTAACCCCTCTTTCAATACTGCTTTCTAAAGAAATTTCATTACTAGTGATTATTCATTTTTCCATACGAACTTTAGAATCAACTTATCTATCTCCATACCAAAATAAAAGCTGATATTTTTTTACTGTGATTGCATCAAATCTTACTGACTTGAGGCAAATCAACATCTCTGTGGGTTTCCTAGAGAATCTGCCTGCAATGCAGGAGACCCCGGTTTGATTCCTGGGTGGGAAAGATCTGCTGGAGAAGGGATAGGCTACCCACTCCAGTATTCTTGGGCTTCCCTTGTGGCTCAGCTGGTAAAAGAATCCACTTACAATGCAGGAAACCTGGGTTTGATCCCTGGGTTGGGAAGATCCCTTGGAGAAGGAATGTCTCTGTGATGTTATATCATTTTATCCATTCTTTTTGTTTAAGTCCACTTCTGTGTCCCTCAGGAGTGTTTTATAGTTCTTCTCATTTAAATTGTACCTTTCTTGATAAGTATATACACAGGACTATTACCTAGGGACATTACCTTTCGATTGCAATGGGTCCTTCCATAAATTATTATTTCTAACTGGGTATTAATTTTATATACGAGGCCTATGTTAGTCAGGGTTCTCCAAAGAAAGAGAACTAACAGGATATGGGTACACAGATTTTAGGGAATTGATGCCCATGACCATGGAGGTGACAAATTCAAAATGTGAAGGATCTATTGTAAGACTGAAGACCCCAGGAAGAGTTACTGTTGCAGCTTGAATGGAAAGTCGGCCTGCTGGCAGAATTCCTTCCTCCTCAGAGGAAGTCAGACTTTTTTTTCTATTTAGGCCTTCAAATGATTGATGAGGACCATCTATATAAACTTACTCAAAATCTGCTGATTTGAATATTATCCTCATGTAAAAAATAGCTTCACAAAAACATCTAGAATTATGTTAGACCAAATAACTGGGTAGCATGGACTAGCCAAGTTAATATATGCAATTAAACATCATAAGGACCTTTAATTTTAAAATATTTGTCTTATATTGCTACTTCAATTTCATCTCTCTCTCTTTCCCCACCCCCTTCTCCCCCTCCCTTTCCCTCTCTCTCTCCCTTTCTCTTTGATTCTCTGTAGTTTTCCATGTAAATTATCACATCTGCATATAGAGATAGTCTTGCCTTTTTTCTTTCTAACTCATGCCTCTAATCATTTCCTTTTATTGGATTTTATTTTTTAATATCTTCAGTACAATAGTAAAAACTGAAGCAACAATGAGCTCATTTCCCTTTTCTCTGAATTTAACAGAAACTGGTCCAGCATTTCCCATTATTTAAGTTTCGGATTATTGACATTTGAAGAGCATTGAATCAGTTACTCTTCTATTGAGTGTTTTTATTAGAAAAACTTATTTAATTTTGTGTAGAACTTTTCATGGAAATGATATACTTTTTTCTCCTTATACTTACTTAAAACATTAGCTATATTAATGGATTTTATAATACTGTTCCACCCCTGGATTAGTGAAATTAATCTGAGTTAATCATTATTTATTCATTTTAATGTGTTTTTATCTAACAGCTAATACTATTTTATTTCAAACATCTGCATCAGGATTTGCATAAAAAAGCATAGTCTATAGCTATACTTTATGTGAAATTATACTAGGATTTAAGTATCAATGTTTTCCCATGGCAACTGTTATGATATATTTAAAATCAGAAACCATTTTATGTATTTCAAATAGGAGGATTTTAATGCATAATCAGATAATATGATTTGGAAGGATTAGAGGAGCAAAAGAGAAGGAACATTATTAAAAATTAGTCACTGCTACAAACAAGTAAATATTAAGCCCAGGACCTTTGTGTCATAATACTAACAGCTCTGTTGAAGTCATGTTGCCTAATATGGAATCCACAAGCATGCATATCTAGGACACTGCTGCTTTTGCTGGGAACCACGTGGCCTGAGCAAGAAATAAAGAGCCAGCATTCCCAGGCTCTTGTTACTCTTTGTAGCTCTATCTGTCACTCTCACTGTCATGAACACTGTTATTACTGCTACTGTTCTTGAAGCCAGAAACACCATGAGAAAAAAAAAAAGGCAAGAAGACAGAATCGCTTCTCCACTTTTCACTCCAACAAAATTTCTACTAGTGCATCCCATTTGGAGACATTAACTGTAGATAATTTGGCCTGGGGATCTGGGAACTACGATGTGTGAAGCCCCAGATCCTGCACTACAAAATAAAGTCATTTTTTTTTGAAAACATGAAGAATTTGCTTTCTAACATCCAAGACTGCTAAGATAAGAAATCTGATGATTATCTGGTTCTTACAATTTTAAGGATCAGAATTTTATTTACTTATTTTTATTTGTTGTTTAAACAAATGTACTACCATATGCAGGATGTTGAGGCTTCCCCAGTAGCTCATCAGTAAAGAATATGCTTGCAATGCAGGACACATAGGAGACATGGGTTAGATCCCTGAGTCTGCAAGATCTCCTAGAGGAGGGCATGGCAACCCACTCCAGTATTCTCACCTGGAGAATCCCATGGACAGAGAAGCCTGGTGGGCTGCAGTCCTTGGGGTTGCAAAGTGTCAGACATGACTGAAGCGACCAGGCATGGACACATGCCTACAGGATGTTACAGTGAGACAGGCTGGGCATTTGTGGAGAAGAGGGCTATGTGGAACATTCTCTGAACTTTTTGTTTAACTTTGCTTTGAATCTAACACTGCTCTAAAACATAAACTTATATTTAAAAATGGGTTCTCACTGATGAAAATAATATATTCAAGACATGTGCCTTGGGTAGTTACATCAGAGACTGACACTTGTAGTCTCTAATCTTAAAAATAGTGACCCAAATTTGCTTCCTGAATAAATCTCACTTTGAAGGATTTCTGGTTGCCTAATGTCAATTGGCATATTGCCTCTAGAATGTTGTCAGATGTGTCTTGAGTTCAAGTTAGTGGTCATTACACTTAAAGAACACAGAACAGATTTACATCAAATTTACAAAAGAGCTTTTACAAACTATTCTGTGCCATCTTGTTAATAAATCCTCCTTTAATAAATGATTTTATCTTCAATATAATCTGATACAATACTGTTAGAGAATCACTAATGAGCAATTGGTTTAAGTTAGTTTCCAACGTAACTATTTAGGAAAAGTTAGTGATAACATACTTAAAATGGGGATGATATTCATAGAGAAACATTTAAATTTCCTAGAAATTCCATTACAAAACTGGGTAACTGGTTTAAAATGCAACAGGTTTGAATTAAAACAGAAAGCCACTGACAGTTTTAAGATGAATGCCTTCAAGAGGAATGATAAACATTTTATTCAGTAGATAAAATGACAAAACTATAAGATGTGAGTGGTAATGTTTCTTCTTTCTGCAAAAATAATGAGATCAATTCATCACTACAGGAAAAACAAACCAAACAATGTTTATGACAATAATGCTTCAAATAGAAAGCAAACTCAACTGTGTCACTCAAATGAAAGAAAGTGAAAGTTGCTTGGTCGTGTCCAACTCTTTGCAACCCTGAATTCTCCAGGCCAGAATATTGGAGTGGGTAGCCTTTCCCTTCTCCAGGGGATCTTTTCAACCCAGGGATTGAGCTCCAGTCTCCCACATTGCAGGCAGATTTTTTACCAGCTGAGCCACACGGGAAGCCCATGCAAATGGCAGAATATAAAAAGTTAAGTGAGAAATTATTAAATGCTGAATTAATAAACATATTATTTTAAGTGGTGTAGAGATCAAGATACTGGATTCATAAAGGAAGAAATATTACCTCAGCATAATATTTGGAGTTGACACAAGTTGGGAAGGGGATTGGAAAAGCTGAAGGAAGGGAAATGCTAATACTATTAAAACGTGAAAATCAAGAGAAAATACTTAAATTGTATAAAATAATAACAAGGGGAATGTAGCGCTCCCTATTTTTAAATACAATATATAATATAATGCTGTAATGATTTAAGTAGTATATGTAGACAGACAAAGGAATGGGGCAGAATAGAGAACTGGGAATAATGGCAAATGTATTGGAAATTAATGCACTATAAAGATCATACTAATTTCAATAATAAAAACAAATTATTCAATTAATAGTGTTCAAAAAAAAAGTATACATTCTACATTCTTTAATCAAAAATAAATTCCAAGAGGATCAAGAATTTAAATTTTCAAATTGTATATAAATGTTAGACAAATATGAGAATATTTAAAATATAAATTCAGAATGTGAAATACGACATGAATCTCTGAAATACAGACTCATAGATTTTATTATACTAATATAGATAAATATAATACAAATGATACCAGTTTATAATTAATATCAGAAAGGAATAATTCTCTAAATACATAAAAAGCTAAGAAAAACCAACATTAAAAAAAAATAAAGAGCCAAATAAAAATTGAGGAAAACATAAATATACAATTTACCGAAAAAGAGACAAAATTTAAATGGCTCCTAAAAACCCTGAAAAGATAATGAATAATATTCAAAATGAAAGAAACGGAAAGAGGTATCTCTGTATCTATCATTATTTAAACTTTGAAAATATGTTTGCCAAGTATTCTCAGACATTAGTGAAAAATTAAATTTGTATAACCTCTACAGAGAACAAACCATCAGTAAGCTACCAAAATTATAACAGCATATAACAGTGATATGGCAATTCCATTTCTACTTCACTTCCACCCTAGAGCTGTATTTGAGCTAATAGATGTCATTGTTTATTATCACAAAACATTGGAAAATACTAAATTACTATAAAAGGGAAATTGTTAAAAAGTTAACACAAATTTGGGCTCATCCTTTGGTCTAAATCCTTTGTTATTTAAACCAAACTGCCTAAGCACACTTGGAATGCACACTGGAGCTTCAACTTCAGCATCAGTCCTTCCAATGAATTAACATAGATGTCCCTACATCATGTCCTTGCATGCAAAAGTTACTGTAGCAATGTGTTCTACCCACTGCTCTCAAATATTTGGGGAATCAGTGGGATGATGTCTGGGGATAAATGGACTTTCCCTATTTAAATTTTCAGATAAATAATAATTTTATGCTCAGAAAAGCAAAAATGAAGCCAATTACATTTCAAGGGAAAGACCTAATAACAAAGAAAAGCAACAATTAAAACTGGTTTGTGGTAATTAGTTAGCAATTTGGCCATGGGAGGAGAAAGAAGGAGAAAAAATCTAGTTAAGCCCGCACGTTGTACTGTAAATCAAATAAAGTTTAAATGAACAGAAAGGTAATATGTAAAAAGAGAGAGAGAGGGGAAAGAGCAAGAGATTTTATATGTATTTTATCCCATTGAGCAAAATATTTGCAACATATTTAAAGAAAATTAAATGCCTCTCTGTCTTAAAATATGCAGGTTTTCCTTTTACAATTTAAGAAGAGAAAAAGCAACTTTGAAGACAAATAAGAGGGGCTGTTTGCTGCAAAGTGTTCTAAAAGCAGGTTAAAAAGGGGACCAGAAAAATAGCACCATGTTATAAGGAGAATTAAACACTTTTGCACAGAGAATTAAGAACTCTGGACTTTATCTATTGGGTCTTACACTGTATTTTTGGAAAAGATATTCTGTCAAGCCTATAATCTTGATAGGCTATAATCTTGTGAGGGAAACAGAAATTATTTTCTAATAATTTTTTAATATTTATTTATTTACTGAGTAAACAAATTGTTGCATTCATTCAGTAAACAAAAATACTACCAAACTTTAGTAACTCTGAAACATAACAAGCCATAGAAAATTTTCATATAATTTACCCTAGCAATTTAATTTTTATCAATAGAATGTATTCTAAGAAATTATTCTAAGAAAATAATTCAAACAGTAATCTAAGCCAGTTATTTGTATAACTGGCTTAGAGTAGATATCTTACAAAAAGGCATTAAAAAAGAATATAGATTTTTAAAAAGTGATCATAAGAAGGAATATACTTGATAAGTTATATAAGTAATGCATATTTTAGTACTTACATTGGTAAAATCAATTTAAAAGGATATAAAATTTAAAAGATAAATAAAATCAATCTACAGTATTATAAATGAAGTATAGCTGACAAATATGAATTTCAAATGTATATGTCATATTCACTTGAGGTTATTTGCTTTTAGGCCAGATGGCATTTAGATTAATTGAATTGCTTCCTATTTCCTAAAAAATTCCCATTTTATAATAATGTATGATTCTGTGATTAATATGCTGATTTTTTTTCCAGAAACCACTTTATATTAGATGGTATTCCACTATCAGATCCTTCTTTTCTCTACCAGTTTCCACAATAAAACCTAGAAGGAGAGGTCACTTCTCTTGAGGTAGATTTTTCTTTGTCAGACTCTAATTGCTGATCTTTGCACAATGTACAGGTTTTTGCCCTTTACTAAATTATAAAAGTGTAAAATGCAGGGGGGGGGGGGTGACCAGAAGAAAATTAAGGGACATAAACGATGAAGGGGTCTAGAAACAGCATCAGGTGGCCAATCACAAAGTTTTACCAACTTTTTAGCTTTGACATGGATGGTCCTAATTCTTCAGAAAAACTGTTAGACATCAAGTATTTTATCCACATCAGAAGCATTGTTATTGCATGAATCTGCAACTGGCAACATCAGAGATGAGAAAAGATTTAAAAATAGATGTTGTCTGTTTAAATGTATTTTTAATTCAAATTAAGTTTTCTACACTCATCATGATGTGAGAATGTGATACTTTCTCTTTATATACATATCATGATTCACCTTGAAAAAACTGTGGTGTCAAGTCTGGGAGAGGAAAGATACTTGTAGAATATATGACAGCCACAGATGGGGCTGGTGATGCTGAGAAATGGAATAAATTATTTTCCTCCTTATTTTTATGCTATGGTTCTTTTCTTAGAATATTGGGCCTATATTCACAAAAAGAAATTAAATGTGTCACAAGTTTATAGTTCAGTTTAACCTATCTTACCATTATAGTAAGTTACTGTTTCTTCAACATTTTTCCTTTAAATCTCAAAAATCCAAATTCCATTGTTTCATCAGGTTTTTTCCCACTGGCATTTTCAAAAATACTATCCATATAAACATTCACGGGATGTTTCAGTAAATATAAGCCAGACAGATGTTCACAGAACATATAAAATATTCCCCAGCTGTGTAAGATTTCAGTCATCCTAGGTATTATAAAATGAATCACTTAAATAGTATATAAAGGTATTTATAATAGAGGAAACTAAAACATTCTTAAATTTCTAATGGTACAGCATTTTTCTAGAGGACAATCTGTATATAGAGAGATTAAAATTGAATACATATAAAATGCCAGTAACTTGATGCTTCATATGTTAATTTGCATGTACTTAAGAAACTTTACCATAAGCAATCATACTAAGTTTTTATTTCCCACAACTGGCTTTTAGGAAAACATGTGATTTAAAAACTCAGTTGAGTGTGTTCAACTACTGGGTTTTTGATTCCTGACATATGGTAGGCACCGTTCATATTGTTGGGAATGCATCATAAATGAATCACTTCTTCCTTGCTGGGCAATGAAAATGAAGCATGTGTTTCTCTCAAAAGAATCACCGCTATCGATACAGCTCTGCTCTTCTTTTGCATAATAGAATCTTACTGAACATTTTATAAAGTATGAAAAACATCCACCTAAGTCTTTCAAGGGGAACCTCAAGAAAATTTTCAAAGTAGAAAACACTTGGCAGTTTGAAAATACAAACAATTGACATCTGTACCTACCATCAGATCAATTCAGCCTCTCAGTTGTGTCCACCTCTTTGCGACGCCATGAATCACAGCACGCTAGGCCCCACTGTCCATCACCAACTCCTGGAGTTTACTCAAATTCATGTCCATTGAGTCAGTGATGCCATCCAACCACCTCATCCTCTGTCGTCCCCTTCCCCTCCTGCCCTCAATCTTTCCCAGTATCAGGGTCTCTTCAAATGAGCAGCTCTTTGCATCAGGTGGCCAAAATATTGAAGTTTCAGCTTCAACATCCATTCTTCCAATGAATGCTCAGGACTGATCTCCTTTATGATGGACTGGTTGGATCTCCTTGCAGTCCAAGGGACTCTCAAGAATCTTCTCCAACACCACAGTTCAAATGAATCAATTTTTTGGCACTCAGCTTTCTTTATAGTCCGACTCTCACATCTATATATGACCACTGGAAAAACCATAGCCTTGACGAGACAGACCTTTGTTGGCAAAGTAATGTCTCTGCTTTTCAATATGCTGTCTAGGTTGGTCATAACTTTCCTTCCAAGGAGTAAGTGTCTTTTAATTTCATGGCTGCAATCACCATCTGCAGTGATTTTGGAGCCCAAAAAATAAAGTCTGACACTGTTTCCACTGTTCCCCCATCTATTTTCCATGAAGTCATGGGACCAGATGCCATAATCTTAGCTTTCTGAATGTTGAGATTTTAAGCCAACTTTTTCACACTCCTCTTTCACTTTCATCAAGAGGCTCTTTAGTTCTTCTTCACTTTCTGCCTTAAGGGTTGTTTCATCTGCATATCTGAGGTTATTGATATTTCTCCCAGCAATCTTGATTCCAGCTTGTGCTTCATCCAGCCCAGCATTTCTCATAATGTACTCTGCATTTAAGTTAAATAAAAGCAGGGTGACAATATACAGCCTTGATGTACTCCTTTCCCAATTTGGAGCCAGTCTGTTGTTCCATGTCCACTTCTAACTGTTGCTTCCTGACCTGCGTACAGATTTCTCAAGAGGCAAGTAAGGTGGTCTGGTATTCCCATCTCTTTCAGAATTTTCCACAGTTTATTGTGATCCATACAGTCAAAGGCTTTGGTGTAGTCAATAAAGCAGAAATAGATGTTTTTCTGGAATTCCCTTGCTTTTTTGATGATCCAGCAGATGTTGGCAATTTGATCTCTGGTTCCTCTGCCTTTTCTAAAACCAGCTTGAACATCTGGAAGTTCATGGTTCACATATTGCTGAAGCCTGGCCTGCAGAATTTTAAGCATTACTTTACTAGCATGTGAGATGAGTGCAATTGTGCGGTAGTCGAGCATTCTTTGGCATTGCCTTTCTTTGGGACTGGAATGAAAACTGACCTTTTCCAGTCCTATGGTCACTCCTGAGTTTTCCAAATTTGCTGGCATATTGAGTGCAGCATTTTCACAGCATTATCTTTTAGGATTTGAAATAGCTCAACTGGAATTCCATCACCTCCACTAGCTTTGTTCGTAGCAATGCTTTCTAAGGCCCACTTGACTCCACATTCCAGGCTGTCTGGCTCTAGGTGAGTGATCACACCATCGAGATTATTTTGGTCATGAAGATCTTCTTTGTACAGTTCTGTGTATTCTTGCCACCTCTTCTTAATATCTTCTGCTTCTCTTAGGTCCCTATCATTTCTGTCCTTTATTGAACCCATCTTTGCATGAAATTCTCCTTTCATATCTCTAACTTTATTGAGGAGATCTATAGTCTTTCCCATTCTATTATTTTCCTCTATTTCTTTGCACTGATCACTGAGGAAGATTTTCTTATCTCTCCTTGCTGTTCTTTGGAACTCTGCACTCAAATGGGAATATCTTTCCTTTTCTCCTTTGCTTTTCGCTTCTCTTCTTTTCACAGCTATTTGTAAGGCCTCTTCAGACAGCCATTTTGCTTTTTTGCATTTCTTTTTCTTGGGGATGATCTTGATCCCTGTCTCCTGTACAGTGTCACAAACTTCCATCCATAGTTCATCAAGCAGTCTGTCTATCAGATCTAGTCCCTTAAATCTATTTCTTACTTCCACTGTACAGTTGTAAGGGGTTTGATTTAGGTACCTGAATGGTCTAGTGGTTTTCCCTACCTTCTCCAATTTAAGTCTGAATTTGACAATAAGGAGTTCATGATCTGAGCCACAGCCAGCTGCCAGTCTTGTTTTTGCTGACTGTATAGAGCTTCTCCATCTTTTACTGCAAAGAATATGATCAATCTGATTTCGGTGTTGGCCATCTGGTGATGTCCACATGTAGAGTCTTCTCTTGTGTTGTTGGAAGAGGGTGTTTGCTATTACCAGTGCGTTCTCTTGGCAAAACTCTATGAGCCTTTGCCCCGCTTCATTCTGTACTCCAAGGCCAAATTTGCCTGTTACTCCAAGTGTTTCTTGACTTCCTACTTTTGCATTCCAGTCCCCTATAATGAAAAGGACATCTTTTTTGGGTGTTAGTTCTGAAAGGTCTTGTAGGTCTTCATAGAACCGTTCAACTTCAGCATCTTCAGTGTTATTGGTCAGGGCATAGACTTTGATTACCATATTGAATGGTTTGCCTTGGAAATGAACAGAGATCATTCTGTCATTTTTGAGATTGCATCCAAGAACTGCATTTTGGACTCTTGTTGACTATGATGGCTACTCCATTTCTTCTAAGGGATTCCTGCCCACAGTAGTAGATATAATGGTCATCTGAGTTAAATTCACCCATTCCAGTTCATTTTAGTTCGCTGATTCCTAGAATGTCAGTGTTCACTCTTGCCATCTCCTGTTTGACCACTTCCAATTTGCCTTGATTTAGTTACTGCCAAATTTTAAGTGTAGGGGCTCATGCAGAGGAGCTGAAATCATGTTTCATTGGGGAATGGAACTTCATATCAATCTCATCACTTCTCAAATACTCTCAGGCTATGTCTAAAGCTGGGACATGGAGAAGAAAGCCCATGGTTTGGCAAACCTAATAGCAAGATTGGAAGGAAGGCTGCAGGTGAAATTATGCTTAGTCACTAGAATCACACCCCACCATAGTAATAGGGAATGATTTTGCAACTGCTGGCAAGTAACAGGAGCAAGTCAAAGTGCCAGGTAATAAATCAACAGATTAAAGCTCTGGTACATAAAAGATGAAAAGATTTTTTTGAAGACGAGATGTCTTAACAATCAGTATAAAACTCTGTGTGTGTGTGTGCGTGTGTGTGCGTGTCTAGATCAACAAGGTTGGGCTGCCAGACCCTGGCAATGAGAGGCAAGTGAAATCAAGCAGGATAATATAAATCTCTTACAATGGACAATAATCTTGCAGCAGAGTATGGGTTATAGGCATGTTTGACACCTGAGTGACAAATGTTTGAGCCCAAACTTGAGGGATCGGTAGCAGTTTGTGAATTGGTATTGGAGCAATAAGAGATAAGGGGGAACAGAATGGGAGGAGAAGGCAGTTCAATGGAAGAAACTATACATGCATAAGAAATACCAAAGAAAGCATAGATTATTCAGTGAAGTATAACATTATATCAGAATAGTGAAAAACAAGCTGGACACTATCTTTTGCTTTTAGTATGCTCATATATGGTCCAACTCCTATAATCCATTTACCGAGCAAATGATTAGAAGATTTAATTACCTAATCAAATGTTATTCAGTTTACTGGAACCTGGACATATGCATTAATTTAAGTTGCACAAATTTTTCATTTGGAAACCATTGCAACTGTACAAATAATTCACTGTTGTAGAGTGCACTGAAAATTATTTTGCCATATTTTAAGTAATACTGGCTTTAGCTGAGTACAACTTCTCAGCAGTCAAAAACAAGTTTTTTTCTTTGTTGTTTCTTTAATCCAATCTGTGCCATTTTTAAACAAAAATCCTGGAATCTACCCAGTGAAGATTTTCTAGGGTATTCTAGTATTCATTTCTCAATTATGCTGTTGTTGTACGACAATACAAGTTCTTTAACTTCCTGATGATAATTAAACCACAGATGCATAATTAAATGTATTCTAGCTTACACAAATTAAATCAAACAAAATCCGACTGTTCTCATTTGAGAAATATAAATAAACAGGCTTATATAGAAATTTGCATCCTTACTCAGTAAAGAATTGTATTTTATCATACAGTCATGCTTTCAAATGGATGAAAAATAATTTATTGTTTGTAACGAAGTCCATCCTATGAGTACTTTCATTTTAAAACATTCTCAGTGTTTCATTAACACAGTAGGGGATAAGCATGTATAAAGACACTATGACCAGACAAACCTCTTAAAAGGTGACAATAAGCTGTCATATGCCCTATGCAAATAAATAAGTTAAAAAGAAAAAATATTAAGAAAAAATAAATTATCCCAAAAAAGTACCAATAGACTATTCAATTAAACATACATTTGTTGAAAGTAGGACTTATTCACTGGGGACACATATCAATAAGGTATAATCCTCATCAAGTTTATGATATAATGAGGAAAGTAAATTGAGAATTTACATCAAAATGCAAATCCTATTAATAACGGTATGCATACAATACACTGGGAGCATCAAAGAGAAGCCTCCCACCTCTTTGAGGGAAAAAAAAGATTTCACATGAAGAGGAAAGAGCCTGGTAAAGTAACAGGGAGAGGAAATTTTAGGGAGGTCATCAGGACACTGAGAAAATATTCATAAGGCATTTTACCATTTGAGGCTAGAAATACGGTACAATATGTCTCATTTGTTCAAATATGATAAAACCGTGTTTTTGTGTAGTTGATATTATTATTTACCTCAAAGTAAAGAGTTGTTTTGTTTTGTTTTAATGTTGTTATTTAACTTATACTTTTGACAGGGGGATTATAGCCACACTTACCAATTATGATGACAAGACATGGTGTCAATTTGATGTTTACCTCCTTGAAAGTTTTTATCTCTAAAGCATGATTTGACCACCTAATTGTATTCAGCAATTTTGTTTCGATGTCACTCATTTTATGGTTTGTGTTTCTTGCTCTTTTTTTCCCATGGATGCCACAAGATATAATTATTAACATATAAAAACTCTGTATCTTGGTTACCAAAACTAGAAGAATATGACACTTGACAATACTAGGGCTTGACAGCTAACATCTGTCTGGAGATATTTTAAAGCTATGTTGAATAAACCACAACTCAATCACATTTATATGCCAGGAATCATTTTTATACATTTACAAACTTGTTATTAACTACTTCATATCTACAGACAGAATGAGATGATTCATTTATACTGAGTTTGTGAATAGAAACTAAACATCTGGAGATATCCTCTTACTCATTTTTTAAATCAATGTGTTTTTGAGTGTTCTTGACCTGTGAGGAGGAAATATTGATTATGACCTGTAGGTTTTCATTAACTATAGAACATATACCATGCTAGTTTTCTGAAAGGACATTTAGGCTCCAAACATGCAAATAAAGTACAGCTCTTATCTGAAACATGGATACTTAATGAATTTAGAAGATAGTCACATGGTCATAAATAATAAGGGTACTGGTAAAGTACTCTGTTTCATTTTTAACTACAGATCTCAGTAATTTTGTAAGTGAGGCAAATTTAACTACATATTTCTATTCTTCAGGTCACTATTATAAATTTTTCCTATTGATTCATTAATTCATATTTAGGCATTTCCATATACTGTATTTTCTGTACTGTACAGGGTCAATCTGAACAAGAAACTACTTAGATAGTATTTCATTACAGTTTATACAAATGTAGTCTGTGAAACTGATGTTTGCTGCTGCTGCTGCTAAGTCACGTCAGTCGTGTCTGACTCTGTGCGACCCCACAGATGGCAGCCCACCAGGCTCCCCTGTCCCTGGGATTCTCCAGGCAAGAACACTAGAGTGGGTTGCCATTTCCTTCTCCAATGCATGAAAGTGAAAAGTGAAAGTGAAGTCGCTCAGTCGTGTCTGACTCTTAGCGACCCCATGGACTGCAGCCTACCAGACTCCCAAATCCCAAAATCCCAGACTACCAAAATCCCATCCATGGGATTTTCCAGGCAAGAGTACTGGAGTGGGTCGCCAGTGCCTTCTCCGTGAAATTGATGTTTAGACATAGCTAAAGAAGAAAACAAAGAGGTGTTAGCTGTCATCTACTAAACTGAGTCTTGGAATCCTGTCTTGGTTCCACAGAATGAAAAGGATCTCTTTATAGTGACAATATCAGCTCAAACTTGAGAAACCTGCCATGTGTCTACTCCCTGAAATATGATTCATCAAAAATATTTGGTAATGCTCTTTACTGAGACTAGTATTCTTTCGAAACGTCTCTCAAAATAATTATGCAGGGACCTGTAGAAAAGTTTAAGGGAAAAGAAGAAACCAGTTGTCAATAATGAGACTGAAAAGATTTTGGTTAATTTATTACCATATATAGAAATTTCAGAATGGAAGTCTGGATCTTCTGTGGAGGTAACAATTCATTTTTAATGATAAGTCAATGATAATCCTAAGAGGAAGAAAGTACTGTGAAGAATGAGACATGGACAAATCTCTAGGGACTTCTAATTCATCTCATAAAGTGTTTGCTGAGCTTGTCATGACCTGCCTAGATTATAAAATAAATTTATAAATCAATCTGATGACAATTACTGAAAGTCTTTATACATGAATATGATTGTGCTTTCGTCCAACCTGAAAGGAGCACAACTACAGAAATATATTTCAAGTACCACTGGTATCTACTTATCCCAGGGACCCAGTTTGAGTTTCTCTTTTTCATTTGCAGATACTCTAAAGAATGAAGGCTTCATATCTAGCATGATTCTCTGTATATTTCAAACTAATTAAAAATACAGAGACCACCAAGATGCATACCTTTTTTTATCTCTTCTTCTATAAAGAGAAAAACTGTTTGGTGTCAATCAGCCATCTAGCAAATCTCAAAGACAGTATGAGTTTGAAAAACTCTTAAAGGTTTTATTATTCTGAATCTGAGTTTTTAAATTTGAAGTTAAGAAAGCAAATATCAAAAAGAATTATAGGAAGATATAAGACAGGGTCATACTCTTAGTATTTAGAAAAAAGAAATAGTATCAGTTTTGGATTAAACTGACAATATTTGAAGTGAACAGAACAGGTAATAACAATTATTAGAAATTCTAGCTTTACAAAAGAGAAGAAATTTTGTTAGTGATTGTAAAGTATAAAAAAAATGGAACATAAAGTAATAGGCTTTCAACTGACAGCATTTGGGTGACATAAGGAACTTCAACTATCTGATTACGGTACACCATTTTTTCTGTATTTTCACGTTATTAAAAGGATATACTATCAAAAACATATTTATCATTTTAACAGAAAGAAAGCAACTCTTATTTCACTCTGCATATAACCCATGTAACAAGTTGTTTTTGCATTAAAAGAGTAACAAATCTTTTTCCACATTATGGATTAACCTATAAAATGTGACTCAACCTCACCTAACTTTGTCAACACTTAATATTGTACATTTCTTTTTTAAAATATATTACAAACTGTTACTCACAGACAAATTTTCTTCAAGCATTCACAACAAACTGTCTATTCTCTCATATTTTTAAATGATTATTATATACTTAATATCATTAACCAAAGTAACCAACTTCTGTTCCCATAAAGACACAGAAAAAATTTTAAAACTGTAGAAGTAAACAGTGAACTATTATACACTAGCACTCTAGCAAATCCATGCAGCACCAGTAATGCAATCCTTCTAAAGCCACACATTTTTTTAAGATTTTTTAATATCTATGGATTCCCACTTCAATAGCAAGAAACCTGGCTCCCACCATCTGCCATCCATTAGCCCAATTATTCAGTTCCAATATACATGTATAGCAATATCAGAACCCTTAACCTATATCCCCACAGCAAAGAACCTTATCAACTAAAATACAGTTTTTTGCACAATGTTTTTCCATTTAGTCTTATGGATCTCATTCATTTCCAAAGTTACCTAAGTTATTATCTATCTCCCCATCCACCTCAGTGAGATGGTTTTATACATTTGTAATAGAATTAGGTTTTCTTGTCACAGTCTGCTATCCTTCCTGGGATCTCTTGACTTTCCAAGTAATGTAAAAAAAAAAAAAAAAGATTGAGGTTCACTCTGTGCTCTGAGGTGGAACAAATTTGTAATGCCATATATCCACTATTACAGCATCAAAGTAGTTTTACTGCCTGAAAAATCATCTGTTCTTTACCCATGTATCCTCCCCAACTCTCCCAAGACCCTGGTAACCAACCACTATTCCATTGTCTCAACAGTTTTGCCTTTTTATAATTTCATGTAATTATAAGCACAGAAGATATAGTCTTTTTCAGATATGTCTTTAACTCAGCAATATACATTTAAGACTGCGCTTAGTCGCTCAGTTGTATACCGACTCTTTGCGACCCCATGGACTGCAGCCCAGCAGGCTCCTCTGTCCAAGGGGATTCTCCAGGCAAGAATACTGGAGTGGGTTGCCATGCCCTCCTCCAGGGACATTTAAGACGGCTCCATGTCTTTCTGTGGCTTGGTAACTCATTTATTTCTATCACTGAATAATATTCTACTGTGCAGATGAGTACGTCCTATTAAAGAACATATGATGGTTTCCAGTTTTTAATGATTATGAATAAGGCTGTTATAAATATTCACATGCAGGATTTTGTGTGGATTTAAGTTTTCATATCAATTGGGTAAATACGTAGAATCTCAGTTACCTTCCAAATGACTCTACCACTTTGTATTCTCATCATTTGCTACTGCTAAGTCACTTCAGTCATGTCTGACTCTGTGCGACCCCATCCCTGGGATTCTCCAGGCTAGAACACTGGAGTGGGCTGCCATTTCCTTCTCCAATGCATAAAAGTGAAAAGCGAAAGTGAAGTCGCTCAGTCATGTCTGACTCTTCGCAACCCCATGGACTGCAGCCTACTAGGCTCCTCCGTCCATGGGATTTTCCAGGCAAGAGTACCCATTCTCAATATTTCTTGTTTCATTTTGAGTCCTTTTTATGTTTTGGAAAAAAGTCCTTTATCAGATATGATTTGCAAATATTTTCTTCCAGCCTTTTGAGTCTTAGCCAAGCAGAAATTTTAATTTTATTAAAATCTATTTAAGCATATTTTATCATTTTTCTCTTTCTGGATCATGCTTCCAGCATTGTATTTAAAAATGCAGTGCCACAATATATTTAAAATGATGAAAGGGAAAAACCTACAACCAAGAATACTCTATCCAGCTAAGAGTCTTGTTCAGATTCAATGATGAAATCAAAAGCTTTCCAGACAAGCGAAAGTTAAGAGATTCATCACCATCAAACCAGCTTTACCACAAATGCTGAAGAAACTTCTCTAAGCAGGAAACACAAGTGAAGGAAAAGACCTACACAAAATAAACCCAGAACAATTAAGAAAATGGTTCATACGTATAATAGGATCATACATATAAATAATTATCTAAACTGTAAATGGATTAATTGTGCCAAACAGACTGGCTGGGTGGATGAGAACATTGCATGTATACACTTCCATTTACCACGGCACTCTATTAACCCCACAAATTGTATGTAGTTATTTTATACTGTTAGGTTAATCACGTTTCCATTATGGCTTACAATTAAATTTATCTTCTATTTTTTGTCTGGCTATTGATTGTAAAAACTGATAACCATCTTTTACTATTGTGATTATGTGACTGTGCTGTGCTCAGCTGCTCTGTCATGTCCCACTCTTTTCAACCACATGGACTGTAGCCCACCAGGCTCCTCTGTCCACGGGGATTCTCCAGGCAAGAATACTGGAGTGGGTCGCCATGCCCTCTTGCAGGGGATCTTCCTAACCCAGGGATCAAACCCAGTTCTCCCACATTGCAGGCAAATTCTTTACCATATGAGTCATCAGGGAAGCCCGATTATGTAATATAATGGTATCATTTGCTTAATACCTTTGTATCATGATTGGTCAACAGAAAATAATAGAATTCTATAGCATAAAAACTAAAAAAAAAACTGCCAAACTCAGAACCACCTAAATTTTCTTCTACAATAAAATACAAGAAAAGTAGTCTTCTAGAAGTTTAGTTTAATTTAATCTAATTCCTATTACCAAAAAACATAAATTACTACTGATATCATGAATCTGTCATAAATAATTTGATTAGCTATTTTCGGTGGAAAAACTAACTTTACATAATGTTCAAAAATACCTGAAGCCCATAAGAGTACTGTTTAAAAGACAGCAGTTTCTGTTATTAAATTGCACACATACTTTTTACATTTTCCTGCTTTTAAGTCACAAGTGAAAACAAACACCACCATCAACAAAACTTGACTAAAAAGTCAACTTGAAAATTGAGAAATTTTAAATTAGATTTTCCATAAGAAAATAAATGACTCTTGCAAATTATACCATTCTGCTAACAATATTTTTCACATTTTTACCCAATCAGAGCACTTGACTTTAAAAGAAAATAAAAATGTTAAATTTTTTCATGGATTCACATACACTAGGAGATCTAGATATAAATATGTACACATATAGAGAGGCGTATATAAACATACAAATGTAGCTTTACCAAGTCTTAAATAACTGCCATTATTGCTGTCATTGGATTGATGTCATTGAATTGACAGTGATTATGGCTTGCATTTTCACCTACCATTTACTAGCCTAATATTACTTCACATTCTCATACTTTTTATCTACAGCTTAACAACCAAGGTCATTAAGCTAATTCACAGCTAAACTGGTTTTCAGTTGAGTTACTACACCAGCAAGTACCTGAAGCTTTCATAAAAGTCCAGACTACTTAAAGCAAACGCTTTTTTTTTTCCTTTCCTCAAAAGTATTAAAGTCATATTTTAGATATTTATCTGCACTTTATTTTCTATACACTAAACAAAACTCTTTTTTAACGCATTAGAGACTCCGTTAACTAATTTTGAGGATTCTTTGAAAAAGAAAGAATAAATTAGAACAGCCACGAACTTTTGTGACTCGATTTTCTCTTACCTTGAATCTGGCCAACAGGTTTCAATGGCAGCATTGAGGCACGAAATCTGAGAATAAAAGTCACAAACGTTCGTCAGCTTCCACCTGAATCTCTTGGATATCGTTTCCTTATGCCATCTCTTGCAGTTAGGTTTGGGAGTTTTTTTTTCGGGAAGCGGGGATTAGTGTTTCTGTTTTGAACCTCGACAGCTTTATTAAGATGATTCCCTGGGTCTGTGGACACTGAGGTTTGCAGACGAACCAACCAACACTGGAGCTAAGCAGCCAGGTGGCACCAAGCGAGCTTCCTTTCCGCGCAAAGTTCTACACAAAGAATGGAACGCCGAGTCCCCGGCGACCACCAGGCAGCTCAAACGCTGGCGGAAAACGCCTTCTCCAGCTCATCTCCCAGGCACTAACTGCCACGTGTGAGTTCCAACTGCTTCTCCAAACCTCGCGTTATTACATGAAGTGAGGGAAGAAATCAAATCAACAGTTTAAAAAAAAACAAAAAACATAAAACCCAAGCTGCTGCAGTGTAGTTTCACTTCCCCATATCCCTGATAAGACAGAGAGCCACGAAGCTCTCAAACGCCCACGGGGACTCGGAGCGTTGTCTCCCTGGCGTCTTAAGGCCTGTACAGCACCGGCAGCTCCTTCGCCGGGGGTGCCGGAGCCACGCCACTTCCCCAGGACCTGAGAGAAAGCCCCAAGGCCCGGCTCGGCCTGAAGCACTGGGCTTTCAGGAAAGAGACAGGGGGCCCAGCCATCCCTACGAAGGCCTTTTAGCTGGTCCCCTTTGGTTTACACGCTGCGCGTTTCCAACACTCTGGCCTTAAGAAGGAGTGAGATGGTTTCGTCCCAGGTTTGCAAAGAATCGCTTCTGAAGGAGCATTTCGTCCATGGTCTCCTCCACCTCCTTCCGGGATCTGGGTCGGGAAGAATGAGAATTCTGGGCCGCCGAGGCTCATGGCGGGCTGGACGGTTGGCGTGGGAACAGCATCAGGGTGGGAACCAATCATCAAGACCCCAGCCTTGAAGCCCCGCCCCCAGCCAGCCAGCTGCCGCGTGGCCGAGTAGTAAGTGAGCTTACTCTCAGACCACAAAGTTGTAAGAAATTGAAGCTTTGTAGTAAATAAGTAAGTGTTAGTCGCTCAGTCGAGCCCGACTCTTTGCGACCCCATGGACTGCAGCCCACCAGGCTCCTCTCTCCATGAGATTTTCCAAGCAAGGATACTGGAGTCGGTTGCCATTTCCTTCTCCAGGGGATCTTCCCAACCCAGGGATCCAACCCGGGTCTCCTGCTCTGCAGGCAGATTCTTTACCAACTGAGCTACAAGGGAAGCTCAAAGCTTTATAGGGGAAAGGTCGAACCTAAGGGGCTATCAGTAAAATATAGTTTAGGATGAATTCCTGACCCACCATGTGGCTGTTAACATCTTTTCCTAAGATCTGAGTAAGATTTTAAGGCACAGCCCCGTTGGCTATGGAAATAAAATGGTAAGGTTACTAAGCATCTTAATTTTGTGCCCCTAGACCCTCTTATCCAGATGAAAGGTCTTGTAAAGATATCAATATTAATTGTGTGTCTTCTTGACTTTGAGGGTAGACAAAGTTTTTCTAAACCGCATAAGGATATTTTTCATAGTACCCTCATTCCCAAGACAGAGAGAAATATGTCTGAAATTTAGGGCAGTCACTTTTAACCAGGAGAATGAATCCCAATAAGATCCCTGGAAAACTCAAAACCATTTTAAGAGTCTTGTATTAGTAGAAATGTTATCTGTCAACTTAAACTAAAAAGGCTGGAGGCAGTTCAAAATGAAAAATAAGCTTCTAGTCCCTCAATCTTCTGTAAACAGGAAGCATGCTGGAAAGCTACTCAACTACAAAAACAAGACATTTTTCATAAAAGGAAATGATCATTCACGATAAAGAATAAATAATCTGGCTCAGGGAACCTCACTTGTACCTTACACCTGCATCAGGATTTGAAATGATGAGTTCCTCCAGTAGCTCATGCCTGACCCTGATGCTATAATATATGGAGAGTTTAAGGGCCTTGAGGGGAGATGAGTGTCTGTTCCATGTATGAGAAACAGAAATAATTTCAGCAGAGTGGTTGGTTAAATAAGACCACAGTTGAATGCAACACTCCTATTGGAAGACAGAGTCTGTTTCATCTCTTTCTGAATCTGTTCTGAGCCTGTGAATTGCTTTGACCAGCAGAATGTGGTGTGAGAGACAGTATAACTCCCAAGTCTGGGTCATAAGAAGTCTCAGTGTCTTGAAACTTTTGTTCTTGGGACATTCCCTTGCAGATTTCAACTGCCAAATCATTAAGAACCCAAGCCACGTAGATAAGCCAAATGTGATTGCTCGTGCCAACAACCCAGCTGAACTTCCACACGAAGGGTAGCATCAAATACCAGCTCTGGGAGCCAACAGTCCACTGGAGGCTTCAGTTCTCTGCAGATCCATCCACTGAGTTCAGTGCCTCAAACCAGAACCAGCCACCAAGTCTAGTGGACACAGATCCAACAGATACAATAATAAATTGATTTTTCAGCCACAGAGCTATAAAGTGGTTTGCTAAGTGGCAGTAGGTAAGCAAAAAAAAAAAAAAAAGGCAAAGTTATAGTAATCCATCCAGAAAATCTATTCAAACATGAGAATAAACTTAAAGTCAAAAGCAAGCTGTGGAAATCCGGAGACTATGACCAAGTTTCTCCATTTACACGTTATTCTCTTCAATAACTGTCAAGGTTGTAGGTGAAGATTAAAGTTCAAATTTTAAGTTTATTAACATCCTGTTTTCAGTGCATATGGCATTTTCTCACATATTGACTTGGCTTATTTATGTATTTCTATAGGGATTTTCTATTTTCTTTTGAGAAGAGAGGGAGGAAATGCTGTGCCCTATGAACCCTTTTGATGTCTCAAGAGATGAAGCTCTCCGCAGGCCAGAATCAATCAATCCTGTATCATTTATATCCTCATTTCAGAACCCCTCAGGCTGCTCCATAGAATTATTATCTTAACCAGCAAAGTTCTTAGTAAGAATCAAAGCTATGTATTTTCTAAGCTGCAATTTTTATTAAGTGCATCTTTTTAAGTAATAATAGATATGTCTTTGGATTAGACACATCTGAACATAGACAATTTGTTAAAAGTTTTGACAGATTAATAAATATAAGTCTCCCAAACATGAAAAGAGGTTAAAAAAAAAAAAGAGAGAGAGAGAGAGAAAAGCAATAAGCATGCTACAGACACAGAATGAGTTAAAAACAGGTCATTGTAAGAAATAGACTACCTTTACTTTTTGAGAAAAGCAAAATTTTTATATCTTTTTCTCATTTAAGCAAATACCCATATGTATTGGTAGCCTCAGTGTTACAGTTTCAACAATGGGTCAAAGAAATATGGACAGATTGTTGTGTCTTTGTAAAATTGACTGATTGGTCCCATCAGTTCCGGAACAGAAGGTCAGAATGACACAGACAACCTCAAAAGCATAGTTATCCTGGTATTTCCTGATCTATTGGCTGCTTTTTACTCTGGTGAACATAAATTGCTTTTTCTCTTTTTTCTTGTTCTGACTTATTTGAGCTCACAGTGGCACACAAGAAAATGAATAACACAGGATTTTATTGACAATTGGCAGCCAACGAGGCAGCACTGTAGGTAGTGACAGAAACTTTACTTTCAGCATCGCTAAACCATCATTTTGGGGAAATGATGAAAGAGGAGCAGGTGTCTCAGAGGCCAGGAGAAATCAAAATTCCCAAAACAAACAGAAAAATTAAGAAACAAAAAACTCAAACGTTCAAAAGGTAAAGTTGGTTGGACCATGTAGTTGAAACCACTGAAACCGAAAGTAGGAATAATAATGGCACCCAAATAAAAGCCAAACCAGATTTGGAACCAGAAACAGTTTGAGGAAAGAATTTATGCTAATCCAGAAAGAGAGTTAGTGAGACAAACAACACTTGATTCAGAAAATGGAACCGAATGAGGAATAGAGTGGAAGCTCTCTAGTAGAATGATGAAATCCACCTTGGGAGCTAAAGAATCCTGTGCATCTGGGTTCACGAGGTCCAGGAGTGTTGTCCTCAGCAGCAGCACTGTATCGTCAGGGCCAGTGACTAGATCCACTGGGGCAGCTCAGTGAAAATGTTATTTGTAAAATAAATGAATAAGGAGAAAAAAAGCTTTCAAATGTTTTTGCAAGAAGTACAGATTTTAGAAGAATCTTTTTGATCATGATTTTTTTTTAATGTACCTTAAATAAATGAGTTTACTAAGGTTACAGATAGTCTGTTCACGATAAGTAGTCATTTTGTAAAATAATATTGGGCAATGACTGCCACAGTTTTATAAAAATCAGTAATAAAGTTGTTTCCTTTGGTGAACATACAGAAAATGGCTCAACATTCCATCTGTTTGGTTGTCATGATTTGGATATCTCAGGGTAAAGTAAAAATATCTTTTTTTTTAATTCTCTAATCGTAATGTGTAATAAATAGACCAAATAATATCAGGGTATGTGTTAGCTTGCTTACTTGACATGTTTGAACCTTGTTTCTAAATCATGTCACTCTGTCAGAGTTGCTAGATTTCCAGCTTTAATATAAGATGTTCCAGAACCAGCAAGTGCAGGCCCGTCTTTATTTTCATGTTGAGGCCGGTACACCAGTTCATGCCTTGCTGTTCCTGCTAGGATCACTGATGTTTATTTTTCCCCTTTTATTGCAATTAGCCTTATTCAGGGCCACCTTTAACTTTCTACCATGAGGCCTGAGTGTTTGGCTTTTTATGATTTCTTTCAACAGTAAATCCCTTGGTTTCTTATGTAAAGTGTTCTGTTCTTGTCCCCCGGCGTATGACAACAGAAAGGTTTCAATGAACATCAGAACAGGTCTTAATATAACACTTCTGCAAGACAACGGTGTTTTATTTGCTTTGCATTTGCATGATGACATTCATTAAACTGCTCTCTTCTCTGTCAAGAAGATCTGTTCGGGTATAACTTTCTTCCATGACATTTGGAGAATTTAACAAATGGTCACAAATTAAGTTCCAGAGTTAGGCAAAAGGAATATCATAAAAATTATGCTCTGCTGCCACCAACAACAAATAACAATTGTAAGAACTGGCAATGAAGTAATTATAATAAATCTGTATTAAGTTAGCTACTTAAAAAGTGCCAAAATTTTACCTGCATAATCACATTTTTCCTTACCATGACACCATTAAATAGAAATTATTTTTATGGTTTTAAGTTATCACGTATTGCTAATATAAAAGCCTCCAACATTCAATTCAACAAGTGATCAAGTTGCTGAAGATCCAATTATCTAACGATCAATTTTCCAAATTTGTCAAACTAAGACATTTATCAATTAACCAAAATGGTTTCAATAGAATTAACAGGAGATTGAATAGCATTACTAAGAATGTGAAATGATTGTAATTGATGTATTTTGAATATTGAAATATTAAACTTAAGGATATTATTTATAATAAGTATCACATTTCATTAGTTGAAAGTAATTATTATTTCTTAAAGGAATTCTTAGTCAATAGTGACTTTAAATCCTCTATATCATTTACTCTTGCCAAACTTTTTTATCTTTGTCAATTTTATGAATTTATCTTTGAATTCTTTATTTTTTCCTTGTAATTAAATTATCAAAGTTTAAGTATGTATCATAAAGATCTCTACATTCATATTACTTTTCTTCCCCTTTCCTATATTCAGCAGTTTCTGTTTTACCTGAAGACTGCTTCTAGTTGTCAGATCCAAACTGCTGTGTCTTAGAGGCATGAAATTTTAATATCTGATTAAGCCCAGATACATTAAAATTCAAATTTAATTGTAATGTATGTTTTATTTCTGATAAAAATTAAGATTGATAGTGAATGCTTTAAATTTGAGAATTATAAAATGGCCTTCAATCATTTGAAATTAATAAGAAGTAGATAAACAAAAATCTCATGGACAGAGGAGCCAGGCAGGCTACAGTCCATGAGGTCACAAAAGAGCTGGACACAACTTAGCAATTAAACAACAAGGTAAACAATCCTAAAATTAATTAATTAAATTGTGTATTTATAAATTATGTTTTTGCAAATTGACTTTCCCTAAATTTATCTGACTCTTCAGAAAATTATATTTTCACAAATTAGCTTTTAGCAAATTCCTTTCATGAATTATTTTGCTTGCTGTGTTATACCCACCCTATAGAAGTGAAAGCTGAATTGTGAAGGGTTTCAATGGCTTGCCCAAGATAATTCAGATAATAAGAGGGAAACCTGGTTTTCAAGTTCCTAAGATCTGTATCATTATTCCATGCTGTTTTTTAGAGTATGAAAATTTTGATTTTTTTAAATTAATTCATTTCAGTTTTCATTGTTTAAAATTCTACTTTAAATGGCATCATGAATTTAAAGAGTGCATAGATTCCTAGTTTGAGAAATTATTATAAACCACCTTGAGGGTCTTCACTAAGTAGGCATTCAGGTTGGGAAATTTCTTAATGATCTAGCACCAGTCAACTAAGGATGGTTTCGATGATTAACGATACTAGCTTTTACCCTAAAAGAGAAAAAGAGACATTGAAATATATACACAAACATAACAGCATAAACACATGTATACTTTGGAAATACTGACCTGGCAGCATTGCAGAAAAGAGAGATGAGGCTATAGTCAGGAAGGTCAGATAGGAAACGCTGACATACTTCACAGTTAATGACAAGAGCCAACATGAAGATATTAGAAACAGGGATAGATAAGCACACAGAAAGTAGAAATAGAATAAACAGGATTTGATAATTTTATGGAGTTAGAGTGTAGGAAGTGGGGGGAAGATTATCGTCTGAGTATTGAGGTAAATTGCCCTAGTTTCCATCAGAATAGTAAACTGAAATGGAATGACATTTTTGGTAGAAGAGATAACGAGGTTGATTTCATATCTGTTAAGTTTAAATGACTGTAACTCTTCAATGGAAAAATACACTAGGTAATATTAATGTTATAGCCATGCTTTCCGGGAAACAGACTCACTCAGAAGGACAATGCAGATAGTGGAGTGCAGTTTATTACGCCGGCAGACCCAAGGCAGAGTCTCCTCTTAGCCAAGGACCCTGTCCAGCATTTGTGAAAATCTTTTATACCCCATGTGTACGTGTCCAAACCCACCACCTACCCCGTGTGTACGTGTCTAAACCCACCACCTACCCCACGTGTACGTGTCCAAACAGTCAATAGTCAATAAGCCCGCAGTTACATTCCAACCAGTTAATAATCGATAAGCCTGTGATTACATCCTGATAAATACGAAAAAAAGTTTATGACCTGTCCGGAGACAGGGGTGATTACCGTATGCTTCCTCTTAGGCAATGAGTAGCCTGGATGTGATCTTCAAGATTCCCCTGTCTGGAGGGGGTCTTATCCTTCCATTGTCGTCCCCACAGGCACTAAGCAGAGAGTTCAGAGTCCGCTGGAGAGGCAGCCGAGCACGGCCAGCACGGACAGGCCTGAGATGGAGTCCAGGCCCTATGAATTCCTTCTTCATTAATACCAGCAGAGGTGTGTGTGTGTGTGTGTGTGTGTGTGTGTGTGTGAGAGAGAGAGAGAGAGAGAGCTCAGACAGAGGCTGGTACAGTCTCTATAAATAAATGTTCTTGAATTATCAGCATATATGTGGTCATTAAAGCCATGGATATGGATAAGAGTGAAAAATGAGAATGACAGAAAGAGGTGAAGATCAAAAGAGAACTTCAGGAATCTCAAATCTTTAAAGCATAAAAGGAATAAAAAAAGACCCCAGAACACTAAAAATGAGCAGTTAGATGAACAGAAAGAAATCTACGATAAAATGGTGACTTAAGTGCCAAGCAATATGAAGGAGTTATTTCTTAGAATTTAATTAACAAAATAAACACATGCCCAATATGTACTGAAAAGCTATACGGAATTCTGGAGGAAAGTCAAGAGAGATGTGGGCAAACATTCAATGTGTTCCTAAGTTGACCATTGGTAATATTGTTGAGAGTAATCACCATGGTAGGGTGGAAGTAACTATGAACTTCCAATGACATCTTAATTTTTTTTTTCTTTGTTTTTAATTTATTTTTTTAAAAGGATAATTGCTTTACAGAATTTTGTTGTCTTCTGTCAAACCTAAACATGAAGCAGCCATAGGTATACATATATCCCCTCCCTTTTGAAGCTCCCTACTATCTCCCTCCCCTCCCCACCCCTATAGGTTCATACAGAGTCCCTGTTTGAGTTTCCTGAGCCATACAGCAAATTCCTGTTGGCTATCTATTTTACATATGGTAGTGTAAGTTTCCATGTTACTCTTTCCATACATCTCACCCTCTCCTCCCTTCTCTCCATGTCCATAAGTCTATTTTCTATGTCTGTTTCTCCACTGCTGCCCTGTAAATTAATTCTTCAGTACCATTTTTCTAGACTCCATATGTGTGTTAGAATACAATATTTATCTTTCTCTTTCTGACTCAATTCACTCTGTATAATAGGTTTTAGGTTCATCCACCTCATTAGTACTGATTCAAATGCATTCATTTTTATGGCTGAGTAATATTTCAATTGTGTATATGTACCACGACTTCTTTATCCATTCATCTGTCTGTGGATATCTAGGTTGCTTCCATGTTCTAGCTATTGTAAAAAGTGCTGCAATGAACAATGGGATACATATGTCTTTTTCAATTTTGGTTTCCTCAGGGTTTATGCCTAGGAGTGGGATTGCTGGGTCATATGGTAGTTTTATTCCTAGTTTTTTAAGGAATATCCATACCATTTTCCATAGTGGCTGTATTAATTTACAATCCCACCAACAGTGCAAGAGTGTTCCCTTTTCTCCACACCCTCTCCAGCATTTAGTGTTTGTAGACTTTTTGATGATGGCCATTCTGACTGATGTGAGGTGATATATCATTGTGGTTTTGATTTGCATTTCCCTAACAATAAGAGTCAAGGCTATGGTTTTTCCAGTGGTCATGTATGGATGTGAGAGCTGGACTGTGAAGAAAGCTGAGTGAGAAAAATTGATGCTTTTGAACTGTGGTGTTGGAGAAGATTCTTCAGAGTTCCTTGGACTGCAAGGAGATCCAACCAGTCCATCCTGAAGGAGATCAGTCCTGGGTGTTCATTGGAAGGACTGATGCTGAAGCTGAAACTCCAATACTTTGGCTACCTCATGGGAAGAGTTGACTCATTGGAAAAGACCGTGATGCTGCAAGGGATTGGGAGCAGGAGGAGAAGGGGACGACAGAGGATGAGATGGATGAATGGCATCACCAACTCGATGGGCATGAGTTTGAGTAAGCTCCGGGAGTTGGTGATGGACAGGGAAGCCTGGCGTGCTGCAATTCGTGGAGTCGCAGATAGTCGGACATGACTAAGCGACTGAACTGAACTGAACTGAACAATGAGTGATGTTGAGCATCTTTTCATGTGTTTATTAGCCATCTGTATGTCTTCTTTGGAGAAATGTCAGTTCAGGTCTTTTTCCCACTCTTTGATTGGGTTGCTTGTTTTTCTGGCATTGAGTTGTATGAGCTGCTTGTATATTTTGGAAATTAGTCCTTTTTTCATTTGCTATAATTTTCTACCATTCTGAGGGTTGTCTTTTCACCCTACTCATAGTTTCCTTTGCTGTGTAAAAGTTTTTAAGTTTAATTAGGTCCCACTTGTTTACTTTTGTTTTTATTTCCATTACTCTAGGAGGTAGGTCATAGAGGATCTTGCTTTGATTTATCCCATCCAGTGTTCTGCCTGTGTTTTCCTCTAAGAGTTTTATAGTTTCTGGTCTTACATTTAGGTCTTTAATCCATTTTGAGTTTATCTTTGTGTATGCTGTTAGGAAGTGTTCTAATTTCATTCTTTTACATGTGGCTTTCCAGTTTTCCCAGCACCATTTATTGAATAGGCTGTCTTTGCCCCATTGTATATTCTTGCTTCCTTTGTCAAAAATAAGGTACCCATAAGTGCTTGGGTTTATTTCTGGGCTTTCTGTCTTGTTCCATTGGTCTATATTTCTGTTTTTGTGCCACTACCCCACCATACTGTATTGATGACTGGAGCTTTGTAGTATAATCTGAAGTCAGGAAGTTTGATTCCTCCAGCTCCATTCTTCTTTCTCAAGAGTGCTTTGGCTATTTGGGGTCTTTTGTGTTTCCATATGAGTTGTGAAATTTTTTGTCCTTGTCTGTGAAAAATGCCGTTGATAATTTGTTAGGGATCACATTGACTCTGTAGATTGCATTTGGTAGTATAGTCATTTTCACAGTATTGATTCTTGCTACCCAGGAACATGGGATATCTCTCCATCTGTTTATGTCATCTTTGATTTCTTTCCTCTGTATCATAATTTTCTGTGTACAGTTCTTTTGTCTCCTTAGGTGAGTTTATTCCTAGATATTTAATTCTTTTTGTTGCAATGGTGAACAGGATTGATTCCTTAATTTCCCTTTATGATTTTTCATTGTTAGTATATAGAAATGCAAGTGATTTTTGTGTATTGATTTTGTATCCTACAATCTTCCTAAATTCACCGATTAGCTCTAGTAATTTTCCGATACTATCTTTAGGGTTTTCTATGTACAGTATCATGTCATCTGCAAACAGTGAGAGCTTTACTTCTTTTTTCTGATCTGGATTCCATTTATTTCTTTTTCTTCTCTGATTGCTGTAGTTAGGACTTCCAGAACTATGTTGAATAATAGTGGGGAAAGTGGACACCTTTGTCTTGTTCCTGATCTTAGGGTGAATGTTTTCAGTTTTTCACATTGAGAATAATGTTTGCTGTAGATTTATCATATATGGCATTTACTATGTTGAGGTAAGTTCCTTCTATGCCCATTTTTTGAAGAGTTTTAATCATAAGTGGGTGCTGAATTTTGTCAAAGGCTTTTTATGCATCTATTGAGATGCTCCACAATCCCTAAATTCCAGTTCTCAGCCACTGCACCTTCCAGGGTATCCACTCCCTGTCTGGAGTATGTATTGCTGCAGCAATGACTGTCTGATTCTCATTCCATTTAGGCTGCCACAGAGCAGTTGTTTCACTGCCAGCCTTAAATGTTTCTCCTCTGACAAAGACAGTTGCCCCGATGTGAGAATCGGGCCCCAGTTCAGTTCCCCTACCCACCCAGGGCAGGTCCAGTCCTTCTAACATTCCTGTTTTCCCCCCTAGATCCTTTGTCCTACTGAGTTTAGTGTGAGTTTATATGAGTTTTCCTGGTCAGGTCCTCCTGTCTGCTCTCAACTGGTGTTCTGCATGCACTTCTGTGTCTGAAGGTGTAATCCTGATGTATCCATGGAGAGAGATGTACTCCACATCCACCTACTCCTCTGCCATCTTGTTCTCCCAATCTTAATATTTTTTTAATCCTCTGCCTATAAAGAAACAGATTTTCAATGCATTTATTTGAAAGAAATTATGATTTTTTAAAAATTACTTTTAAATAGGAAGACACAGAGAATAGCATTGAAACATGTATATTATCAAGTGTGAAACAGATCGCCAACCCAGGTTGGATGCATGAGACAAGTGCTCAGGGCTGGGGCACTGGGAAGACCCAGAGGGATGGGATGGGGAGGGAGGTGGGAGGGGGATCGGGATGGGGAACACATGCAAATCCATGGCTGATTTATGTCGATGTATGGCAAAATTCACTACAATATTGTAAAGTAATTAGCCTCCAACTAATAAAAATAAATGAAAAAAATTTTTTAAAAAATAAATAGGAAGACACAGAATGAACCAGATAAATACTGGATAACACAAAGTTACTACCTAGTCTTTCTTTATCCAAGACTTTGATGTTTCAATGTCATATATCCCTGAGAAATATAATAGTGAACCAAGAAAAATGCCAACTAAAAATCAGGAAATTTAAATATATAATAAGTAATTGTTGCACTAAAGTAAATACATATAATGCTTATATTCATATATATTATACATAAATATACATAGTATTTATTTTCATATATATTATATATAAATTATATATATAGTTATACTTAGTGATATATAAATATATATAATTTATATATATATGAAAATAAATATTATGTATATTTATGTATAATATATACACTTATTTAACTTATATGCAGAGTACTTCATGAGAAATGCTGGGCTGGATGAAGCACAAGCTGGAATCAAGATTGCTGGGAGAACTATCAATAACCTCAGATATGCAGATGACACCACCCTTATGGCATAAAGTGAAGAGGAACTAAAAAGCCTCTTGATGAACGTGAAAGAGGAGAGTGAAAAAGTTGGCTTAAAGCTTAACATTCAGAAAACTAAGATCATGGCATCTGGTCCCATCACCTCGTGGGAAATAGATGGGGAGACAGTGGAAACAGTGTTAGAGTTTTTTTTGGGATCTCCAAAATCACTGCAGATGGTGACTGCAGCCATGAAATTAAAAGACACTCCTTGGAAGGAAAGTTATGACCAACCTAGATAGCACATTAAAAAGCAGAGACATTACTTTGCCAACAAAGGTCCATCTGGCCAAGGCTATGGTATTTCCAGTGGTCATGTATGGGTGTGAGAGCTGGACTGTGAAGAAAGCTGAGCACCAAAGCATTGATGCTTTTGAACTGTGGTATTGGAGAAGACTCTTGAGAGTCCCTTGGACTGCAAGGAGATCCAACCAGTCCATCCTAAAGGAGATCAGTCCTGGGTGTTCATTGGAAGGACTGATACTGAGGCTGAAACTCCAATACTTCGGCCACCTCATGCGAAGAGTTGACTCATTGGAAAAGACCCTGATGCTAGGAGGGATTGGGGGCAGGAGGAGAAGGGACGACAGAAGATGAGATGGTTGGATGGCATCACTGACTGGATGGTCATGGGTTAGGGTAGACTTCGGGAGTTGGTGATGGGAGGCCTGGCGTACTGTGATTCATGGGGTCGCAAAGAGTCGGACACGACTGAGCGACTGAACTGACTGACTGATCCTTAGTGAAAAGTGAAAGTGAAGTTGCTCAGTCATGTCCAACTTTTGCGACCCTGTGGACTATAGCCTACTAGGCTTCTCCATCCATGGGATTTCTCAGGCAAGAATACTGGAGTGGTTTGCCATTTCCTTCTCCAGGAGATCTTCCCAACCCAGGGGTTGAACCCGGGTCTCCTGCATTGTAGGCAGGCGCTTTACCGTCTGAGCCACCAGGGAAATCATATTTATACTTACATATATAAAAATAGAAAAATCAGGAGAGTTCCAGAAAATCATCTACTTCTGCTTTATTGACTATGCCAAAGCCTTTGACTGTGTGAATCCACAAACTGTGGAAAATTTTTAAAGAGGTGGGAATACCAGACCACCTTATCTACCTCCAGAGAAATCTATATGCAGATCAAGAAACAACAGTTAGAACTGGACATGGAACAACAGACTGGTTCCAAATCAGCAAAGTAGTACTTCAAGGCTGTATATTGTCTCCCTGCTTATTTAACTTATTTAACTTGTACACCATGCAAAATGCCAGGATGGATAAAGCACAAACTGGAATCAAGATTGCCAGGAGAAATATCAATAACTTCAGGTACACAGATGACACCACTCTTATGGCAGAAAGCGAAGAAGAACTAAAAAGCCCCTTGATGAAAGAGAAAGAGGAGAGTGAAAAATTTGGTTTAAACCTCAACTGTCAGAAAACTAAGATCATGGCATCTGGTCCCACCACTTCATGGCAAATAAACAGGGAAACAGTGGAATCAGTGACAGACTTTATTTGAGGGGGTGCCTCCAAAATCGCTGCAGATGGTGACTGCAGCCATGAAATTAAAAGATGCTTGCTCCTTGGAAGAAAAGCTATGACCAACCTAGACAGCATATCAGAAAGCAGAGACATTACTTTGCCAACATAAGTCCATCTAGTCAAAGCTATGATTTTTCAGTAGTAATGCAGGAATGTGAGAGTTGGATTATAAATAAAGCTGAGCTCTGAAGAATTGGTGCTTTTGAACTGTGGTGTTAGAGAAGACTCTTGAGAGTACGTTGGACTGCAGGGAGATCCAACCAGTCCATCCTAAAGGAAATCAGTCCTGAATATTCATTGGAAGGACTGATGTTTAACCTGAAACTCCAATACTTTGGCCACCTAATGCGAAGAACTGACTCATTGGAAAAGACACTGGTGCTAGGAAAGACTGAAGGCAGGAGGAGAAGGAAGGGGACGAACAAGGATGAGATGGTTGGATGTAATCACCGAAGTGATGGACATAAGTTTGAGCAAGCTCTGGGAGTTGGTGATGAACAGGGAAGGCTGGCATGATGTAGTGCATGGGCTTGCAGAGTCAGACACGACTGAGTGACTGCCCTGAACTGAACTGAGTAAATATATCTGATGGAGATTAGAATAGATTTATTTATCATCATTTGATTCTTCATAATAAGTTATAACTTGTCAGAGGGATCGGATGGGGTGA
Organism: Dama dama; assembly: GCF_033118175.1. Lineage (NCBI taxonomy): Eukaryota > Metazoa > Chordata > Mammalia > Artiodactyla > Cervidae > Dama > Dama dama. The sequence goes on from NC_083706.1 coordinate 33,935,080, forward strand.
AGGTGGAAGGGGGGTTCAGGATGGGGAACACATGTAAATCCATGGCTGATTCACTGTCAATGTGTGGCAAAAACCACTACAATATTGTAAAGTAATTAGCCTCCAACTAATAAAAATAAATGAAAAAAAAAACATGATTATTAATTACAAGTTATCATTTATGGAAGATAAAAATTCATGTGCATATTTTCAAACTAAGGAATCTATCTTTAAAAAAAAAACTTTGGAAATACATACTGAAAAATGAACCACAGTTGGCATCATGTAATATTTTAAACCTTTGTAACAGAACAGAAGGTATTTAAAATAACTGCAGAGAAAATTTTCAATTTCACAATAACAGAAGTTTCTTGAGTTGAAAGTTGAAAGCTTCAGACAAAACAACTCTCCTTCCATTTAGACAATAAGTTACCCTATTTTGTAATAGGCATTGTACCACTGGTTAATAAGATAAAAAAGATGCTGTGCCTCACTTTATAAAGCTCACTATAAAGTTAAAAAAAGATAGAAAGTCATATAAATAAATAACCACAGTTGAGTGTGACCAGGTGCTATATATGCAGGCATAAATTGGATATTTACTTCATATTTGATTATCAAAATATGTCTATGGTAGACAAATGATATCTCTATTTTATTAGTGAGGAAACTGAAGGTCAGAAAGTGTTGCTTTTACATTGCTAACAAGTCATCATTATCTGTTTCTCATGCAAGACTATCTGTCAAAACTAGTACTCCAACCACTAACCTATGTTTCAACTAGGGAATAAGAGAGTGTTTATGGCAGTTTGATTTATAACTTACAAGCCCAAACGAGGCCTACATGAATAAATAAATGCCATGAACCCACACCTCTTCACCAAAAAAGAGTTGTAAACATGCTAATAGTGTAGATAACAGAAAGTTCCTATATGTACAGGTGTTTAAGCAGGACCACAAGTTAGTCTGAAGTATAAACTAATGGGGTGGAACAAGCTGAATAAAGAAGTTAGTCATGTGAAGAATCTTCCATGTTCAGTTCAGTTCAGTTAAGTTGCTCAGTCGTGTCTGACTCTTTGTGACCCCATGGACTGCAGCATGCCAGGCTTCCCTGTCCATCACCAACTCCCAGAGCTTAGTCAAACTCATGCCCATGAGTCATGGTGATGCCATCCAACCATCTCAATCTCTGTCGCCCCCTTCTGCCCTCAATCTTTCCCAGCATCAGGGTCTTTTCCAATGAGTCAGCTCTTTGCATCAGGTGGCCAAAGTATTGGAGCTTCATCTTCAGTTTCAGTCCTTCCAATGAATATTCATGACTGGTTTCCTTTAGGATGGACTGGTTGGATCTCCTTGCAGTCCAAAGGACTCTCAAGAGTCGTCTCCAACACCACAGTTCAAAAGCATCAATTCTTCGGCGCTCAGCTTTTTTTATAGTCCAACTCTCACATCCATACATGACTAACTGGAAAAATGAAAACTTTGACTAGACAGACCTTTGTTGGCAAAGTAATGTCTCTGCTTTTTAATATGCTGTCTAGGTTGGTCATAACTTTCCTTCCAAGGAGCCAGCGTCTTTTAACTTCGTCGCTGCAGTCACCATCTGCCATGTAATTAGCAGTAAAAGCACTGTAAGAGGAGAGCAGTATTTCCACGTGAAAAAAGGGACAGGGCTAGTCACTCGGTTGGATCCGACTCTTTGTGACCCCGTGGACTGTAGCCACCAAGTGCCTCTGCCATAAGATTCTCTAGGCAAGAATAGTGGAGCGGGCAGCCATTCCCTTTGGCAGGGGATCTTCTCAACCTAGGATTCGAACTGGGGTCTCCTGCATTGTAGGCAGATTCTTTACCATCTGAGCCACCAGGGGTTTCCACATATATTAGACAAATTGTCAACTTGTATGCTATTCAAAAAACAAAATGTGCCTAATGCAGAACAGAAGGGATATCCTAGAGGGTTGTGTATAACTACTTTACACTATTAAAAGGAAGGAAGGCTTCATTTGTGACTGACTGTTTACTGATATCCTTTTACTCATTAGCAGTTTTGCTACTGGCAAGATCTATTTTCCTGTTGGTCTCACTTGATTAATCAGGTAGTCTAAGGAGCACAGAGAACAGAGCATCAGCTTTGCCTGAAGCAGAGTTACAGTCAGTTCACAGAAGAGATGACTGCTGAGCTAGTTTGGGGGAACCCAAGAGCAGTTTGCCAGTTAAGGCTGTAGGTGTGAAGTGAAGATGGCTGAGGGAAATCATGGCAAGCAATTCTTTATTATTTGCAATAAAAATATTTAATACAATTTTTAATAACACATTTAAAAGTCTTTTTCCTTCAAAATATAAAAAGAGGTTTGAAATTGATAAAGGTGGGCTGTTTCCTCTGATTGTGCTATTCATCCATGAAAACATTCTGTACAAATGATCAAAGGCTAACTATAAAAAAAATCAAATTAATGGGTGATCTCAAGAGCAATTACCATACCACCATTGCAATTACTATGTTTGTATAACCAATATTAATTACTAGGCATTATCCTAAGCACTTAACATTGGTCACCTTACTTAATCATGGGAATACCTCTGTACATTTGTGCAGCATATATTTCATATCACAGATGAAATAAAAAGTCATTTAATACAATCTAATATCCACCAAAGGTAAAAACTCTATCAAAGTAACAGCAGAAAACATTTTTTTCAAACAGATAAAGTCTAGCTACAAAACAAGCCTATAGGTAATATCTTAATAGTGAAACATGCAAGCAATTGCCTTTAAAATTACAATTAGGAGAAGAATATTGCCCTTATTAATCCTATTCCGCTTTTGCAAGACGTTCTAGTCAGCTACTTTAAGTAAACATATATTTTAAAACTCATAAATAAATAAAACAAAACTGCAAATATAAGAAATAAAATTCTCATTATTTGTAATTAATATGATTAATGACATAAAACCCTGTAAATAATCCAAAGAAAAATTATTGAAAATGAGTATTTAGCAATGTTGCAAGATTTAAGGTCAATTTACTAGGTAGTTGCCAGATGTAAGATCAACTGCATTTCTGCATATCAACATACAGTCATATATTATAATTTCAGAAAGAGATGATTCAAACAGAATCACAAATAATAAAGTACCCAGGAACAAAAGCAAAACTATTATTTGTAGTTAAGACTTGTATATAACTAATGAGAAATTTCACTGATAACACATTAAAGGACAGAAAAATAAATAGAAAACTATTTCTACAAATTGTCTGAAAATTGAAAGTTTCCTTCAATGTGCCACTAAAAAATAATTACCAATAGATGAAAGCAAGGTTTCTTAATAGCAGCACTGTCAACATTTTGGGTCAAATATCTCTCTCTAGTGGGGAGCTGCTTTGTGCATTTTTGAACATTTAGTAATATCTCTGGCCTCCATCCAATAGATGGCAGTAGAACTCCTCATTTTATTGTTATAATCAAATTGACCCAGACACTTACAAATGTCTCCTGGGGGGCAAAACGACCCCCAGTTGAGAACCAGTGGATTAAATATATAAATATGAGTTACAATTTTTAAAATATAAATACAGAAGATTTCTTTGAGACATTGAGATAAGAAAAGATTTCTTCAAAAGAAATAAAAATATATAACATAAGGAAAACTGATGATAAATTAAGAAATTAAATTTGTTAGCATACCATAAAGAAGCTAAAAGCTAGGTAAAGATTGTATATTTGCAACATATCTAAAGGAAAATATTATCTTGAGTGCATAAAAGCATTAACAAAAGGAGTCAAATAAAGAATAAAATCAATAAGCCATTAGGAAAAAGCAATTTAAAATCATAATTAGATCAAAATTTATGTTCTTCATACTCTCACTCTGATCTTCAGAAATGGAAAAAACCTGCCAATATTAACAATTGGTGGAAAAGTTCAACAATTGAAACACTCAACTTTGCTAATGGTAGTGTAAATTACAGCAACTTTCATAGTATTTTGTAGTAATATTGAATACTTGAAAAACTCTATAACCCAAAATGTCATTTCCAGCTCTATACTCTTGAGGAATAATTTCATCTCAGGATGGACATAACAGCAGTTTATAATATGTAAAATTTTAAATAACACAAATATGAAATGAATGAAACATCAGAACTTGAATTAAAAATCTTTAGTAAAATCAGGCAAAAAATAATAATCTATGTGAAACTGAAAATTAATGAATCTACATAACAATCTGGACATACTTCATAAACAGAATAAAAAGAGTAAATCACAAAAGATTAGTATATATATCACTAGATACAGTGATAAAATGGTTCTAGTCACATAAATTTCAAAATGTGTAATAAATCATGTGATTAAGTGATATATTAAAAGTGTACACATAAATGTTAATACTGCAAAGAATAAATAAGTGTAAAATTTAGACTTGCAGTTACCTTAGGAAAGAGAATTTAAAATATTGTGCTTAAGCCAGAATTTAGTAAATATGTGCTTGCTTTTTAATAATTTTTTAAACCATACATATAAGTTATAGACAACTTTCTGTAGTATGATTCTTTCATCATAAAAATAACACTAAAAAAGTTGTTCTTGTTCAGTCGCTAAGTTGTGTCCAGCTCTTTGAAACCCCATGAACTGCAGCACACCAGGCTTCCCTGTCCTTCACTATGTCCAGGATTTTGCTCAAACTCGCATCATTGATTTGGTGATGCCATTTCATTTCTGTCCTCTGTCGCCTGTCAGGAAGCATTTAACTTCCTGTGTGCTGTTTTGGATCTGTCAGGAACCTTCTGGCCCTTATTAATTCCTGTGAATATTCAGGAATCAAGAGGAGAGGCTCGCCTTTCCAGGGGCTGAGGAATCCAGGCATTTCTCATTACGGTGTTAAGCACCCTCTTCCTTTTTATGAGCCATAGGGTAAAAGGTGGTTGTTTGCAACTCTCTCTTTTATAGGGATCGTCTTCTGTTTTGTAAGTCTGGAATTTTAATCTTTATCTTTGCTGAGAATAACCACCTTGTAAGACAGTATATATGCACCCACCATGTTGATTAAAACACCTTTGCTCCCGTGTTCTCTCTCTCTCTCTCTCTCTCTCTATTGGCTTTCCACGTAAAGCAGTGGATATCAGCCTCTTTCTCTCTCTTACTTTCTTATCTTCGACTCAGGACCACCAGGTTCAGGTCCATTAAAGGACCAACAGTCGCCCCCTTCTCCTCCTGTCCTCAATCTTTCCTAGCATCAGGGTCTTTTCCAGTGATTCAGCTTTTTGCCTCAGGTGGCCAAAGTATTAGAGCTTCAGCTTCAGCACTGGTTTGATATCCTTGTAGTCCAAGGGACTCTGAAGAGTTTTCTCCAGCACCATGGTTCAAAAGCATCAATTCTTTGGTGCTCAGCCTTCTTTATGGTGTTCATATATCTGTCACACCCTTAAGTTTTCACCAACCAAGCAAAGATAAATATTGAATTTATTACAGCTCTCCTTGTGTGTTAATTTGATGCATATATTTAATATAAAATACTGTAATAGCATTAAATTACTGGTAATTCTCAAGTGCCAGTCAAATTAGATATAAATTTTTAGTTAAGCATTTAAGCTAGCTCTTTTATTTGACAATCCCAACGTGTTGCTAATGACAGCCAGGAGATGCTATAACTGAGTGACTAAACCAACAACAAAGTAGACTTCAAATGAAGAATATCATTAGGGGAAACAAGAAACATGTGATAAGGATAAAAGGAAAAATCCATCAAGGACATAAAAATTCCAAGTATCTGTACATCTAATAACAAAGCTTCATCTTACTGAAAACACAGTTTGACAGAACTAAAAGGTGAAAAATATAAATGTGTGATATTGTAGTTGGTGATGTCAACATTTCTTTCTGATATAAAAATGGAATTGCATAGATTTAGAAGATAAAAATTAATAAAAAAATATAGGAGAACTGAAAAAAATTATGAACTAACTTGACCTAAATGATATTTATAGAACACTACAACAAATGGAAAACTCCATATGTTTTTTCCAAGTGTGGGTATAAAAGGAAATGTTCACCAAGAAAGACTATACATGGGGCAATGAAAAAGTTTTGATAAGAATAAAGTGACTAACATGCTAAGTCATGATTGAAGTTTCTTGTACTTCATGAAAATAGGAGTGTTGTATCCTTGTATCCTTCTGTTGTGCCAACATTGTAAAATATTTTTAAACCCCTGAAATAGAATAAGATTTGTGTTTGAGGAAAAAAAGGATTATATGAATTTTCATAAAATTATATGAAATATGTCACAACAAATAAATTTAACAAGAGTAAGTGAGAAATCAGAGAAATTACCAAATATTTAGAAAATAAATGAAACAAACTTCTAAATTATTTTTCAATCAAAAATGAAATTGCAAGGAGACATTGGAACATCTTTTCATCAAATGGCAATAAAAATACTTTATATAAAAATTTGTGGATTGCAGCTAAAGCAGAGTGTAGAAGAAAACTTGGAGTGTTAAGTGCATATATCAGAAAATAAGAAACATCTAAAAGTTATAACTTAAGCCATCATTTAAAGAAACTATAGAAAAAGAACAACTGAATCCAAAGTGAGTAGAGAAGGGAAATAAAAAGGTGCAGCATAAATAAATGAAGTAGAAAATAAAATGTGTACTTAAAATTGGTCCTTATATATATATATATGTAATTTTTACCTCAATGAATTGATTTTAATGGAAAAGCTGTGAACAGGTAAAGTATGTAATTCAAATTAATTCTGGTGATCCTAGGCATGGAGTGTTTGGCCCCAAGTAAAAAGCTGCATATACAGAAGTAATTTTTAATACTTTTTAGCATAATGGTCCTTGTTTTAGAGAAAGAAATGAACTCTAGGATGACAATGGAATTGCTCTTAATGGTAACAAGTTATATATGTGTTACCATCAGCAGACCTCGATCTAGCTCTCTATTTTTACCTCAATGTTTGAACACTTAAGAGATCTCCAGATCTCCAGAGATCTCATACTATATCTATATATGATTACAAAGTAACATATAGGTTTAATTTTATTGGTACAATTTCAAGTTAAAGTTTAATGTAGGTTAGGAAAAAAATAAAAATTTCAAAATCCTACAATGTACCAAACATCTTTTATACACATTTTTGTTCAATTTACATAGCATACTTCTTAAGTTTGACTCTATTTCTTAAGGAGAGAAATATCATCAAACAAGAGGTTTACCCAAGTCATTCAACAAGTTCTAATCATATGTTCTCAAACACAGCAGTTTGTCTGCTATATCACATTGATTTTTTCTCTATCTATATATTTGCTCATTCTGTCTTATATAACAGAGAGACATATGGCAATTAAAACATAGTAACTATCTTAGGCCAATACATTTCTTATAAACATCATTGTCAAAGGAAGACTTTGAAAAATAGTTACATAATTAATTTTTGCACTCAAAGCAGCTTTAAATCCAAGTTGAGCATTCTTTTTTCTAAACTTGCCTCAACTGGGGGAAATTTTACACTTCTTTATTTAGAGGCAATAGTTTTATTTTAGATGTATAATCTCAAATTAATAGGTGTAACATGTACTTTTTAATTCAGCTGATCCTGAAAGAACTGAGTGCCAGATACTGACAGTGTCAATATGATATTGACCATAGCAGATTTGCTTGCAAACCTGTGTCATTCCGCTTACCTGGGCCCTTTGCTAGGAGAGATTTCCCCACTGATTATTTTTAGACTACACACCTGTCTTGAAAGTCTCTCATCTGAATAATTCTAAAATTTTTGATAGACATTGAAAACCCAGATACAGAGCATATATCATTAAATATCTTCTATTTGATACCATTATTTCACCCCTTTGGTTTTTATTTGTACCTTTAAGAAGAAGGTATAAACTTTCAGGGAGCACACATTCCAGGTCCTGTGCAAGGCACATTTTGCGCACGGCTTCAGAACAACTTTACAGGATAAATTTTATTATAACATATGGCACATATTCAGAAAACTAAGATCATGGCATCCGGTCCTATCACTCCATGGCAAATAGATAGGGAAACAATGGGAAAAGTGACAGACTTTATTTTATTGGGCTCCAAAATCACTGCAGATGGTAACTGCAGCCATGAAATTAAAAAACGCTTGCTGCTTGGAAGAAAAGCTATGACCAAACTAGGCAGCATATTAAAAAGCAGAGACATTACTTTGCCAACAAAGGTCATCTAGTCAAAACTATGGTTTTCCCAGTACTCATGTATGGATGTGAGATTTGGGCTATAAAGAAAGCTGAGCGTTGGAGAATTGATGCTTTTGAATTGTGGTGTTGGAGCAGACTCTTCAGAGTCCCTCAGACTGCAAGGAGATCCAACCAGTCCATCCTAAAGGAGATCAGTCCTGGGTGTTCATTGGAAGGACTGATGCTGAAGCTGAAGCTCCAATACTTTGGCCACCTGATGTGAAGAACTGACTAACTGGAAAAGACCCTGATACTGGGAAAGATTGAAGGCAGAAGGGGATGACAGAGGACGAGACAGATGGTTGGATGGCATTACCGACTCGATGGACATGAGTTTGAGTAAGCTCCAGGAGTTGGTGACGAACAGGGAGGCCTGGCGTGCCGCAGTCCATGGGGTCACAAAGAGTCAGACACAACTGATTGACTGAAATGAACTGAGTGCACATATATTTACCCTGGAGGGTTTCATGATCATCTTCTGTTCAATACCTCATTTTGCAAGGCTGGTCACAATCTACCATGACAAATGCAGAGTGTACTTTAAGACATGAATAATATAGACTTTAAAAATTCTAAGAAATGATGATGGTTCATGGCTGCTTGATCCCTTGACACTCCTCCCCTCCCATTTTTTTCACACTCTCCTTTCATTCTGTGTCAGCTTAATATGGAAGCATCTCTCCCCATAACATTGATGTTTTCTATGTGTGTGGACTTAATTAAAAGATATATTTTATTAAAAAAAAACCTCAACATCTCTTATTTCTAATTTTGTTAAAAGAAAGACCATTCTCCAGCAGCAAAATATGCATACACTGAGCCAGATGCTCTGTTTCAAAAATAGAAAATATGATGCACAATCTGTAACTTCTGGAAAAATGTTTCTGATTTTTTTAAATGCCTATTTTATTCTGAAATGACTTCTAAATGATCTTGAGGGTGACACTCCTGTGAGAACAAGTAACCAAAAATGAAATCACATTTCATGTTGGGAGGAAATTAGTAATCATATATGTGAGCTGTTTTTCTCACAGGAGTGATAATACTTTATTGCAGTTTAAAAAGGGAAATGTGTGAAAAAGTATCATTGGACAATTTACTATGAAACAAGAATAAATGGACAAATCATAGCAAAACACTCACAGTTCACCATTATAAATCTGACTTAGTCTATGGCATTTCAATTTACCAAGAGCCTTAGAGTTTATAAGCAGATATTAGATAGAATAAGAGAGATGACTTCAGGCTTAATTTTAGGCAAGAATCCTTATTCCAGCAAGAATATATCTAAACTGTGTTATTCTTTTAAGGACTTTTCTTTGTGCCACACTTGTTTGAGTGCATGCACGCTAAGTCACTTCAGTTGTGTCCAACTCTTTCCGACCCTGTGGACCCTGTTCATGGGATTTTCCAGGCGAGAATATTGGACTTGTTATAGCCAAATGCTCCAGGAAGCAAACTCACTCAGAAGGACAGCGTGGACAGTGGAGTGCAGTTTATTACACCGGTGGGTCCGAGGCATATTTTCCTCTTTAGCCAGGGACCCCAACCGATTTTTGTGACAACCTCTTATACCTGAAGTGTACATGTCCAAGCCCACATCCCAAAATTCCCTAAAGTCCACTCTGGACAATGTTAGTAAGAGACACAAAGAGGTTACAGTCATAGATTTACATTCTAAAGCTATCTGAACATACAGGTAGTCTACACCAATAAGAATTATTAAGATTACATAGTGGACATTGCATTCCTTCTGGTTCTGGGAGATCTAAGTACCGGCTCTGCCTGTTCTGATTTTTATCTGTCAGGGAGACCTGCTCGGCAGATATCAGTTTATCTCTGTGGCCTCCCCAGTGTGCAGTCTAAAGTTTGCTGAGAGTGTAGGATGGAGTTCCTCTTCTCTTAAAAATGGAGCCAGTTCAGTCAAGGCAAGCTGTTCCTTTCCTTCTTTAGAGTGGGTTGCCTCCTCCTCCTCCAGGGGATCTTCCCAACCCAGGGATAGAACCCATGTCTCTTATGTCTCCTACATTGGCAGGTGGGTTCCTAACCACTAGCACCACTTGGGAAGCCCTTGGTTGGGAGAGTCCTGTGCTGTTTTATTTAGCTGAGCAACGCTCAGAGATTGGCCTAGTACATTTCACTGACCTTCTATATATTTGGTTATCCTACTGCCTTTGTGTTACTCTTTTGATTTCCCTTGTTGTCCAGTCACTCAGTCATGCCCAACTCTTTGAGACCCTATGACTGCAGCACGCCAGGCTTCCCTGTCCATCACCAACTCCCGAAGTTTGCTCAGACTCATGTCTATTGTGTTGGTGATGCCATCAAGCCATCTCATCCTCTGTCGCCCCTCTTCTCCTCTTGCCTTCAATCTTTCCTAGCATCAGGTTTTTTCTAATGATTTGGCTCTTCGCATCAGGTGGCCAAAGTATTGGAGCTTCAACTTTAGCATCAATCCTTCCAATGAATATCCAGGACTAATTTCCTCTAGAACTGACTGGGTTGATCTCCTTGCAGTCCAAGGGACTCTTAAGAGTCTTCTCCAGCACTACAGTTAGAAAACATCAATTCTTTGGTGCTCAGCCTTCTTTATGGCCCAACTTTCACATGCACACACGACTACTGGAAAAACCATAGCTTTGGCTAAATGGATCTTTGTCTTGGGGAAGAATGGATACATGTATATGTATGGCTGAGTCCCTTTGCTGTCCACCTGAAAGCATCTCAACATTGTTAATATACTATACCCCATACAAAATTAAAAGTTAAAAGAAAAACTTTCAATATATTCTGTCGCTACCAAGTTTTATTATCCTTTCACCTCCCAACATGAGAACATGAGTCTTCACAATTTTTATTTACAACATGTTTGGCACATAAAAAGCACTGAAATTATCACCGTTATCATTCTTATGTGTATAGTATCCTAGGCAAAAAAGTAATTATATATCATTGGTAAAATAATACTAAAATAAATCTAAATTGATTTATTGATAAATACTAAATAAATCTAAATCAAATCTAATTGATTACTTTTTGGTCTTTTTAGTAGAGATTATTGAAGTATATCAGTCAGATCTAAAAATGTATTTTATACTTTTAAGCATGTGTCTTATACATTTTTAATAGTGAGATGGTAAAACATTGTAGGGAAAACCATATCAACATTCATTATATTTTTTTGCATATTATATACGAAAATCTTCAGGTGTGTTTTACTAGATATAATTACAGGGGGAAAAAAAATCACTAAAAACAAAAATGGAGCCAAATGTGAATACCAATGAAACCTGTGATTTCCCAGGTGGTAATGGTGGTAAAGAACCCATCTGCTAATTCAGGAGATGTGAAAGACATCAGTTTGATCCCTAGGTCAGGAAAATCCCCTGGAGAAGGACATGGCAACGCAGTTCAGTATTCTTGCGTGGGAAATCCCATGGACAGAAGAGCCTGGCGGGCTATAGTCCACAGAGTGCAAAGAGTCAGACATGACTGAAGCAACTTAGCTTGCATGCAATGAAACCCAGCAACTGAAGCATACTACCAAATTGAAAGGACTAGCCATGTTTTATGTAGTTTTCCATTTATCTTTTCTTCATTCTTGAGTACACTCTAAGCATCTGTCTACCAAGTTTCAAGATATTTCATATCTAAAGTAATAGGATAGTAGGCAATTACATGTTAGAACTTTACCCAAATTCTTGGTTAAGATTTATTTCTTTTCAACCAGGATACAATAAAAGGATATGGCTTAATTTATATAATACTTAGTTTATATAGTACTCTTTAAGAGATATTCATTTATTGGTTTTGCCAGAGAAACTTGCCCTATATATTTTCCAGTGAACATCAACTGGGTAGCCCATGGGACACTGAACTCGGATCTTGTGTTCTACACTAGTTCCATTTCTTTATATCAAGTTGTTATCAACACTACATGACTTCACTAAATATGATGTAAATTGCTTAAATACAAATAGAAAAAGGCTAGTAGTTTGGAGAAAACTGAACTGAATGTTTCAGACTCCATAATGCCCTATCCTGGCTTCATTGAAACATGTAATTTTAAAATGCAGTTAAGACAAATGTAAAGAAAAATCATTGTAATACTTTAAATTAGAGAGCAATTATACAAGTAACTGTTTTGCAAGAGCTTCCCCTGTTTTGCAAGAGCTTTACCTTGCAGGTAAAGAATCTGCCTGTAAGGCAGGAGACTCGGGTTTGATCCCTGGGTTGTGAAGATCCCCTGGAGAAGGAAATGGCAACCCACTCCAGTATTCTTGCCTGGAGAATCCCATGGACATAAGAACCTGGCAGGTTACAGCCCATGGGGTCGCAAGAGCTAGGCATGACTTAGCAACTAAACCACTACCACATCTCTCCTTAAGTTCTCACTTCACTCTAAATAAAAATTACGCTGAAAATGACATACGGGATGCTATGGATATGGATATTTAAGAAATATCCAGAACATCCAAGCAGACTCCTGTTAAAAGTAGATTTAGCTTTACCTCAGTATTTTGGTCAATGATGCACATGTATATGATTCCACTTATCACGTAGCTCTGAATCCAGATTCAGTTACTGTGAGCCCACAGGTATGACCCAAGGATTCGTATCCTGTGTCCGAATTCTCTCTGGAGAATGTTTCCTGTTTTTTTGTCTGATTGCTTTTTTCCCCTGCAAAGTTAGTTTCTAAGAATAACTGAAAAAAAATGAAAAGACACCACAGGAGGTAATGATTAACTTGGTAAAAGCTATGTAGTCCATGCTAATAGGCATAATTCAGTTCTAAATTATTCAGTAGAAATCTGTTGAGAATAACAATTGACCCAGTAGTCAAATTAATTTTTTTAGTGCCTCATGGATTAAATTGAGAACTTTAGAGAGATTATTTCCTAGATGGTGTCATGCAAAACACTTTAGTTTTTGTAGCCTGACCTTAATATCAAGCCACATTTCATCACCCTTTGTGTGTGTGTGTGTGTGTGTGTGTGTGTGTGTGCATGCACACGCACTAAGTCATCACCCTTAGTCACTGTAAATTGAACTGCATCTATTATTCATGGGTCAATGTGAAAAACAATGACAAGAAATTATGATATTTTTCCAGGAGAAGCAAACACTTATTGTTTTGAAAAAGCTTGAATTCAAGATAAAATACAATTATTTAAATGGCCCTTTCTTTCTAGCATTTTGGGGCCCTCCTCTTTTTTTTCAATGCTGAAAATGAAGGACATTTAGTTTTTATTAATATATGCTTTATCACGTTTCGAAGACCAAAAGTGCCTAATATTTTCATCATCCTCACTTCACAAATTCTACTGGCCAGAGGTAGATGCAAATGACAGCTCTTCTAAAGGCAAGCAGGTGTAGGCTTGGCTCCTGAACTCCTCAGAAGGAAGCTGACATTTCAACATTAAAGTTCAATGCACTGGAGCATTGTTGTAGTCATAACAAACTGTCTACATTACAAAATCCTGGCAACACATTCTAGCCATTAAGCTATATATCCCTCTATTTTCGGTCTGGAAAGTTTTTATTAATTCATAAAAGGATATTCTCAGCCGAGAGAAATTGGAAGCTGGCAGAGCAAACAGCAAAAACAGGTCCACTCATTTCCCAGCTGAAAGATTTAACCAGATTCATTAGCATTTGAATTACTTTTGAAAAATTCCACCCATCACGGATTACCATATATATTTTTAATGTATCACTGCAGACTTATATTTCTATGCCTTTTCATCTAATTGTGTTTTATAGAATGTTTTTCATTTATAATGTTCTAAGCATAGTTTATTATACATTACCCCAATGTTATGATTTTTTTTTTCTCTTTTCATAAGGTGACAAGTAGTCATAGTGTAAGTATTACTGGAAACAACAAATGATACCTTCTAGACTTGAAGCTGTTCAGTGTTTGCACATTAAGCTTTTCATCTGCCAAAGTCTCATCAAAGTCATGACAACAAAATGATTAAGATATTGTATATTTGCTGTTAAATAATTGTTGATAAATTCATAAGTGATAATAAGGTTAAAATGTAATTCTTCCATAAGCATTGGAGTTTTTCAAAATATGAAAATTTTTATCTAAATGCTTATAAAAGTTCACAAAAGACAAATAGCACTTACTTTCTTTGTAAAGATTTAATTGTGCTATTGCGTGCTTAGTCGTTCAGTCATGTCTGACTCTTTGCGTCCCCATGGACTGTAGCCTGCTAGGCTGCTTTGTCCATGCAGATTCTCCAGGCAAGAATAGTGGAGTGGGTTGACATGCAACCCACTCCAGGAGATTGTCCCAACCCAGGGATCGAACCCAGGTCTCCTGGATTGCAGGCAGATTCTTTATCATCTGAACCACCAGGGGATCCCAAAGATTTAAAACATGCAATAATTTTCATAAAGTGCACTAATTCTTAGTGTGTGTCTCAGAGATGCTTCCATATATATATATATATGTATATGTGTGTGTGTGTGTGTATACCTAAATAATCAGAAGCAGATGATATAGAATATTTCACTAAGATACACTAAAATTTCTCCCTTTCCACCTTTACCAACTTCTGGAATACATACATCTATTTTAACTTCTAACTATTCTGAATATTTTGATATCTGTCATCATCAATGTATTTTGCCTAGTTTTGAATTAATAAAAATAGAGTAAATAACTGTGCACTCTTGTTTCTGGTTCATCCAATTAGTAAAATTTTTTTTTAAGATTGATCCATCTTGTATCAATAGTTCATTCTCTTTAATTGCAGTGTTCTAATCCATTTTATTATTATAACACATTTATTTTTAATAGCTTTATTAAAATAAAATTCAGGTGCCATGAAATATACTCTTAAGACAGTAAATTCAGTGCTTTTTAGTATATTTTAAGAGTTGATCAACTAACACCACTATCTAATTTTAGAACATTTTCATCACTCCAAGAAGTCCCCTACCCTTTAGTAATCAGTCTTGACAGCTTCTACCCCTATCCCCTGGAACCAATTCACCTAATTTCTGTCTTATAAGTTAGTCTATTCTGGACTTTCAAATAAATGGAACCATATACTATGTATCACAGTTTGTTTCTCCATCTGCCTGCTGACAGACCTTCAGTGGTTTCCAGTTTGGGGCCATTATGACTAATAGTGCTATGAGAATTTTTGCTTAAATCTTTTTGTTATCATTCACTTTAATTTCTGAGTTTTATGAGCTTAGATAACTAGAAACTGCTAAACATTTTTCTAAAATGGTTGTATAATTTCCTAATACCCCCAAGAGTATAGGAGAGCTCTGATTACACCATAACTTCTGCAACATTTAATACTTTTAGTATTGTTAACATTAACCATTATAGAAATTATATAGTAGAATCCCATTTATAATTATATAATTTATACAATTTACATATCCATGCAAATTACATAATTTACATATCTATTCTAATTACTGATGTTAAACTGTGGCTAATTGTCCATCATATTTTGTAAAGAGTCAGTTTGAATATTTGATTATTTGTATTGGGCTCTTTGTCTGGGCTTCCCTCATGGTTCAGATGGTAAAGAATTTGCCTGCAATGCAGGAAACCCAGGTTTGATTCCTAGGACTGGAAAATGCCCTAGAGAAGGAAATGGCAACCCACTCTGGTATTCTCTTTTTTAAACTTAGACATTTTCATTTTATAAATACAGAAAACCTGAATTTTAGTTCGTATTTTAAACTGTCAGATATAATTCAACATAAATTTAAAAGAAAAACATCACAATCAACTATTACCTCAGAAATGCAACTATGACTCAATATTTTAAAAACCTAATCAAACAATGACATCAAAAATCTTTCCTGTGTATAATTATGGCTGACTTGAGTTGTTATACCACAGAAACCAACACAATATTTTAAAGCAATTTTCATCCAATTATAAAATAAATGAAAAAAATTCTTTCAGACAAAGCTTATTTGTTTAGCAGGTGCTGAAATTGGTCACTTTTACTTTTTTAAATTAATTTATTTATTTTAATTGGAAGCTAATTACTCTACAATACTCTACAATATTCTACCATACTCTACAATATTGTAGTAGTTTTGCCACACATTGACATGAATCAGCCATGGGTATACATGTGTTCCCCATCCTGAACCCCGCTCCCGTCTCCCTCCCCATCCCATCCCTCAAGGTCATCCCACTGTATATGTTTGCATTTTTAATAGTTTTTTTCCTGTAGTTGACATCTAATCTTACCGCACTGTGATCAGAAAAGATGCTTGAAATTATTTCAATTTTTTTTTAATTTACCAAGGCTAGATTTATGGCCCAGGGTGTGAACTATCCTGGAGAATGTTCTGTGTGCACTTGAGAAAAAGGTGAAATTCATTGTTTGGAGATGAAATGTCCTATAGATATCAATTAGGTCTAACTGGTCCATTGCATCATTTAAAGTTTGTGTTTCCTTGCTAATTTTCTGTTTAGTTGATCTATCCATAGATGTGAGCGGGGTATTAAAGTCTCCCACTATTATCATGTTATTGTTAATTACCCCTTTCATACTTAGCATTTTCCTTACATATTGTGGTGCTCCTATGTTGGGTGCATATATATTTATAATTGTTATATCTTCTTCTTGGATTGATCCTTTGATCATTACGTAGTGTCCTTCTTTGTCTCTTTTCACTGCCTTCATTTCAAAGTCTATTTTAACTGCTGTGAGTATTGCTACTCCTGCTTTCTTTCGGTCTCTATTTGCATGAAATATGTTTTTACAGTCCTTCACTTTCAGTCCGTATGTATCCCTTGTTTTGAAGTGGGTCTCTTGTAGACAGCATATATAGGGGCCTTGTTTTTTGTATCCATTCAGCCAGTCTTTGTCTTTTGGTTGGGGCATTCAACCCATTTACATTTAAGGTAATTATTGATAAGTATGATCCCGTTGCCATTTACTTTGTTGTTTTGGGTTCAAGTTTATAAACCTTTTCTGTTTCCTGTCTAGAAAAGATCCTTTAGCATTCATTGAAGAGCTGGTTTGGTGGTGCTGAATTCTCTCAGCTTTTGCTTGTCTGTAAAGGTTTGGATTTCTCCTTCATATTTGAATGAGATCCTTGCTGGGTATAGTAATCTGGGTTGTAGGTTTTTCTCTTTCATCACTTTAAGTATGTCCTGCCATTCCCTTCTGGCCTAAAGAGTTTCTATGGAAAGATCAGCTGTTATCCTTATGGGAATCCCCTGTGTGTTATTTATTGCTTTTCCCTTGCTGCTTTTAATATGTGCTCCTTTTAATATGTGCTCCTTGTGTTTGATCTTCATTAATTTGATTAATATGTGTCTTGGGGTGTTTCACCTTGGATTTATCCTGTTTGGGACTCTGGGTTTCTTGGACTTGGGTGGCTATTTCCTTCCCCATTTTAGGGAAGTTTTCAACTATTATCTTCTCAAGTATTTTTTCATGTCCTTTATTTTTGTCTTCTTCTGGGACTCCTATGATTCAAATGTTGGGCATTTAACATTGTCCCAGAGGTCTCTGAAGTTGTCCTCACTTCTTTTAACTCCTTTTTCTTTTTTCCTCTCTGCTCCATTTATTTTCACCATTCTATCTTCCACCTCACTTATCCTATCTTCTGCCTCAGTTATTCTACTGTTGGTTCTCTCCATAGTGCTTTTGATCTCAGTTATTGCATTATTTATTATTGACTGACTCTTTTTTAGTTCTTCTAGGTCCTTGTTAAACATTTTTTTTTTTTTTTTGCATCTTCTTAATCCTTGTCTCTAGTCTATTTATCTGTAACTCCATTTTGTTTTCAAGATTTTGGATCATCTTTACTATCATTATTCTGAATTCTTTTTCAGGTAGACTCCCTATCTCCTCCTCGTTTGTTTGGTTTGGTGGGCATTTATCACGTTCCTTTATCTGCTGAATATTTCTCTGCCTTTTTTGTTTAGACTGCTGTGTTTGGGGTGGCCTTTCTGTAGGCTTGAAGTTTGTGGTTCCTCTTTATTGTGGAGGTTGCTCCCCGTGGGCGGGGTTGGACAAGTGGCTTGTCAAGGTTTCCTGGTTAGGGAAGATTGCATCGGTATTCTGGTGGGTGGAGCTGGATCTCTTCTCTCTGGAGTGCAATGAAGTGTCCAGTAGTGAGTTTTGAGATGTGTATGGGTTTGGTGTGACTTTGGGCAGCCTGTATTTTAGGCTCAGGGCTATGTTCCTCTGTTACTGGAGGATTTGCGTGGTATGTCTTGCTCTGGAACTTGTTGGCTCTTGGGTGGAGCTTGGTTTCAGTGTAGATATGGAGGATTTTGGATGAGCTTTTGTTGATTAATGTTTCCTGGAGTCAGGAGTCAGAAGTCAAGACTTCTCCATCCATACAGCACTGATGATAAAACATCTAGATTAATGGTGAAAAGATTCTCCACAGTGAGGAACACCCATAGAGGTTCACAGAGTTACATAGAGAAAAGAAGAAGGAGGAGGGAGATAAAGGTGACCAGGAGGAGAAGAGGGGGAGTCAAAAGGGGAGAGACCAATCTAGCCAGTAATCAGCTCCCTAAGTGTTCTCCACACCCTGGAACACCCAGAGAGGTTCACAGAGTTAAGCAGAGAAGAGAAGGTGGAGGGAGGAGACAGAGGTGACCTGGGGGAGAAAAGGGAGAGTCAAAAGGGGAGAGAGCAATCAAGCCAGTAATCACACCCCTAAGTAAAAATGGGCCTTGAAGATTTGATTCTTAAAGGTACAAAATTGATATCAAATAACAAAAAGCAAAGATTAAAAATCTAGAGTGGAGGTTAGACTCTCAAAAATACAATATTAAAAATACAAAACAGAATCAATCACAAAAATTATAAAAATATATATACATGAAATTTGCTTTAAAAATAGGCTCTTTTTTTGCAAGGTAATAGTAGGTTATAAAATGAAAGTTAAAGGAGTAATAAAGAACTTAATTAAAAAATTGAAAAATTAAAAATTGATAATAGTAAAATATATCTAGAAATTTCTCTTGAACTGTTGAGGGCAGTGTGGGGTCAGTTCAGTTTCAGATATTTCCTTGCTCCAGCTTATACTTCTTCTCAAGGTCTATGGGCCCCTTTCAATGCTTAGTCAATGCTGACTACAGGGTTTTAATCTGTTGTACCTGTCACTTTCAGAGCAGTTCCCTCTTCTTTGTTCATTTTGGCTTCCTCTGTTTGCAAGTCTCTTCAGGGTCTAATTTCTGCCCTGACACAAGGGGGTGAATGTGGTCGCTTATTTAGGCTCACTTGTTCAGTTGTGTTGTGGGGAGGGAGGAGCACTGCAAACAAACATCACTGGCGTGTGTGGGAAGCGCTCACAGTGTTTGGACCACACTGGGTTTGCCCCTGCTCACAGCACATGTGCTTTCCCAGTCTACACTGCTCAGGCTCCAGGTTGCTCTGCAGGGGAATTGTCCAAAGCGGGCTCTTGGTTTCACACACTTCCCATGTCTAAGCTGCTCACGTTCAGGTTCTCAGGTACTCCACAAAGGCACGGACTCGGTTGGGCCTGTGTTTTTTGCCCTTCCAATGTCCAAGCAGCTCGGGCGACCAGTTGCTTGGCGAGCGCACTGTCCCAGGTGGGCTGTGCATCTTAACCACCTCCCCAGGCCCAGCCGCTCAGTCTCCTGGCTGCACCATAAGACCACCGTCTCTGGTGCGCCGTGTTTCTCCTCCGGGGAGCTGATCTCTGGCTATGACCCTCCTGGCCGATGTCAACCGTCCAGGATCCCAGGAAGTCTTGGTTAGCAACTGAGAGCCTGCTCACAGTTTGGTGGAGGATGTCATCTCTGGGGCCGAGAGTGCCCCTTGCCTTCTGGCTCTGGCTGTCACCCGCCTGCCTCTCTGCCTCTGGTGGGGAGATGGGCCAGTCTGCCGCTGGCTAGCTCTCCTTTGGTATTCACTCAATCCTTTGTTCTGTGAGCAGGACAGGCTGCACCTTAGGTTAGAGCTTTTCACTGGAAAGTTCTCTCTCTCTCTTTTTTTTTTCCTCTCTCTGGCTATAGCACCACAGTTTGGGTGGCTATCTCACATTAGCTCCCTCAGATTGTCCTCAGGGCATTCAGGCCCAGTCCTTACCCTAAGCATGCAACTAATACACACTTCCTATTGAATTGTCAGTTTTTAATGTATTTTTGATATGACCTTGGAACATATATGTATTCATTTTATTTGATACCAATGTACTTAGCAGGCATTCGTATTTCCTTAGTACTATCTTTTGAAGACAATTTTAGTTTTGTTAAAGTTAAATGTCTATTTTTTCCATTGTTGTTGTTGTTTGGTCTCTCAGTCATGTCCAACTCTTTGTGACTCCATGTACTGCGGCACAGCAGGCTTCACTGACTAAGCACAGAGCATTTATGGTCCAACTCTCGTAAGCACGCATGACTGCTGGAAAAGTCATAGCTTTGACTAGACAGAACTTTGTCACCAAAATAATGTCTCTGCTTTTTAATATGCTGTCTAGGTTGGTCATAGCTTTTCTTCCAATGAGCAAGTGTCTTTTACTTTCCTGGCTGCAGTCACCATCTGCAGTGATTTTGGAGCCCAAGAAAATAAGGTCTTTCACTGTTTTTATTGTTTTCATAGAGAGTTTCTTTTAATGTGTCCTATCTAATCAATCTTTGCTTATCCTGTGTGTGCTTTTTCGCCTAAATTTTCACCTTTCCTTTCTTCATTTAAGTATAGGGTTAATTATAAGTTTAATTTTTAGTTGTGAGGAGAAAGAATAGGTTCATTGTTTATCATGGCTATCCAGTTGTTTCAGCAGTATCTGATGAAAAGATTGCCCTTTCCAAACTGATACTATTTTAAAGAATCTATTGGCCACATATGTGTGGATGGACTTGTAAATCCCCTGTTCTGGAAAAGTTCATTGAGCTATGTGTGTGTTTTTTATGCCATACCACATTATCTTGAGTAGAATAGCTCTGTAGTAAGACTTGAAATCAGACAGTGAAATCCTCCAACCATTTTTCCTCTTTTGAAATTGTTTTTTGGTATTTATTTTTCTTTGCATCTCCAAATGTAAATGGTCAATGTATTTCTTAAAATGCTAGGAATTTGATTGAAATTGCTTTGAATTTGTGAATCTATTTGGGGTGAATGATATATTAGCAATATTAAGTCATCCAATTCATGATTATGATAAATTTCTCCATTTAGGTCTCTTTAGTTTCTGTAAATATGGTTTATGCTTTTCAGTGTACAAGTGTTGTACATAATATGTTAACTATATTCCCTTTGTTTGAGGAGAAGCTAATGAGTGACAGAAAATATTTTAAAATCTAGTATCAGAGAATTGAATATGGAAAATATAAAGAACTCTAAATATATATAAGGAAGTTTAGGAGGAAAATTGCTCTGTATCCTGTTTGTGGTCATGGTACATGAATCTATCCAAATTTCAAAGTGTATAAAATTCCGTAAAAGTGGGGGACCAAAACATTGACTTCATGGTGGATACAGGAGAACTGTCAGTAGTAACAAAACCTGTGGCACCTCTGTCCACAAAGACTACCGCTGTAACGGGGGTATCGAAAGAAGAGATGATTAAATCGTTTTGCCAGCCCAGAAAATGTCAGATGGAGTGGGGGGGGGGTGGGGGGAGCACCAAGTGATTCATGAATTCCTCTACATTCCTGAGTGCCCAGTACCCCTGTTGGGAAGAGACTTGCTCTCCAAACTAGGAGCACAAGTGACTTTCTCCCCTGAGGAGAGGCCCACCTTCTGGACGGACTCTATGACTTATTTGCCCTCTCTCTCAATACCAACCCAAGATGAGTGGAGCTTGCATGAGCCTCTGAAGGCAGAACCGGGTGGGCCAGAAGAGCATGAGGGAGCTAACTCAATTATTTCCTGAGGTCTGGGTGGAAGACAACCCCTCCCTCCCCCCAGGCTGGCTAAACATCATGCCCCAGTGATAATGGAACTCAAACCAGGCACCATCCTGGTTAGAGGGTGCCAGTACCCCCTATGGATGGAGGACTGAACCGGCATATTGCCCAACATCAATAGATTGAAACAAGCAGGCATTCTGGTAGAGTGCCAGTCGGCTTGGAATACGCCAATCCTGCCAGTCAAAAGGGAAGGAGGACAGGACTATAGGCCTGTACAAGATCTCAGGCTAGTCAACCAGACTACTGTGACTTTACATCCCACTGTTCCAAACCCCTATACCTTACTTAGCCTCCTCCCACCGAGGACTAAAGTTTACACTTGCCTAGATCTCAAGGATGCCTTCTTCTGCATACGCCTCGCCCCAGCGTCACAGCCCATCTTTGCCTTTGAATAGGAAGATCCAGTGGGGAGCACCAAACAACAGCTCATCTGGACTCCCCCACAAGGGTTTAAAAACTTCCCAGCCATCTTTGGGGAAGCCTTGGCTTTTGATCTGGACTCATTCCATCCGGAAGAGTATCGATGTCAGCTCCTACAATAGGTGGATGACCTGCTGCTGGCTGCCTGAGACCAAGGAAAAGTGCTGGAAAGGGACAAATGCACTGCTCCAGCTGTTGATGGAAGCAGGTTACCGGGTGTCGAAGAAGAAGGCACAGATCTACAAAGAGGAGGTAAGGTATCTGGGGTTTGTTTTAAAGGGCTCAAGGTTCCAGACCCTAATTGGGTCCTATATACTGATGGCACTAGCCTGATAAAACAGGGACAACAGCTCTCGGGTATTCCAAAGTGGAAGGGGCCATCAAGACTGAAAAGAGAGGGTGGGAATTGTCAAGTGGCAAATTATTGGTACTGGAGGAGCTGGCACACACTCTGGTAAGCCAAACACACCAAGCGACCCACCTAGGCTATGCTGCCTGCTCACAGGTTAATGCTGCCTCTTGGGTATTCAGACAAAAACCTCCGGGTATTCAACTGAAAGGCACACTGCCCCTTGAACACCTGGGAGTGGACTTCACTGAAATGAAACCTCACCGACACTACCGTTACCTGCTGGTCATGGTATGTGCATTCTTGAGATGGGTAAAAGCTTTTCCTACCTGGACTGAAAGAGAATCAGAAGTATCCCGGTGCCTGATTAGGGAAATGGTTCCTAGATTTGGATTTCCTACCAGCATTGGATCAGGCAATGGCCCGGCTTTTGTAGCTGATTTAGTATAACAAGTAAGCAAAACTTTAAACTGCACACTGCATATAGGCCCAGAGTTCTGAGATGGTGGAATGAACCAACCGGACACTTAAAGAGACTCTCCAAGTGGATCAGAGAGACTGACTGCTCCTGAGTGGACTTGCTCCCAATGGCTCTGCTCAGACTCAGGATGACCCCACAGTCCCAAGGCTATTCTCCACACGAAATTGTGTATGGGAGGCCTCCTCCCATAAGAAAACAGGTGTCAACAAATTTGCCTCAGGTAAGGGGGGATAGGATTTCACAGCAGATGGAACTGGGTAAGGTAATAAATCGGGTAACTAAGTTTGTACAAGAAAGGGTGCCGTTCCCCCTTGGGGAACAGATTCATGAGTTTACACTTGGTGACCAAGTATGGGTCAAAGGTTGGAAACATGATTTGCTAGCCCTTTGGTCAAAGGGCCCTTATGTTATTCTAACTACCCCTACTGCAGTTAAAGTTGCAGGTATTGTTCCTTGATCCATCACACCAGAGCAAAGAAGGCATACCACGCTGACCCGGAGGACGCCGAGTGGACCACCCAGAAGGACCCCACCGACCCACAGGAAACCAAGATCATTCTGAGGAGGAAGAAGAAAACTAGGTCCCAGACGAGCCCTCTACAGGATGGAGCTGGGTAAACGACTCCTGCTGCTCGGCCTCACCAATGCAATTCTGAACTTGGGTATGTGGGGCTATGCCCCTGTCAGTAATAGACAGACTCCCCTGGTGGGTATCGTCACTCCGTTATGGGGACTTTAACAACAGAAAGGAATTTTCCTCTCTCTCACCAACCATAACCTTTCTTTGCCCTCTGGTGTTAGAAGAAGCCATCAATGGGCCAGGGACATAGGGTTACATTTAATATGAACACCAGCCTTACGGAGATAACAAAGGCTTATACCTCATATATGAGAATTAAAGAGGAACAGGGCTCCCTTACAAAAGGGGGACAGGCCTCCCGGTGCCTTGAGCAATACTACCAGGTCTGGGATGAATATTTCTGGATGACTCCTGAGAAAGGACAGTTGATTGCCCCTGCTACTATTTGCTGGGAACAAAAAGAACAGAAAGTTGGATTTGGAGACCATCCCCTAGACCCGAAAGAATTGTTATTTGTCCCCTGAACAAAGTAAACAAATCTTGAAAGTTACCTATCACCCCAATCAGTCTGCTCAGTGGCCCGGTTCCGACTGGAAATATAATCCTGGAATCCGCTGGGTAGCCCCCAATGGGGCCCAGTGGCTCTGTGGGCTTAACTTATGGCCATGGTTACCAGTTGGCTGGGTGCGGCATTGCACATTAGGATTTGCTTTCGCCCATGGCAGAATTAAGCCTAGCCTACACCAGCCTCCAGTAAACCTGCCTTATCTGCATGCAAGATGGACACGATCTGTGTTCCAATGGTATGACTATGTTGCTGCCTTGTTTATACCCTCTGTAGGGACAACGGATATCATGGTTAAGGTAGAGGCCTTAACTAATTTCATTAAACAGGCCCTCTTAGACAGTACTAAAGCCATTCAAGCTTTGAATGAAGAACAGATTCAGATGAGGAAGGCAGTAATTCAAATTAGGATGGCATTAGACATACTCACAGCAGCCCAAGGAGGGACTTTGGCGAATGGTGTGCACATCCCTGACCTGTCTGAAGATGTATCTGCTGCCTTGGAGGATATGCAAAATCAAGTGAAAGCCATGTCTAATGAACTGTTGTTATAGTAATCTTGATCATACTGCTTTGTGGGCCCTGCTTCCTACGATGCCTCGTGAATTTTGTAACCCAGAGGTTGATAGCATTCTCTCATGTGGGTGGCAGGAGGGCTAAGGTACAATATATCTCAATAAATGATGCTCGTTATGGAAACTAAGAGCATCAAGAGGGGGGAATGAAGAAGGAATTCATAGGGCCTGGACTCCATCTCAGGCCTGTCTGTGCTGATCATGTGCGGCCACCTCTCCAGTGGACTCTGAACTCTGTGCTTAGCGCCTGTGGGAATGACAATGGAAGGATAAGACCCCCCTCTGGGCAGGGGAATCTTGAAGAAGAGAAAACAGACACTAATCACCCCTGCCTCCGGACACTATCTATCAGAATGTAAGCACAGGCTTATCGGTTATTAACTATTTGGAATGTAACTGCGGGCTTATTGATTATTGACTGTTTGAACACATAACACGTGAATGATGGGGTTATTGTGATTGTATTTACCCTTCCTTTGTTTGTGTAAGTCTTAAGGGAATTGGGGTAGTGGGTTTGGACGCATACACATGGGGTATAAAAGATTTTCACAAATGCTGGTCGGGGTCCTTGGCTAAGAGGAGACTCTGCCTTGGGCCCGCCGGTGTAATAAACTGCACTCCACTAAAAAAAAAAAAAGAAAGAAAGAAAGACAAAGTGTATAAAATTATACACCTAAAATAGTGTGTTATTAATCACTATTGGGCTTCTCTGATGGTAAAGAATCTACCTGAAATGCGGAAGACCTGCATTCAATCCCTGGTTTGGGAAGATCCCCTGGAGGAGAGCATGGGAACCCACTCCAGTATGCTAGCCTGGAGAATCCCCACCGACAGAGGACCCTGGCGGGCTTCAGTCCTTGGGGGTAGCAAAGAGTTGGACACAACTGAGCGACCAAGCACACATTACCATTGTTCCTTAAATAATCATTGATGTTGTTTATATAAATCTGCATAATTTCCACCTGGGGTTTCCTTTATTCTTAAGTTTTCTGATCCCACCTGGATCACTAATCTTCAGCGCAAAGCTCCTCTTTAGTGTGTACAGTACAAAGGTCCTGTTGGTGGCAAATCCTCTATACTTCTTCTATTTAAAACATCTATAGGACGTCTTGATTTTCCATGTATATTTTTGCTGATTATAGAATTCTAGGAGCAAAATGTTTTTTAAATCACATTAAAGATGTTGCTTTATTGATTTCTGGCTTCCATAATTCTGTGTGAGGGTCTGTCCTCAGGTTTACTGTTGCCCTTTTAAGAATAATTTCTTTTCATCCCCAGTTATTTTTTATTATTTTTTATTTTATATTTTATTTTTTAACATAAATTTATTTATTTTAATTGGAGGCTATTTACTTTACAATATTGTAGTGGTTTTGCCATAGTATGATATGAATTATTTTTTGGATTTTCTCTCTATCTTCCATTTTAGGCAATTTGATTCTGATGTGCTTAAATAATTAATTATACTCCCAATTAATTCAAAATGCTTCCTAGAATTTAATCAAATTCTATAATGTATTATAAATATAATACATCAATTTGGATTTTTTTTTCACAATTTTTTCTTAAAACAATTTCTTGCTATATTACTTCTCCTCTGTCCCTTCTTTCTGGAACTCCAAAGTTTATGCTGGGCTTCCCAGGTGGTTCTAGTGTAAAGAATCCAACCTGCCAATGCAAGAGACACCAGTTCCATCACTAGTTTGGGAAGATCCCCTGGAGTAGGAAATGGCTACATGCTTCAGTATTCTTGCCTGGAAAATTCCATAGACAGAAGGCTGATGGGCTATAGCCCAAGGGGTCCAAAGAGTCTGACATGACTTACTGACTCAGTTCAATTCAATAGATCAGTCATGTCCAACTCTTTGTGACCCCATGGACTGCAGCACGCAGGTTTCCTTGTCCATCACCAACTCTTGGAGTTTGCTCAAACTCATGTCCATCGAGTCAGTGATGCCATCCAACCATCTCATCCTCTGTCGTCCCCTTCTCCTCCTGCCTTCAATCTTTCCCACCATCAAGGTCTTTTCAAATGAGTCAGTTCTTCGCATCAGGTGGACAAAGTATTGGTGTTTCAGCTTCAGTGTCAGTCCTTCCAATGAATATTCAGGTCTGGTTTCCTTTAGGATGGACTGGTTGGATCTTCTTGCAGTCCAAAGGACTCTCAAGAGTCTTCTCCAACACCACAGTTCAAAAGCATCAACTCTTTGCAACTCGGTTTTCTTTATAGCCCAACTCTCACATCCATACATGTTGCTGCTGCTGTTGCTAAATCACTTCAGTCATGTCTGACTCTGTGCAACCCCATAGACAGCAGCCCACCAGGTTCCTTTGTCCACAGGATTCTCGAGGCAAGAATACTGGAGTGGGTTGCCATTTCCTTCTTCAGAACACATCCATACATTACTACTGGAAAAACCATAGCTTTGACTAGACGGACCTTGGTTGGCAAAGTTATGTCTCTGCTTTTTAATATGCTGTCTTGGTGAATCACAGCTTTTCTTCCAAGGAGTAAACATCTTTTAATTTCATGGCTGCAGTCACTATCTGCAGTGATTTTAGAGCTCCCACCCACCAAAAAGAAATAAAGTTTCTCACTGTTTCCATTGTTTCCCCATCTATTTGCCATGAAGTGATGGGACCGAATACCATGATCTTAGTTTTCTGAATGTTGAGTTTTAAGCCAACTTTTTCACTCTTCTCTTTTACTTTATTATTTTTTTTCATTTGTTTTTGTTAGTTGGAGGCTAATTACTTGATGATATTGTAGTGGTTTTGGCCATAATTTGACATGATTCAGCCATAGATTTACATGTGTTCCCCATCCTGAACTCCCCTCCCACCACCCTCCCCATCCCATCCCTCTGGGTCATCCCACTGCACCAGCCCCGGGCACTTGTCTCATGCATGCTACCTGGACTGACGATCTGTTTCACACTTGATAATATACATGTTTCAATGCTGTTCTCTCAGATCATCCCACCCTCGCCTTCTACCATAGAGTCCAAAAGTCTGTTCTATACATCTGTGTCTCTTTTTGTGTTTTGCATATAGGGTTATCGTTACCATCTTTCTAAATTCCATATATATGCACTAGTATACTGTATTAGTGTTTATCTTTCTGGCTTACTTCACTCTGTATAATGGGCTCCAGTTTCATCCATCTCATTAGAACTGATTCAAATGAATTCTTTTTAATGGCTGAGTAATATTCCATGGTGTATATGTACCACAGCTTTCTTATCCATTCATCTGCTGATGGGCATCTAGGTTGCTTCCATGTCCTGGCTATTATAAACAGTGCTGCGATGAACATTGGGGTGCACGTGTCTCTTTCAGATCTGGTTTCCTCGGTGTGTATGCCCAGGAGTGGGATTGCTGGGTCATATGGCAGTTCTATTTCCAGTTTTTTAAGGAATCTCCACACTGTTCTCCATAGCAGCTGTACTAGTTTGCATTCCCACCAACAGTGTAAGAGGGTTCCCTTTTCTCCACACCCTCTCCAGCATTTATTGCTTGTAGGCTTTTGGATAGCAGCCATCCTGACTGGTGTGTAATGGTACCTCATTGTGGTTTTGATTTGCATTTCTCTAATAATGAGTGATGTTGAGCATCTTTTCATGTGTTTGTTAGCCATCTGTATGTCTTCTTTGGAGAAATGTCTGTTTAGTTCTTTGGCCCATTTTTTGATTGGGTCATTTATTTTTCTGGAATTGAGCTGCAGGAGTTGCTTGTATACTTTTGAGATTAATCCTTTGTTTCTTCATTTGCTATTATTTTCTCCCATTCTGAAGGCTGTCTTTCCACCTTGCTTATAGTTTCCTTTGTTGTGCAAAAGCTTTTAAGTTTCATTAGGTCCCATTTGTTTATTTTTGCTTTTATTTCCAATATTCTGGGAGGTGGGTCATAGAGGATCCTGCTGTGATTTATGTCGGAGAGTGTTTTGCCTATGTTTCCTCTAGGAGTTTTATAGTTTCTGGTCTTACATTTAGATCTTTAATCCATTTTGAGTTTATTTTTGTGTATGGTGTTAAAAAGTGTTCTAGTTTCATTCTTTTACAAGTGGTTGACCAGTTTTCCCAGCACCACTTGTTAAAGAGGTTGTCTTTTTTCCATTGTATCTCCTTGCCTCCTTTGTCAAAGATAAGGTGTCCATAGGTACGTGGATTTATCTCTGGGCTTTCTATTCTGTTCCATTGATCTATATTTCTGTCTTTGTGCCAGTACCATACTGGCACTGTGGCTTTGTAGTAGAGCCTGAAGTCAGGCAGGTTGATTCCTCCAGTTCCATTCCTCTTTCTCAAGATTGCTTTGGCTATTTGAGGTTTTTTTGTATTTCCATACAAATTGTGAAACTTTTTGTTCTAGTTCTGTGAAAAATACCATTGGTAGCTTGATAGGGATTGTGTTGAATCTATAGATTGCTTTGGGTAGTATAGTCATTTTCAAAATATTGATTCTTTCAATCCATGAACTCGGTATATTTCTCCATCTATTTGTGTCCTCTTTGATTTCTTTCATCAGTATTTTATATTCCTCAACATAATAAAAGCTATATATGACAAACCCACAGCAAACATTATCCTCAATGGTGAAAAATTGAAAGCATTTCCCCTAAAATCAGGAACAAGACAAGGGTGCCCACTCTCACCACTACTATTCAACATAGTTTTGGAAGTTTTGGCCACAGCAATCAGAGCAGAAAAAGCAATAAAAGAATCCAGATAGGAAAAGAAGAAGTAAAACTCTCACTGTTTGCAAATGACATGATCCTCTACATAGAAAACCCTAAAGACTCTACCAGAAAATTACTAGAGCTAATCAGTGAATATAGTAAAGTTGCAGGATATAAAATTAACACACAGAAATCCCTTGCATTCCTATACACTAACAATGAGGAAACAGAAAGAAAAATTAAGGAAACAATACCATTCACCACTGCAACAAAAAGAATAAAATACTTAGGAGTATATCTACCTAAAGAAATGAAAGTCCCCTTTTACTTTAATCAAGAGGCTCTTTAGTTCTTCTTTGCTTTCTGCCATAAGGGTGGTGTCATCTGCATATCTGAGGTTACTGATGCTTCTCCCGGCAATCTTGATTCCACCTTGTGCTTCATCCAGTCCAGCATTTCTCATGATGTACTCTGTATAATAAGTTAAAAAATCGGAGTGACAATGTACAGCCTTGACGTACTCCTTTCCCAATTTGGAACCAGTCTGTTTTCCCATGTCCAGTTCTAACTGTTGCTTATTGACCTGTATACATATTTCTCAGGATGCAGGTAAGGTGGTCTGGTATTCCCATATTCTGAAGAATTTTCCACTGTTTGTTGTGATCCACACAGTCAAAGTATTCTTGCCTTGAGAACCCCATGAACAGTATGAAAAAAAACTTACTGACTGAACAACAATAAACTTTATGTTAGATTTTAAATTACTTTTCTCTGAGATTCAGATTTGGTAATAATAGTTTCCATTGATTTTCTTCTTTACATATTAGATCTTTTCTTTTGCCATTTTCTTCTTATGATAAACACCATCCAATGAGTCCTTAATTTCAGTTACTATTTTTTCAGATATAGTTTGCTTAATTGACTCTTTTTAAGTAACTATACAAAAAAAGATCTTAATGACCCAGATAACCATGATGGTGTGATCACTCACCTAGAGCCAGACATCCTGAAGTGTGAAGTCAAGTGGGCCTTAGGAAGCATCACGTGGACAAAGTTAGGGGAGGTGATAGAATTCCAGTGGAGCTATTTCAAATCCTTAAAAATGATGCTGTGGGAAAAAAAAAAAATGATGCTGTGAAAATGCTGCACTCAATATGCCAGCAAATTTGGAAAACTCAGCAGTGGCCACAGGACTGGAAAATCTCTGTTTTCATTCCAATCCTGAAGAAAGGCAATGCCAAAGCATGTTCAAATTACCACACAATTGCACTCATCTCACACACTAGCAAAGTAATGCTCAAAATTCTCTAAGCTAGGTTTCAACAGTATGTGAACTGAGAATTTCCAGATTGTCAAGCTGAATTTAGAAAAAGTAGAGGAACCAGAGATCAAATTGCCAACATTCACTGGATCAAAGAAAAAGCAAGAGCATTCCAAAGACAGCTACTTCTGCTTCATTGACTACACTAAAGTCTTTGACTGTGTGCATCACAGTAAACTGTGGAAAATTCTTAAAGAGAAGGGAATACCAGACCACCTTACCTGCCTCCTGAGGAATCTGTATGCTGGTCAAGAAGCAATAGTTATAACTAGACATGGAAAAACAGACTGGTTCCAAATTGGGAAAGGAGTATGCCAAGGCTATATACTGTCACTCTGCTTATTTAACATATACACAGCGTAGATCATGTGAAATGCCAGACTGGATGAAGGACAAGCTGAAATCAAGATTGAGCAGAGAAGTATCAATAACTTCAGATATGCAGATGACACCACCCTTATGGCAGAAAGCAAAGAAGAACTAAAGAACCTCTTGATGAAGGTGAAATAGGAGAGTGGAAAAAGCTGGCTTAAAACACAACATTCAACAAACTAAGATCATGGCATTCAGTCCCGTTGCTTCATGGCAAATAGATGGGGAAGCAGTGGAAACTGTGACAGACTTTATTTTCTTGGGCTCCCAAATCACTGCAGATGGTGACTGCAGCCATGAAATTAAAAGATGCTTGCTCCTTGGAAGAAAAGCTATAACCCACCTAGACAACATATTAAAAAGCAGAAACATTACTTTGCCAACAAAGGTCCATCTAGTCAAAGCTACGGTTTTTCCAGTACTCATGTGTGAATGTGAGAATTGGACTGTAAAGAAAGCTGAACACCAAAGAATTGATGCTTTTGAACATCAAGGGACTCTGAGAGTCCCTTGGACTGCAAGGAAATCCACCCAATCCATCCTAAAGGAAATCAGTCCTGAATATTCATTGGAAGGACTGATGCTGAAGCTGAAACTCCAATACTTTGGCCACCTGATGTGAAGAACTGACTCATTAGTAAAGATGCTGATGCTGGGAAAGATAGAAGGCAGGAGGAGGAGGGGATGACAGAGTATGAGATGGTTGGATGGCATCACCGACTCAATGGACATGAGTTTGAGCAAACTCGGGGGGTTGGTGATGGACAGGGAAGCCTGGCGTGCTGCAGTCCATGGGGTCACAAAGAGTTCGACACAACTGAGCAACTGAAGCTAACTGAATTGAAGTAAATATCATTTCTTTACTGAAATTGTGTGTGCTTAGTCACTCAGTCATGTCTGACTCTTTGCAGCTTCATGGATTGTAGTCTGCCAGGCTTCTCTGTCCATTGGGATTCTCCAGGCAAGAATACAGGAGTGGGTGGCCATACCATCCTCGAAGGGATCTTCCCAACCCAGGAATCAAACCCAGGTCTCCCACATTGCAAGCAGTTTCTTTACAGTCTGAGCTATCAAGGAGTTGAAATTATCCGTTTTTTATCCAACAAATTGAACTTTTTCTTCATTTTTCTTAACATGCTTATAGGAGTAATACTAAGATCTTTTCTGCTATTTTTAACATACGAACTATGTAAATTCATGGTGGTATTGTCTCTCCTTTTCTTGGACCTCATTTTCTTGCTTTGGGTCGTATATCCTTGCTCCTAAACATCTCTCTCAATTTTTACTAAATGTCAGACATTGTTTCTAAAATGGCAAAGAGGTTGAACTTGAGATGCATTTCCTGAGACAATATAACTTTTTCTATTTTAGGTAGCCAATATTGGGCTGATTACATTGATTCAGTCAAGAATTAAGCATGACCAGGAATCTGTTGAAGCTTGCAGTAGTGTCATTTTCGCTCTGGTTTCAAAGATCTTAAGAGTATGACCTGTCTTGTGCTTGTTGAACACCTGTCCCTCTGCCAAGACTTTGATTTTTAAGCACTGTTTAACTATATGAATTTCATGTTTCCATCCCAACTCCGAGCTGCCCAGCACTCAGTCTACTGGGGAAAATTGGCAACTCTGCTGTTAGGCTTTCCAGATTTCAAACTGTCACATCAGCCAATGCGGTGATCAAAAGCTCCACTGGCTTATCTTGACCCCAGCAGAGCCTTTCTGCTTAAGGCAAGCCTGATCCTCAGTCCCTGCCCAGATCTGCAAACGCCCTTGGAGAAAAATGGGGAGTCGGGATGGGGAGTGCACATCCCCTTACCTGGAAAGGTCTCTTTTCTGTTTAATGCCTTCTAAAAATATTGTTTTGGTAATAACCTTTTCCCTAGTTTAAATAGTGGAAATTACTTACTGTGTAGAAGCCTCCATAGCTTCTACATAGTAATTGAAAGGAGAAATATGTCTGGTCGATGTTTAAGTATGTTTTGGTAAATATTTTACAGATACGTTGCATGACTGAAGATGACATATCACGTCACCTACCTTTAAAATGAAACTTGTTAATAGACAAAGATCAAGGAGTATTACCCAGAAGGATGCAGAATTTTCTAAATCCAATTACTTATTCTTTAAAGGACATTAAAAATGTCAATTTGGAAATAATTTCACCTGTCTGCTACAAAGTAAGTACTTACAAACTATTGAAATGACTGGATGCTGAGTGTAGTTATAAAAATGTGAATTGTATAAAAATTGTATATTTTCCCTTGATCACTAATGTAAATAACTAATAAATAAACTAATACATAACTAATAATAAGTTAACTAATGTAAATAATTTATTTTTCATGGTCCTTTAGGAATATGGAATATTCCATATTACAGGAATACAGGTCCTTGCCTGTATCCCTCAAACATTTATTAATGGTCTACATAAAAGAGAAATAACAGAATAAACAAAGCCATTGATGTCCCAAAATTAAAAATAATTCTCTTGAGTGCATGTGTGCATGCTAAGTCACTTCAGTCGTGTCCAACTCTTTGCAACCCTATGGACTGTAGCCCACCAGCCTTCTATAACCGCAGGATTCTCCTGGCAAGAATACTGGAGCGGGTTACCATACCCTCCTCCAATTCTTTTGAGTTCACTCAGTAAAAAAAGAATACAAAAAATAAACCGTTTAGCTCAGGTAACCCAGTTAATAGATTCAAAACTATCAACTACTAATAGTTTTTTTAATGTTTCATTAGTAAACCCACGATAATAAGTTCTGCCAAGACTGCTTCTTCTCCTTCTCCTCCTCTTTAATCTTTTTTTTTCTTTTAAAATTGATCTTGACTCCACTGTTTAAAACACAAGAAAGGAAAAAACTGAGGCAAGTGGCATCCTCATCTTGCTTAGCTCAGAGGTTTTACTTTAGCATTCCCTCATTCTTTGAGCAAATCAAAGCTACTCTAGTACATAGTAGCTATTTAATAAATATTTCTTCAGTAATTAATAAATCTCATTTAAGGAATACAGAAATAAATTATTGAAGAAATAAAAAAATCACTTTAAGATTAGGAGCCGTTGAGAAAATTATTTTATTTCAGATAACACAGTATTTTCAAGTCAGTTGATTAGTTTTTAAAAATCATTTGAATAGAATAGAGTATTTAGCACACAGCTAAAGTCAGTGTATCTCTCTTTCATGCCTAAGGTTTATCCTAACTAGAAAGCATGCATCCGTTGGTTTATCTGTCTTTTCCCAATCAACATAAAGTAGGCCAAATTTGCATTTCATTATGAAATCAATCCATAATAGTTTATAATTTTATGAAAATATTCTCAGAAACATTGTATCTTATTAAAAACCAATGATTTCCAGTATGTTTGTCTCCAAAATGCTAATTTCCCTTTATTGTGGTCTGAATGTGTGTGTCCCCCAAAATTCATCCAATGTGATGGTATTTGAAGATGAGACCGAAACAGGAGGAAAAGCAAGATATTGAAAGCTATGGAAACACGTTCTCTTAAAAAAGTTAAAGAAATAATTTATGTTTGACCCTAAGAGGAGGCAAGACTAAGGGCATTCTTTATATATATATCTTAAAATGGTTCATGGGACCCATTAAAATGAATAAGAAGACAGGAGATATGTTTCTCTAGAAGGCTGAACTTAATTGACTATATGATGACAGAAGCAGAATTTACAAAAAAAGGGAAATTTTTCCATATAAAAGACAAGAAATATCTGTCTAAATAAATTAGTGGTTTTCAACTGGGCACAATTTTATGTGAAATTGGACATTTGGTAGAGTCTGGAGACATTTTGTCACAAGTCTGAATGGGGAAGGGGAGAGTGTCATTGGCATCTAGTCTGCTGATGCTAGAGATGTAGATAAAGAGCCTACAGTGCACAGGCCAGCACCCGCAACAGAGAATCATGCAGTCTGAAATGGCACCAGCACCAGATTGAAAAATGCTGGTTCAAATTTTGGAGATACTGAGGAGGGAGGTCAGTTGTCAGAGTGTCTGGGCTGTCCTTTTACTAACGTGACTCAAGAAGAAATGGCAGCTTCTTGCAACATTAATGTATGATCTCTGGTTCCTTATACTCAAGAAAAATGCACTTTACTTCATAGAGTAAGATGTACTTGTATGAGAAGTTAAGTAGTAGCACCAAATAGAATAAATGTGCAAGTTGAATACCTACCTTAAGACTTCAAAGGAAAAGAGAAATTTTAAACATGAGGATTAAGTGTACAAAGTCTGGATGTGTTCTTTGAATTCAGACCCTAGTTTTAATATTTTCTAATTAGTAGACTGGAAACAAAATATTTGGCCTTCGAAAGTTCCCGTATTCTCATCTATAAAATAAAGACCTAACTTTCAGAATACATGTAGAAAGTATGTAAATTAACATCTGAAAAGCGTTTATAACAATGTCTGGCATGAGGGACTTCCCTGGTGGTCTAGTGATTGGGACTTTGCCTTCCAATGTAGGCGGTGCACTGGAATCCCTTCAATCCCTGGTCAGTGAGCTAAGATCACTTCAAGGCCAAAAAATCCAAAACATTAAAAAAAAAAAAAAAAGCAATATCGTAACAAATTAAATAAAGACTTTAAAAATGGTCCACATCAAAAAAGTCTTAAAAAAAAAAGAGAATGTCTGGCATATAATATTAGCTTTTAAGATGATGATGGGAGGGAGTTTGGGGGAGAATGTATACATGTATATGTATGGCTACGTCCCTTTGCTATTCATCTGACATTATCACAACATTGTTAATCATCTATATTGGGATACAAATACAAAATAAAATCCCAATACAAAATACAAAGTTTAAAATAAATAAATAAAAATATGAGGATAGCATCGAGAGATTCAGAGATATTTTTATGGAGTAGTAGAGATTTGAGTTGAAATTATAGAATAAACAAACTTTAAACAATTTTTAAAAGGAAAAAAAGCTGGTATTTTGTAGGAGGAAAGCATCAGGCCATACTGAATGAAATACAGCAAACTTCCTCACCCCATCTCTTTTCATTACCCCCCTCAGGGCTACCTTTCTGTTCTCCTCAAAACTTCATAGGTGGTTGTTTCCAGCCTGAATTAATGAGGCTTAAATAGGAGAGGACACAAAGATTAACCTTTTTATGCTGTAAAAAATTTTTTCTGCATTTCATATGTCAATGTACTTCAATTGTTAAAAAAACTATTTTTGATGTTTTTAAAGTATTGCTAAAATACAGGTATCAATTATGCAATATCTCATGTGAATTAAAAGATTAATCTAGTATTAATAGAAAAAAGTATTTCATTTTCCAAGTGCATTATGCTTTAATGCCAGAAGCAAACAAATAAGCTGCTGGTTAGTTTAGTTGAGTGTCATGGTGAGTTGCTTGATGTCCCTGTCCCCAGTATGGGTTTGAGTATATTTTGTTAAACTAAAATCCAGAATAAACTTGCCTGTGTCTCATTAGAACATCACAAAAACATCATAATACATCCTCATCTGGAAAATAGAAAGAATTCTGCATATATCCTAAATTAAGGCAGTATAATAAATAACAAAATAAAATACCAAGTGCATCCATCTACATATACAGGCAATTTTTTAAACAATTTAGTTTCAATGACAAATATTGTTTTCCTAGAAAATAAATAAAACTGGAGAACATAAGCAATTCTTTCACGGTCATTCAGCACAATATTTTTAAATGTAGAATCAGAAATGCAACCTTAATTTGAAACAAGATTTTCAAACTTGTTAATTCTATAAATCTTACTGATTGATTGCTTTCAGGGTCAGGGACCATGGCCTCTTGGTGTAAGGTGATAACATAAATAAATCATTGCCTGTCACAGGCCACACTTTAATTCTTACAATTCTTTTCTGAGAAGTTTACAATCCTAGAGCATGTTTTTTTTTCTTCTGTACAGTTTTCATTACCTATAATTCCCATGAATGAAAAACTGAAAAATCTTTAAAATTCTATTAATACCTGAAAACCTTAAACATTTTTTAAAAATTTGGCAAAGAAAAATGTTTAATCTAAATGACAGCATCTCTGGGGTGAACATGGAGCAAATAAATATGGTACAAATTGAAAGTATTATGAGCCAAATAACTTCAAATGGTGATTTAAGAGAGCACAGAAAGGAGAGCATTAATACTACATGTGTGCGTGTGTGTATACACATCTTTTATGTATTAACTTTGTGCAAAACTGCCAATATTTCCTCTTTTAGCTCTACAGAATAGCTGAATCACAAGTGTCTGTCTACCTTAAATAGCCTCATGATATTTTGAAAGAAATTTTTTAATTGATTTTAGTGCTACGCCAACATAGCTATAGTTGAGAGATAGAGTGGAAAATGCATACAAATTAGGTTATTTTGCAAATTGGTAACATCTTCAATATTATCTTCCTCTTCTTAATGGATTTAAATTAGAAACACTAATGACTATGCTAGCATATTTTGTGCTCAGTAGGAGACACTATGGAAGGGAACTTTGGGTACATGTGGAGAGTGATAAACAGTTGAATATCATTAGCACCAAAATCAAAATAATATTTCACTGAAGATGTAGATTTTTAAAGAAATGTCAACTGCATCTCAGAAAATTTTAAGTAAATGTATGAAGTAGTTGTAAAGCATTCTGAAACGAAGAACTTATTGAAAAGCATAATTTTCTTTCTACTAACAAAGTTAAAAAAAAATCTGTTCATCTCTGAATCATTCTCAAATGAACTCCATCCTATGTTAGAAAAATATAATTCTAAACATATTTATTTTCTAGGTTTAGAAATATTTGTTTATATTTTTCTTTTGCTTTCTTTTAGATGATCATTTTTATATTTGAAAACTGGAATATGAAATGGCAGAGTCAAAGCATGTATGGTTACTCAAACAGAATTATTCTCCACTGGGAATTCATGACATGAGCAAACAGGGGAATTTCATAGAATATAAATGCAGCAAACACAGCCAAGGGGATTTGAGCTGGGAATTAAAAAAAAAAATCAGAAACAAGCTTCTCTCTTTCTGAAGTACTACACGATCTACATTTCTGCTTCTCTTGGCACATTTGTTGCATTTTTCTTTCTTTTTTTTTTTTCCCCCACAGATCAGTATGCTCTGTCTGAACAATATTGACTTTAGCCATCCAGACATGTAACCAATACATCTTGTAAATTCAGCTTAGCACTAACCATCCAGCTGCCCAGAGTTCTGCTATATACCACAGGTTCCAACTATTTAGGATGGAAAACAATAATCCAGATCAGCTCTTGTCTTCTGGTTTGTGTCCATAAGCCTGATCCATTCAACTGAAGTAATCACAAATACTGTGTCATAATTAAAGTCAAAAGTGTTGATTATCCAAGAAATATTTACATTGACTAGATGATGAACTCTGTGCCTACTGAAGATAAAAAGGCAGTATTTGAGCCCATGAACTACACAGTTTAGTGGAATAGAGACTTTTTTATTCAAATAATCACATTAATTAAAGTATAGTTACCTGACAAAAACTCAAAAGAAAACTGAGTTTTCTGGGAAAAAGCTCTGCATTTCATGAATGTGCATGAAAAAAGAAATTCATAGATTTGAAAGGTAGGGAAGGTTTTTCTGAGGAAGTGAAGTTAGAAATGTGATTAGAATAATGAATAGGAGTTTACCAAGTTAAAGAAGAAAGAAAGGTGAGAACAGCATTTCTGAAAAAGAAAAAATATGTGCAAAAGCCCTGTGGTCTACAGAATTGTGCACCAGACGTTTTGTGAGGACCCTTCATAGTTATTGAAGAGAGAAGAGAATGATTGGATTCATTGCAGGCTGAAGTGGTAGACAAGGGCCTCTTCTACTTGATCCTACCAATCTTTGTTTGTCTTTATTCTTGATCCTTAGGATATGGGAGCCTTAGAATTTTAAGTACATGGGTAACTTACTGAGACCTTCATTTGAAAGATATTCCTAATTGTAGTGAAGAGACCAGATGGAGGAAAAAGTAGATGCAAGACCAATTGTTAAGCAAGTTAATAGTGGAAATATGGGATGATAGAAGTTTGGCCTAAAGACATGAATAAAAGAGTAGGAATAAAAGAGTTTAGAATTGGGGATATTTAAGAACAAGGCTGACATGACAAGATAATGTTCCACCCTAGCAACCAGAGACTATGCTAGAAAAGGGGATAGGGACAGAGCATTAAAACTTACTGATATGTATGTAGTACTGAAATAGACAGGATTATGTTCAATCATTTCCCCCGTGTGTTGAAGATGTGTTGAAGTCTTACCTTCAATGCTTAGAATGTGACTTGCCTTGGAAATAAACCTTTGCAGAGTAACCAAGTCACAATGATGTCATTAAGGTAGGCACTCATCTTGTATAACAGGTATCCATAAAAATGGGGAAATTTGAATAAACGGAGGGAAGATAAGGTAGAGACACAGAGGGCAAAGATGACCATGACCCTCCTACACTTTGAGCATACATTTTTGGATAGTGTTTTCT
Source organism: Dama dama (assembly GCF_033118175.1). Lineage (NCBI taxonomy): Eukaryota > Metazoa > Chordata > Mammalia > Artiodactyla > Cervidae > Dama > Dama dama. The sequence continues at coordinate 33,975,026 of NC_083706.1, forward strand.
TTCAGATAATTTACATTTTAAATATGCTATTAGCTATTTTTATATTTTTATTTGCAAAAATGATAAATATTAGTGTTGCAGCAAGCTAGCTCATGTTGAAAAAGATAAAGTGTAACCAAGTCTGTTTCTGTTTCTTCTTATTTGTGTAATAATTCTCCAGGTTTTTCTACAACAACTTGTTGGGTTTTTATTTCTTATAAACTTTCATAAAATGAAAGTTTCCATGATGCTAAAACACACATAACTTTATGCCTACAACTTAGCAGCTCCTGTGAGCAGAGAAATTATCAATCTGAATGTCAAACTTTCTGTTCACAAGTTGCAAATCATTCTAAATGAATGCCATAGCTAGCTGCAAGACAAAAATTTTAAAAAGACATTACAAGTTTGAGACGCATTTTAAGTGAGGCATGATAATGGGGATGAGAAGCAATGCAATTTCATATTTGAGTCAAATAACATTTTTATAGCACACAGATGTAAGGACAAACCCCAGCATAAGCTCACAAGTAGGTAAGAGAATTCCAAAGGTTTTTAAATCTACCTGATTTTCTAATTACATTTGCAGCAGTTTTTTTGCCAGAAAATGCAAATATACCTTTTGTTTCAAAGAAATCATTGAAAGTTTACTTTTTAAAGTTTTCTGTTACTAAAAGTGTACTAACATTACAGATACCATAACATGTGTCCATTTGTAATGAAAATGTTTGTAATGAAAATGTGAAAGTCAAAGTGTTAGTTCCTCAGTCATGTCCAACTCTTTGTGACCCCATGGACTGTAGCCCACCCGTCTCCTTTGTTCATGACATTGCCCAGGCAAGAATACTTGAGTCAGTTTCCATTCGCTTCTCCAGGGGATCTTCCTGACTGGGAATCAAACCCAGGTCTCCCACAGTGCAGGCAGATTCTTTACCATCTGAGCCACCAGGGGAAAAATTAATTTGCCATTGATTGAGTTAATTGAATGGCTCCCTTCTCTATTATTTGCAGCGCCAAATTACCCTATGTGTATTATTTTTCTCTTTTCAGGTAAACTATTGCAATGAAAGAGACAGAAAGAGGTAAAATCTTAAGTTTATTTCTTTGGTAAATCTACTCTTGTAAAAGCCATCAGCATCTAGAAAGTGAATATTTGTAGAAGTAAAAGGCTTACACTCATTTCTCCACTCATTTATTACTGTACCTTGATAAAGGTAAGCACTTTCCTAATTTTTATCCCAACAGATTTGGTTTTGCCTACTGCAAAAAATTATGTGAATAGAGTACATGCTCTGTTGTGACTGGCTTCTTTTACTCTAAATTATGTTTGTGATATTCATTCATATAGTTGAACATACTAGTAATTTGTACAGTACTAGTAGTCATCCATTTTCATTTCTATGTAGACTTACATTGTATAAAGATACCCTTAGAAAGACAAATATGTTTTCATTCATATGTGGAACCTAATAAATGAAACAAAAGAACAATTATAACAAAACCAAAACAGACTCACGAGTACAGAAAACAGATGTTTGGCTTTGTGACTACAAAATATCATTAATTTTGATGCTGCCGCTAAATGGATTGAAATTTTTCTCCCCTTCAAATTATTCACTTTTCATTGGAATCACCAAATTTTGTGTAATATGACACTGTATATTACATGTTATGCAGTAAAATTTCAAAACAAGGATTTTAGTAATATTCAGTATTAAGTGATGCTATTTTCATTAGAAATTCCAAGTTCAAATAATCTAACAGTACCAAATTATAGAACAAACAATCCTTCCTTTTTTTCTGAGCTTCTTCAAAACTTTATAACCTGAAAGAGCAGGAAAAATAATGACAAGTGATGGGAAAACTTATCTACTACAAATAAAAAACAAACATCATGAACAACATTCTTTCACAAATGTATTCCAAATAGAGTCTAGAAAAAAGAGTTCTGTTTGTTTTCCTTCATTAATAAAAATCCTATTTTTTAAATGGATCCTTTTTTAGAGCAGTTTTAGATTCACAGCAAAACTGAAAGTGAAGAGATTTCCCATATACTCCCTGTCTCACAAATGCGTAGTTTCCCCCCACATCAACACCCTCCACCACAGCTGTACATTTGTTATAATTAATAAACCTGTACTGATGAATCAACCAAAGTCCTTTGTTTAATTAGAGCTTACACTGGTGTTGCATATTTCATGTCTTTGGGAAAATGTATGTATAATGACGTATATCCACCATTATAGCATCATGCAGAATAGCTTCATGGTTCTAAAAATTCTCCATGCTCCACTTATTCACTCCTCCCTCCCATTAACTTCTGGCAACATTTTACAGACTCCATAGTTTTGTCTTTTCCAGAATGTCATATAGTGAGAATCATAAAGTATGTGGTCTTTTCAGTTTGGCTTCTTTCACTTAGCAATATACATTTAGGTTACTCTATATCTTTTCATGGCTTGCTTTATTATTATAGTTTGTGTGTTCACCTTCTAAAGAACATCTTGATTACTTTCAAGTTTTGTCAATCACAGATAAAGCTACTATAAACCTCTTGGTGCTGGTTATTGTGTTGACATAACTTTTCAACTACTTTAAGTAAATACCAAGGAGTCTGATCATTGGATCATTTGGCAAGAGGACGCTTACTTTTACAAGAAATGCCAAACTGTCTTTGAAAGTGTGTGTCTGTACCATTTTTCATTCCCACTAACGAGGGCGAGTTCTTGTTTTTCCACATCCTCACCAGCATTGGATGTATTTGGTATTCCAGACTTTGGCCATTCTAACAGTTGCGTACTAGTAGCTCACTGTTATTTTCATTTGCATTTCCCTGATGACAAGCGATGTGGAACATATTTTCATATGATTTTTTTCATCTGTATATCATTGGTGAACTATCTGTTAAGGTCTTTGGCCCATATTTTAACCCAGGTGTTCACTTTCTTATGATTGATTTTGAAGAGTTCTTTGTAATTTTGGATAGTAGTCTTTTATCAGATATATCCTTTGCAAATACTAATACTTTCTCCCATTCTGAGGGAATCTGTTTGCTTGCCATTACTACCAAAGTTCTATGCTATTTTACCTTTCCCAGTACAGAAAACATGATAAAAAATAAGACTTTTAAATATTGGAAAGGAATAAATAGTCATTACAGTTGGTAATTTATACAACATAGAAGCACAACATACCAGTTGAAAATTATTAGGTATTATAAATTATTTCAATTTTTAAACCCACTAACTTTTTATTCATGAGTAATGGTAGAAAAATGCAAAAGATATGAGGGAGGAAGAAAAGGAAGAAGAGGATGTTTACAACACAAGTCTGTACAAGATTTGCTAATAACCTGTTTTGAAATGTCCAAACCCATAACGTCCAAATTCATAATGAAGAACACATTAGAAAGCCAAATAATAGAATATATACCAAATTAATGCAATGAAACACTTAATGTAATAAATTTTATTTTCTTTTCACATTTAAAAATGTTTCTTTCACATTTAAAATATTTTCTCAAATATTTCAAACAAGACCTTTGAAGTTAACTTCTAACTCTAAAGAATACCTGGAAGAGAAAATGTACAAAGAGGAATAAGAAAGCATTTTTAAAAGACTAATGAAGGCCTTAATTTACCAATTCTCAACGTTAATGAAAGGCACAAGTCTTCAAAAGGAAATAGCTTGCAAAGTGCTAATGGAATAAAAAGAAAACGCTCTTAACTTATCAAATATCCAAATATGCCAACAGCAATGCTAAATAAAATCATATGATAAAATATAGTGATGCTAAAATACAGTTACCAAAAAAATGTAAAAGAATAAAGTAACCATAGCAGAACTAAGATATATGTTTATATATACATACATGGGCACATATACAAACATATATGTACATATATATACAGAAAGATGTTTAATACAGGATCAGTGTAGAATTTCAAATAATATACAAATGTTCAAAACCTAGCCTTGGAAAAATTATCATATATGTGGAGAATTGAGTTAAACATCTAATTCATACCACACACAGAAACATATTTCAACTGGTTAAAAGTCAAAATGTATAACACAAAATTGTAAAAGTACTAAAAGACATTAAAGGAAGAACATGCAGGATAAAACTGTAATAATCTGGAGTTTTTAATAGATAACATATTCTAAAAATATATGAAACCAACGATTAAAAAGAAAGTTTATTTAATCATATTTTAAAATCTATGCAGCAAAAGATACAATAAAAGGGTTAAAAGATAATATACAAGAAAAATATAAAGATAATTTTAAAATCTCTAACAAAATTAAACATGAAACACTTGGCAAATAAATAGATAATCAAGAGAAGAAAAATATTGTACAAATGCCAAATTAACATGCATGAACATATTTGGCCTCACCTGTAACAAGGAAATGCAAATTAAAGCCACAATGGGGTAACACCTTATTCATATTACATTGGCAATAATTATAAAATACTGTAATAGTCCCTGATGGCAAGAATGTGGTAAAAATCATCATTCTGTACATATTAATGTTGAGAGAATAATTTAATACAGTTATTTGGAAGGAAAGTTAGCGGTTTCCTTCAACAATTAAAAAATACACATAGACAGTTCTAGTTCAAGATAATGAACAGCTCTCATGCTTCCCTTTCTTTATTGCTAAAAATCTCATTAGTATATTTTAATACTTATTCACTTTAGAACAAAGTGGTTTAACTGGATTCATAAGGAATAAATTATAATTACGTCCCTAATCTCATGCCGGAAGTCTTGTTTTAAGTATCAAAATAAATGGATGTTTTTCATCAACCATAATCACAAGTGAGTACCCATTGCTCTGTCTTCATGTACACTTAATGTGGGTAAAATTTTTCATTTTTGTCATTGATATGTAGGTGAAATAATGTATTTTTAAACTACCTCCATTTTTGTCATGTTGAGAATTTGTATTTATCAGCCATAAAAGTTTTCCCTTCTTTGAATATTAAAACATAAAAAAGCAGAAATTTGTTAACAACATAGAAGTTTACCAGTAGAAAATTAAACAAATTATAACTATTATAAAATGCAAGGCATTTGTTCTGAAGGAGGAAATGGCAACCTACTCCAGTACTCTTGCCTGGGAACCCATGGACAGAGGAGCCTGGCTGGCCACAGTCCATGGGGTCACAGAGAGTCAGACATGACAAGCAACTGAGAACGCACACACGCTTGCATACTAATTATGTATCTTCAGTGATGGAAACATATTTCTGTATTAGAAAAACACGAGCATCAGCATAGTTTCATCATTTGCTTCCATAATCGATACTATCAGGTTGGCATCTGTCTTAATTGAAAGTATCTCCAAGACTAGCTTAAACAACCCAGTAGGAGGAATTCTCAGTTCACTTCAGTTCAGTTGCTCAGTCGTGTCCGACTCTTAGTGACCCCATGCGCCACAGCACGCCAGGCCTCCCTGGCATCACCAACCCCCGGAGTCCACCAAAACCCATGTCCATTGAGTTGGAGATGCCATCTGACCATCTCATCCTCTGTTGTCCCCTTCTCCTCTTGCCCTCAATCTTTCCCAGCATCAGGGTCTTTTCCAACGAGTCAGCTCTTTGCATCAGGTAGCCAAAGTATTGGAGTTTCAGCTTCAACATCAGTCCTTCCAAGGAACACCCAGGAATGATCTCTTTTAGGATGGACTGGTTGGATCTCCTTGCAGTCCAAGGGACTCTCAAGAGTCTTCTCCAACACCACAGCTCAAAAGCATCAATTCTTCAGCGCTCAGACTTCTTTATAGTCCAACTCTCACATCCATACATGAGCACTGGAAAAACCATAGCCTTGACTAGAAGGACATTTGTTGACAAAGTGATGTCTCTGCTTTTTAATATGCTATCTAGGTTGGTCATAACTTTCCTTCCAAGGAGTAAGTGTCTTTTAATGTCATGGCTGCAATCACCATCTGCAGTGATTTTGGAGCCCAAAAAAATAAAGTCTAACACTATTTCCACTGTTTTCCTATCTATCTGCCATGAAGTGATGGGACTGGATGCCATAATCTTAGTTTTCTGAATTTTGAGCTTTAAGCCAACTTTTCCACTCTCATCTTTCACTTTCGTCAAGAGGCCCTTTAGTTCTTCTTCACTTTCTGTCATAAGGGTGGTGCCATCTGCATATTTGATGTTATTGATATTTTTCCCAGCAATCTTGATTCCAGCTTGTGCTTCTTCTAGCCCAGCGTTTCTCATGATGTACTCTGCCTAGAAGTTAAATAAGCAGGGTGACAATATACAGCCTTGACGGACTCCTTTTCCTATTTGGAACCAGTCTGTTTTTCCATGTTCAGTTCTAACTGTTGCTTCCTGACCTGCATACAGGTTTCTCAAGAGGCAGGTCAGGTGGTCTGGTATTCCCATCTCTTTCAGAATTTTCCAGTTTATTGTGATCCACACAGTCAAAGGCTTTGGCATAGTCAATAAAGCAGAAGTAGATGTTTTTCTAGAACTCTCTTGCTTTTTTGATGATCCAGCAGATGTTGGCAATTTGATCTCTGGTTCGTCTGCCTTTTCTAAAACCAGCTTGAACATCTGGAAGTTCACAGTTCATGTATTGCTGAAGCCTGGCTGAAGCTTGGAGAATTTTGAGCATTACTTTACTAGCATGTGAGATGAGATTTTCTGATCAATTTAATTAGAATAGGCAATATTTAATTTGTATTTCTGAATAGGAGTTTGTGGATGAGAAAATTTAAGAAAATAAGATGTTGGAGCTCTTCTTACCACTCAAAAGGAAACTTGCTCCTTTTTCCTCCCCTATTCCCTGCTCCCTGGAAAGTAAACATGATCTGAAAAGCTAACCTTTTTCTAACTTAAAACTTAGCTAAATACTCTAGTCTGCTCTGTGTCAACATTCCCCTCATAACATTTTCAGGAAGAATTCCAATTCAATCCTTACTAGTGTCTTATAATATTATCACCCAGGAGTCAGCTGATGGCTTCAGCTCTATGCTTCAGCCAACAGTTACACCGTACAAATGTTATGATTTTAAAATGTCTAGTCTGCTTTCTCTACTCATCGTTCACAGCAGAAAGATTTCTGTGGAAATAAGAGAAATTGAGGACATATGGTGATCTTTGGGTTTTTTAACATTCATTAATATTAGCCAAAGTTATATTTACACTTTATTAGAAAATAATTGTATTTCATCACAGTGGGAAAGCTGAGAAAAAAAAAAATTTCCTTCATGACAAAGCCCATTATTATAAAGCAACAAAACTGTACTACAGGGAATTATTAGAAAGAAGATGTGAATGCACACCCACATTTGTTTCTTTGTCTATAAGATTATCATTTTCTGCTTGAACTGAGATGTCAAATAGAAAATATTTTCATTAAAACAGAGTGAGTCTTCTAGGCATTTCTCTCCTAATAAGATCTGCTACCTTAATTTATTTTGTAATGTTCTTAATGAACTCATATTTCTTAACCAGGAATCTTAGACAAATAAGTCGATTTAAACTCAAGCTACACAGATGACAATTGATTTGCTCCTTGGGGAATTACTGTGCATTCCATCACAGATACCTCACTAATTCAGAGAGATTCAGACAGTTGTCAATGCCATGTACAAGCAATTTCCGTTATTGTGGCAGGGGATGCAATATGATTATTTAAAAACTTGCTACCTTTTCAAGTTAATTGAAAGAATGGGAGAATAAAGAGAATAGTTTGTTGGATTGTTTAGCAATAATGGTTTTAGTATTTTATGAGGAGCACAGGGGTTCATGACCTCTTGAAACAATTTCAGTTCAGCTGGCACAGAGTAGGTATTGCCAGTGTCCAGTATCCTAAATAAGTTGTTTTAACTACTTCAGTTACTGAAGCATTATTTAGGGCAATGTATCATTTATTTAGCTGGGAAACAAATAATAACCCAACACTCATCAATTCCTGCCATAACAGCAACCCACGTGTAATTCAATATAACTCTGAAATTAGAATGATGGAACTAGGTGAGAGAGTAACAGTGGCTTTTGGCAGAATTCAAGCAAAATATACCAAGTTAACAGCCTGGGAAATCAGAAAGAAATAGAGAACAGTTCAGAAGTATCAATAGAATAAGCAGACTCAAGTAGCTTGATTTGAGGAATACAAGGAGAAGAATAACTTATTAATGACACCCTGGTATAAGCTATTACATCGTAATCAGCCCAGAGCAATGGCGCGCTGTCTATGCAGCACCAGACTTGTAAATAACTGTTGGAATTGCTAAAGAAAGCCCCCAGGCCTTAAATCACAATAGAAACTGTCAAGGCTTCTGAATATGATGGATGTTTTCTTCAAGTTATTCAAAATTCTTCACCAAAACAGACACCACAATTTTTCTCTGCTTGGAGCAGTAGAAAGGCATTTCATTTTGATATCCTTGTAAGTCATCTTCTGAACTTTATCTTAATGCTGTTTGAGTTTATTTTATAGAATAGAGATCACAATTTTTAAAGTTCATTTTGAACTGAAATAGTGAAAACTTGACATCTTAAAAGTGACTTGCCAATATTAATTATAGAACCAGATCTACATTTAGGTTTTGGATGACAGCTCATAATTTGACAATGTCTGGATAATTATTTTCCAATAAATCTTCAAGTCTATGTTTTCTTTCTTTAATCTTTTTATATGGTTCTTTTATTTCCCCTTTCTTCTGAATTTTCTGTTACCTATCTTAAACCACTCAGTTCTCCACATAAAGGCCAAGGTTATTAAGAATTTATGTATGAATTAAAAGGTCCTGGTGTAAAACAACCCTGCGGTCCCCAGTGTAAAAACAAATGATGAAATTGTGGCTACTACATATTAAGGCCAGGAAACCCAGAATTTTCTAATATTGTTCCTCAGAATGCAATCATACCTTCCTATTTGGTCTTATAGTGTGTATTATTTTTCAGAAATTGCAATTGCCATCAAATGAGAGGCAAAAATGATCCCAGACTGAAGCCATATAACTCAATGCATAGAATATTAGTGAGCCTCACTCTACCATTCAACTTTGTCCTAAAATGCTAATGTTAACTACTAGTCCTAAAGGCCTGATAGGTTCAAGCTTGAACAGGCCATGAAGATCGCTCAGATTTTTAAGAGATAAGTCTTCATCTAGTATTGGGTGATATAGATATGAGATATAGAGAGAAGTATGACAAGTTGGCAAGTTGTGCCAATATTACCATAACTACTTAACTCCAAGTAGGACATTGTGAAGGATTGAGAGATTTCAACCTGCTTCCATGGAGAAACAGTACCTGGATGTTATTACTTCATCCTGCAGAAGAAAGACAAGGAAGAGATCTACACCCTTGCATCCTACTCTTTTAGTACATAGATTCCAACCATTACAGATGTGAACCAAACAATGCCCTGTAATCAATCAGTCAGTTGCTCAGTGGTGTCTGACTCTTTGTGACCCCATGGACTGCAGCACGCCAGGCTCCCCTGTCCATCTCAAGTCCTGGAGCTTGCTCAAACTCATGTCCATCGAGTCCATGATGCCATCCAGCCATCTCATCCTCTGTCATCCCCTTCTCCTGCCTTCAATCATTTCCCACATCCGTCTTTTCCAATGATTCAGTTCTTCACATCAGGGGGCCAACATATTGAAGTTTCAGCTTCAGCATCTGTCCTTCCAATGAATATTCAGGACTGATTTCCTTTAGGATGGACTGGTTGGATCTCCTTGTAGTCCAATGGACTCTCAAGAGTCTTCTCCAGCACCACAGTTCAAAAGCATCAATTCTTCAGCACTCAGCTTTCTTTGTAGTCCAGCTCTCACATCCATACATGACGACTGGAAAAGCCGTAGCTTTGACTAGACAGACCTTTGTTGGCAAAGTAATGTCTCTGCTTTTTAACATGCATCTAAGGTGGTCATAGATTTTTTTTCCAAGGAGCAAGTGTCTTTTAATTTCATGGCTGCAGTCACAATCTGCAATGATTTTGGAGCCCCCAAAATCACAGTCTCTCACTGTTTCCATTGTTTCCCCATTTATTTGCCGTGAAGTGATGGGACCAGATGCCATGCCCTGTAATAGTAAAACTAAATGGAGCAGTAAACTTCCTACTCTGTGAGAAAATAGGATGCCCACAGGAAGATGTGCAAAGACAGTTCAGATGCAGATCTGACTCCACATCTCTGCTGTCTTTGCTGTTTACCACCAAAACCAGCTCTGATGTCTCATTTAATTATCTGTTGAGAATATTACCATTCTTACTAAACTCATTTAAGTGAGTTGTGGGAATAAGAAGGAAATCTGCAGGAAGATATTATGGAATTGAATGTGTCAATTATGTTAATATTATAGTCCTGAGAGACAGAAGAGGTTACTTTTTATTTTGTCCCTCCTCGTATTTTTACATTGTTTGAATCAAAGGTCCTTCTTTAGGGAGAAATAGTTTAAGACATATGACCCTATATTTACCTGGTTATTTTTCTTCCTTCCAAAAGATTTGCTTCATTATACCTCTATTATACCTCTGTTATGGCTAAATTTCTCTGTAGATCAATTTATCTTGCTCTTTAATAGAATCTGATTGTCCCCTCTGATATATAAGATGGAAAGGATTAAAAACCTTTGAAATACCTATCAGCAACTGAATTATTCAGAAAAAGGACTTAATTGATGACGGTAAACCGCAATTGTTAAAAGGGAAATCATGTCATCTATGAAGAGAGCTCTGCTTGTTCTTTTTCTATTGATTATCAGTTGTGGATTATTCTGGCCCAGATGGGGTAAATCTGAGCAAAGTTAAAGAAGATATTTTGCTGTTGGGGTCTGAAAGTTATTTCTGAGGGTTTCCTTCTTTTACACCTGTTTAGGTAAGACAGATCTTACATCACAGTCTCCTTTTAGTTCCCAGATGTCAATAAAAGTTCCTGATATCCAATGGCACAATACTAATGACAAAATTGTCTTTAAAGAAACATCCCGAAGATAAGACTTCTCTTTCAAAATGCTTTTAATGGCAATGCTGCCACCAACAAAGCAAATCAAAGCCTAATTTTTTTTTGTTTCTTGGTAAAAAGAGCATCTGTTAATCCCACTTAGGTCTTTAATACAGTAGAATAAGGATCATACATTTAACATTTCAATTTATACACCCAGAATAAACTCAAGTTTTTATAGGTATCATTTTATTACTGGGGCATATTTTAGGCCTACTAGGGCATCATATGGGCACATTTTGTTAGTAAAAGAGAATCAGTTCAGATCAGTCACTCGGTAGTGTTTGACTCTTTGCAACCCCATGCAGCACACCAGGCTTTCCTGTCCATCACCAACTCCTGGAGCTTGCTCAAACTAACATCCACCAAATTGGTGATGCCATCCAGCTGTCTCATCCTCTGTCATCCCCTTCTCCTCCTGCCTTCAGCCTTCTCCTGCATAGGGTTTTTTCCAATGAGTCAGTGAAAGAGATTACTAGTGTATAAATCTCAATAAAAATATATTACACATTTTTTTCTCCTTCCCAAGACATTGCTCATGTATTTCTGTCTCCATTTATTTTATTTTCCATCTTTAGAAAACTAGAACCTTTGGGAAATATGTCTAAAGATTTTATAAAATCTGTAGAACAATAAATGTTTTATTGAAACACAGAAATGCTATTTATATCATAAAATATATCAAATAAAACTACTCACTCTTATTCTTTTTCAGCTCATCGGCACAATTATGTGATGCAAAAGTCCCCAATCTAAGAAAGTTGAAAACAGACTATAATTGGTTTTATCGATTTGTGATCAATGTTCTCACTCAAGAGCTTCAAAAATCTCAATTTGTCATGAAAAACACAAGATAGAGATGTTTATTTGGTAAGTTAATACATCCCTGCCTTATAAAATCTAACAATTCTATTTCCACTTTATTTCAAATCCTTACAAAGATGCTGAAGTTAATTACCTTTGCTGATCCCACATGAATTCAGCACTTTATTTTCTTTGAGGCATTGCTATAAAATCTCTGAAGAGAGACTATATTGTGTATTTTCTAGTTATAACACAATAAAAATTGCATTAATCTCTAAGCCATACTCCCTTAATTCATTTCTCTATTTTGCAAAATAAAAGAATAAACTTTTCTATCCACAAAATAATAAGATCTAATAAAGTTATAGATTTACCTGTTTTGACTGAAATTTTTGACCAAAAAAAATTGGGTTTCATTGCAAAGTGATAAATAGAACAGACATCTTCCCTCATTCTGCTATAGGTACTATTATCTACTCAGTGTTCAAGCTTTAAAATGTCTGGGTTGATTTTTATCCTTTGTTCATTCTACAGCCTTTTAAAATATGTTTTTAAAAAAAAATTCCTGAGTCAGAAAATAGTAGTTCGAATTAGTGACTCCCAACTGAATTTTTCAGATGATATTTTTTATTTATTTGCTTTTTAAATTGAAGCATGGCTGACTTTGCTAACTGAAATTTAAGCCAGGAAATACTCTTTGCAGAAAAAAGTTCTGGCTCAGGACTTGGGATGTATTCTTAACAGATAAAGACAAAGCACAAGGGCATGATTCTTTTTCAAAAATTTTAGTTTTGTCTTGAAGCATAGTTGATTTACAATGGTGTGTTAGTTTCAGGTATATAGCAAAGTGATTCAGTTATACATATGTGTGTTATTTTTCAGATTATTTTCCCATACAGATTATGATTCTTGGCATGATTCTTGATGAAAAAGTGTCCACTAAGAGAAGACAGACTATTGATCTTTTCCCACATTTCCACCAGACAAAACCTTTTTCCCTTTTGATTGGGACAGCTGGAGATTTCGAGAGCACACCTCCATAGTGGGTATGATAGGTTATCTTTTCAATATCTGTTCCTACACTACTGTGAAGATGCTGGAATGCTAAGCAGATAGGATGTACTTGTGGGAACTTAAATTGAGTGATTGGGTAGGAAAAGAAGACATTGTATACATGACATTTTATTAACATAGAACTGGGATAATATGCATGGCAGACTTCCAATCTAGAGATCAAGTTTGATACAATGCAGTGAACAGCAATTGGACAGCAGCTAATTGATTTCCCAATTTTGTGAATGTGGTAGAGGTGGCAGCTCCTTTGCTGAAGAATTCTAGAGTCCTTCCTGGGAATCAGTACTGGAGGGCTAAAATTAGAGCCTCCACTGGAGTCATTCAAACAAGTCTGTACCAGCATTAACTTGTACTGAATATCATTGTAAGGTTTCCAGGTGACACAGTGGTAAAGAACCCATCTGCCAAAGCAAGAGATATAAGAGACTCAGGTTCCCTCCCTGGGTTGGGAAGATCTCCTGGAGAAGGAAATGGCTACTCACTCCAGTACTGTTGCTTGGGAAATGCCATGGACAGAGGAGCTTGGTGGGCTAGTCTGTGGAGTCACAAAGAGTCAGACATGACTGAAGGGACTTAGCAGGCATGCATATACAAATACCATTGTACTAAGTATTGAATAAATATTTTCCATTTTGAATTGAAATTTGAGTTGAAATGGATTTAGAATGGGCAAGAAACTGAAGTTGGTAGGATTTGATGCCTCTATTAGGAGAATGTTTAAGAATCTATCCTGCAGAATAGTTGGACAATCTCCTGAGCCAAGAATTCATTGTTCCCTGTGGCATGTTGTAATTCTCTCTTCCTTTGAAAGATTCAACTTCTGAAAATGTTTGATATATATATGAAAAAAGTGAAAATGTTAGTTGCTCAGTTCTGTTCAGTCGCTAAGTCATGTCTGACCCTTTGCAACCCCATGAATCACAGCACGCCAGGCCTCCCTGTCCATCACCAACTCCCGGAGTCTACTCAAACCCATGTCCATCGAGTTGGTGATGCCATCCAGCCATCTCATCCTCTGTCATCCCCTTTTCCTCCTGCCCCCAATCCTTTCCAGCATTAGGGTCTTTTCCAATGAGTCAACTCTTCGCATGAGGTGGCCAAAGTTTTGGAGTTTCAGCTTCAACATCAGTCCTTCCAATGAACACCCAGGGCTGATCTCCTCTAGGATGGACTGGTTGGATCTCCTTGCAGTCCAAGGGACTCTCAAGAGTCTTCTCCAACACCACAGTTCAAAAGCATCAATTCTTCGGCGCTCAGCTTTCTTCACAGTCCAACTCTCACATCCATACATGACCACTGGAAAAACCATAGCCTTGACTAGATGGAACTTGTTGGCAAAGTAATGTCTCTGTTTTTAAATATGCTGTCTAGGTTGGTCATAACTCTCCTTCCAAGGAGTAAGCTTCCAAGGAGTAAGTTAGTTGCTCAGTCATGTCCAATTCTTTGCAACCCTATGGGCTGTAGCCTTCCAGGCTCTTCTACATATACATAGGTATTTTGTTGTTGTTTTAGTCACTAAGTCATGTCTGACTCTTTTGCCACCCTTTGGACCATAGCCTGTCAGACTCTTGTGTCCATGGGATTTCCCAGGCAAGAATACTGGAGTGGGTTGCCATTTCCTTCTCCAGGGGATCTTCCTGACCCATGGATCGAACCTGTGTCCCCTCCATTGGCAGGTGGATTCTTCACCACTGAGCTACCAGGGAAGTCCATATATGTGTGTGTATATACATATGGAGATATATATGTTTATATACATATATATGAAAATATTGGAGATATATAATTTTTATTGGCTTTATTTTATTATTATAAAAGAGAAAATTATAAAAGAGAAAAATCAAGTTATCTCAAAAATGTTGAAAATATTCAATACCCACTTGTGTTGCAAATTTTCAGCAAACTAGGAATAGGAGGGAAATTTTTAATAAAATTCATTTGAGAAAAATCCACAAATTCTTATGTTTAAGTTTTCATTAGACATAATAGGAAAAGATTGAATAGTTTCCATCTAAATTCAGGAAGAAGCCAAGGATGTTCCATTTCATCATGCTCTGTCAAAACTGACATTTGAAGTGCATCAAAATAATTGAATAAAAAACACAAATATCAAGGCCTCTATGCTTAGTCACTCAGTCGTGTCTGATTCGTTGTGACCACATGGACTATAACCCACCAGGCTCCTCTGTCCTTGGAATTTTTCAGGCACGAATACTGAAGTGGGTTGCCATTTTCTCCTCCAGGGGATCTTCCCAAACCAGGAATCAACCCTGCATCTCCGGTGTCTCCTGCATTGCAGGTGGCTTCTTTACCCATTGAGTTATATTAAAAGCAGAAGTAAAACTATATTTGCAGATGACATAATTATTTGCATGAATAAGTGAAGTGAAGTCCTCAGTCATGTATGACTCTTTGCAACCCCATGAACTGTAGGCTACCAGGTTCCTCCATCCATGGGATTCTCCAGGCAAGGGTACTGGAGTGGGTTGCCATTATTTACATAGAAGACATTAAATAATATACAACAAAACGTCAATCTGAAAATTAGGACATAGGATAACAGTATCCACATAGAAAACCAAATATATCTCTATTTTCTGGCCCCAAAGAATTTGAAACAAAATGTGAACAATTATTATAGAGTAATATCAGAAATAAAATACCTAATAATAAGGTTAACAAGATATGTAGAAAACTCTAATTTAAAGCTAAAGAACATTGCTGAGTAAAGGACCTAAATAAATAGAGAAATATGCCATTTTGATGGATTTGAAGGCTTAATATTATTAAGATGTCAAGCCAATCTATATGTTTAATGCAGTCTTAGTCAAAACTCCAATTTCTTTTTCTTTTCATTCACTTATTGACAAAAGTTACACATAACTGCTAAAAGCTTAGAATAATTGAAACAACCTCTAGGAATGCAATTTAAGCTGACTTCTCATAGACCTACAGTAATCAAAAGAGTGTACTAACAAAATACAAAGACACAAATAGATCAATGGTACAGAATGGAGTCCATAAATAGACTCATGAATGAAAAACCAACTCCTAAGAAAACTTGATAAGGAAAAGAAAGCTATTTCAACATAATGCTGCAATAACGGCATAGATGTATGAAAAATATGAACCTCAAACCCAACTCTCAACATGAAATTACTATAAAGTTCTATGAAAAATGTAGTTGAAAGTCTTCAATAGCTTGGGGATAGGAAAGATTTCTCACAAAGGACACATGAAAAATAAATCATAAAAGAAAAAATTGATAAATTGATCTTCATTAAAATTTAAGCATCTGCTTACCACTAAGAAAAATGTCATTCATAATACATATAGACATGACAAAGCAATTTTTCCAGGATATCTTTAAAAACTACAAGAAAACAATAATAAAAAGGAAAACTCAATGGCATAAAAGGCATGTTTCATAAAAGAAATAATTGATAAGTTGGACTTCATAAAAATTAAAAACATCTGCTCTGCGAAAAATAATGTCAGATAAATTAGATTAGCCACAGACAAAGAAAATTTTTGCAAAACACACATACAATAAAGGGCTTTATGTAAAATATACAAAGAACCTTAACATTCAACAATAAGAAAGCAATCATATTTTAAAGTAGATCAAAGACCTTTACAGACACTATGATGTTCTAAAAAGGCAAAACCTATGGAGACAATAAAAAACAAAACGTGTTTGCCAGGGGTTGGAGCTGGGTATGAAGAGGTGGAGCACAGAGGAGTTTGAGGGCATTGAAAATACTCCTTATGATATTATAATGATGGATGCATGTCATTATAGGTTTGTCAAACCCTATAGACTACACAGGCCTTCCCAAGTGGCACTAGTGGTAAAGAACCTGCCTGCCAGTGCATGAGACATAACAGACGAGGGTCTGATCCCTGGGTGCGGGAGATTCCCTGGAGGAGGGCATGGCAACTCACTCCAGTATTCCTGCCTGGAGAAATCCATGAGTGAACCACAACATAAACTATGGACTTTGGGTGTGTGTGCGTGTGTGCTTAGTCATGTCTGACTCCGTGAGTCCACGGCCTGCCAGATTCCTCTGTCCATAGAATTTTTAGCATGATATATTAATGTATGTTTATCAGTTGTAGCAAGTTTACCATTCTAGTGAGTGATACAGACCGTGGGAGAGGCTACACTGGTGTGGGGGCCAGGGGGATATGGGAACCCCCTGTACTTTCCTCTCAATTTTGCTATAAACCTAACATCGATCTTTAAAAAATGTGGGTATAAGTATGGATGTTGACTGGAAAGAGTCTTTATGAAACTTTCTGAAAGATGGAAATTTTCTGTATCTTCATGCTATTAATACAATAAAACTCAGTGGATTGCATATTCAAGACCTATGCATTTGTCTGCATGTAATTTTATCTTCAAACAAATGGTGAAAATATTAAAATAAACTGGAAGCAGAAAAAAAAAATACTTCTTATCCTAAAAGTAACAAAGTTCCCAAAAGGAATTGCAAATATAATATTGTACACAATCTCCTTTACCACTTAGGTTTTGTTTGTCTGTTTAAAATAAGTGGTGAAGTTCATCTTTGAGGCAGAGCCTGTGGTATACAGATCAGTGAAATATCTGAACTTTATATTTCAAGAAGATAAGTAGGCATGAATCCAAGGATAATCTCCAAAGATCTCTGTCATATTTTGACCACTAGCCTTTGCACAAATGAGGAAACTTTTGGTTCCAACTTCAATTGATCATAGGCAATTTGTGCCAATAGTGGTCTAGAATTTTTTTCATCATCAAAGAAAGTGGTGAACTCAGCTGCCTTTGTGAAAACTCAGCTTGGTGCTACGAGGAGGCTCAAAAGGAAGGGGAATATATGTATATGTATATATATATATGTGTGTGTGTGTGTGTGTGTGTGTGTGTGTGGTTGATTTCATGATGCTGTGCTGCAGAAACTAACACAACATTGTAAAGCAAATATATTCCAATAAAATGCTGATTTTCACCCAGCTAATGTAAGCAGAATGTATGAGGACACTCACTTTAGAAGGATCTGTGGCAGTGCACATCATCCTGAATAAAGAAAAATGATGCCTATAGATCATTTTGAGCAAGTGTGTGTGCAGAGACAAAGATTAAGGGAGAAGGGGAAAATAAAGAACCATCAAGAAAGAAGAGTACTTTAAGGCTTATGCCCAGAGCTCTGCTATAGGTGATGGGAAAATAGCTCCTATTGTATGAATGTTATTGCAGATTCACCTGAAAAATCAATGTCTCATCAATCTAGGTCCTTGAAAGAGAATACAGAAAAGGTCTTTCCACCAAGATTTTCATACTCTCAGTGCTATTATGTGGAGAAGAAATAGACTTGTAATACATTCGAGCCAGTATTCATTTTGGAGTTTCTTTTATAGTATTTATCCAATGAAGAGAGGAAATCATGGGATACCAAAAGGGAGGGAGGGGGAAAATGAATATAAAGCAATCACTAAAAACTAGAAAAAGGACTATGTCAATAAAGCAACTCAACTGGGATTCAAGTATGAAAGAGGATGGTTCTGGGAGAGTGACTTCCCATAACAAAATGTATTAGATATAATAAAAGATATGAGTAACAATTGAAAGATATAAATGCATGATACATGCCTTTTTAAAAAATAAAAACAAAACTAAAAACCTGTAACACCACGGTTTAATTCAGAGTAAACTAATAATGCAGATGGTTGGTCAAGAAAGTCTTCTCTAGAAGAATGATGCTTTACCTATGACCTGAATAACCACGGAGATTTCAGGAAGGAGTATTTCAAGGATGGTTACAGAAAATCTATTAAACACTAGTATAGTAACAAGCTTGCATAAAATGTGCAAGGATATAAACTTGTAAAAAATATAAAACTAGCGAGGATGGAAGACAGTAAATATGGGTTGCAGTGGCATGTGGATTCTCAGTCTCTCAGTTGCTCAGTTATGTCCAACTCTTTGCAGCCCTGTGGACTGTATTCTTGCCTGGGAAGTTCTACGGACAGAGGAGCTTGGCCGGCTACAGTCCATGGGATTGCAACAGAGTCAGACACACTTCGGAGAAGGCAATGGCACCCCACTCCAGTACTCTTGCCTGGAAAATCCCATGGACGGAAGAACCTGGTAGGCTGCAGTCCATGGGGTCGCTAAGAGTTGGACACGACTGAGCGACTTCACTTTCACCTTTCACTTTCATGCATTGGAGAAGGAAATGGCAACCCACTCCAGTGTTCTTGCCTGGAGAATCCCAGGGACGGGGGAGCCTGGTGGGCTGCTGTTTATGGGGTCGCACAGAGTCGGACATGACTGAAGTGACTTAGCAGCAGCTGCAGCAGGACTGTAGCCCACCAGGCTCCTCTCTCCATGGAATTTCCCAGGCAAGAATATGGAGTGGGTTGCCCTTCATACTCCAGGGTATCTTCTTCCTGACCCAGGGATGCACCTCGAATCTCTTGCATCTCCTGCAATGATAGGCAGGTTCTTAACCACCAGCACCATGTGGAAGCCCCCCAATGGCATGAGATGATTTCCAAAAGGTCGAGAAGAATAGTAAGATTATGTAGAGCTTACAGAACATGGTAGAGAATTTATTTGTTATTCTATGTGCAATGAGCAACTATTTGAGAGCTCTAAGTAGAGAGTTTTATGTATATTTATATAATGAACTTTCAGTGATTATTGAATACATGAGATACTCTTGATATCACTGTAGTTCTGTCAATCAGGCTCCAACTACCAGTCATCTTTGTTGTGATTCTGCCCCTCATCCAGTGAGTCATCACATCAAGTCATTTCTAAAATGTTCCAAACTCTTTCCCTTTTCTCACTCCCATTATTATCTTATTGGATGAGGTCCTCATTCTCTTTGTCATAGGTCATTACACAAACCTTTTCTTGATACTCAGAATCTGCTATATCCAATTTGTTCTCTTAAGGCAACATCCTCTCTTCAAAATCTCTCTCATTCTTAAATAATTATTTGCTGTCTATGAACATCCAAAGACTGTAAACCCAGTCCCTCTGTGAGTTACACCCTGCCATTAGGCCTTTACTTGCTAAAGGAAATGACCCAATCCAGCATAAGTAGTGGCCTGGAATTGTGATCAAAGAGTGATGTGTTGTGTTTTAGTAAAGAATGGGACCCAAAAGTCAAAATGTATATGTAAACAGATTTTAACACACTATTAAAAAGGTATTTTAGAGAGGTAGAACTATTAAGCACTGGAAGAGATTGTCTCCTGACATAAGGGAAGTTAAGTAGTTGAGTGACACTGTTCATGGAATAAAGTAAAAGGTCAACCTGCAGTATGAGAGAGGTTGGATTAGATTAATTGGATTTTTTTAATTAAATGTCTCCGTAACTTTTGATTAAACCTAGAAATTCAAATATTCTTTTTTAGAGCTTAAGAAAATAATGAACCAAGCTCTTCATAATAGCTCCAATATGAAGTGTTTTCATTTTCAACACCCTATTCTGAGATTATTTAATTCAAACAAAAAGAAAAGAAAGCATCAGAATTCACAAGAATGCTATGATGTGTGTGATAACATGTTATCTACAGTCTTTGAGCTCTTTGAAGATAAGCTGTTGAATAATGTCACTACATTATTATTATAGTTAGAATATAAATACAGGTTCAGCATCTTGTCAGGATGACACAACTTTCAAAAGAATACAAAGTGAGAAATTCACATCTGCAATTTTAAAGAAAGCAAGCAAGATTCAAAAGCTCAAACCAAACAAAAGATATTGTGTTTTACCACTATATACCCTTTTTATGGAAATAAATTAAAGAAACATACATAATTAGATAAATTTAAGTTTGGTTGCCCGTTATTCTATGTGAAAATGTTTTGAGGATTTCTGATGACCTTAATTGAAATGAATTGTATAATTGACTTATTTACATTTGATTAACAATGGTATTTAAACTGGAAGTGTTTACAATATTTATTTTAAAATAAAACTTGGTCATAATTAAGAAATCCCTTAAGTATTTAGTCAAGTAAATATCATGCTTAAGACAAAAAAGACAATAAAACTTTAGCATTCCTGCATTGCTGCCTTTAAAGCAAAGCAATATTTCTCAGGGTATAGTCCTCTCATGTAAATCATTTGGGTTAATCCTTAAAAATAAACAATTGCTTGATTACCCCAAGGCACAGAATCCACACTACAATTTAAAACATCAAAATGGGAAAAATAATTAGTCTCTTGTGTATAATTAATCCATCTCCTAAGAACTGGGCCAAACTGTAGTGTAGTTCTTTCTGCAATTCCAAAGCCAATTTTAATTATACTAAGACATTTATGCATCTAGCTTGTGGATATAGATTCTAAAAGTAAATTAAATCGTCATGTTTACTGTGGAGTTAGGAAA
The DNA here is from genome assembly GCF_033118175.1 of Dama dama. NCBI lineage: Eukaryota > Metazoa > Chordata > Mammalia > Artiodactyla > Cervidae > Dama > Dama dama. The sequence continues at coordinate 33,996,260 of NC_083706.1, forward strand.
TAGAAAGAAAACTATACTCAGAATTAGATATCCACTGTAAAGCTTCAAAGTTTTTATATTTCTTTTACAAACTGCACATGGCTTAGGAAACATAGATTGCTTCATAGATATTTCAAAAGCAAATATAGGTCATTTATACAATTCATTACACAATTTATGCAATCTCAGTTAAAAACATCAATCACACAGTTACCAGTACAAAGCCAAAGACATAAATTAGGAATTTTTACAATAAGCTTTAGAACAAAGAGTATGGTATTAGGAGCACAAATGGATCATTTCACCAAATATTTGCTCATCAAATGATCATGTCACCAAAAGATCGATTCAACAAAAAAATTTTCACTATGTTTGCATACATTAGTATAGCACTTTCCTTTTAGGAATTTATATTTCAGATGAATTCGTGTTTTAAACAATTTTTTAAAGTTTTTGCAAAGCTTTTAATTTGTCTTCACAGTAGCAATTTAGGAAATGTTCCATCAGCAAAAGCTAAGATTTGAAGATAAATTTAAACCATCTGTCAATATGTTTGATATTTATAAAAGTCTTTTATTTTTCACCTGTAGGCTAAATTTAAGATTAGAACTGTCTAGTGGAGTAGAAGGACATCTTCTCCTGCGAGAACTCCAAAATTCCAACTCACTGCTGAACAACCGTCGACAGGAGAATCTTGGATCCCACCAAAAAAATATACGCCACGTCCAGGGGCAAAGGAGAAGCCTCAGCAAGATGGTAGGAGGGGTGAAATCACGTTTAGAATCAAACCACATACCTTCCAGAGACATTCAGAGGGCTCAAACCAAAACTTGGGTGTACCGGGAAACTCCACAGAGGTGAGCCAGACCTGCCTTTGAGTGTCTGAGCGTCTCCTGCATAGG